>NW_027103551.1:2848336-3063406 GCF_902728285.1 Clytia hemisphaerica
AAAAGTGAGCGGCCGAATTTTAAAATACCGTTAAAAATTTCATCCTCTAACTTGATTACCCGTCTCTTCAAGCAGATTGAAGAACAACAACAAAGGAACTCCATTCAAGTAACCCCCAACACTAATTTAACTTGGACCATTTCAATACTTTTTGCCTTTTTTTCTACTCCGGTAACAACAAAATAAGATGTAAAAGTTTATAGCTATCCTGTTTTCGCAAAGTGTGCGGCGGAGAGTCATCCAACCCCATTGTTTACCACTTGTATATAATAGTTACGACCTTGTTTATTTGTTGTTGTTTATAGTGTTTTTATAGCTTTAGATTAATATACTCGTGTAGTAGGACCCATCCGAACAAAGAAGACACAAAGTATTGTCCCTCGAGGGGACATCAAAAAAATTCTTCAAAAAAAATTTCAAAGTCCAGACCACCTGACTCCTCCAGACAATACTTGCAAAAAGTAATGGAATTTCTTTTCCTGGTTAAAATTTGAAGCTTTCCCCCTTTCCCCCCTTTTACAATGTTGAATTTCACAGTACAGACTGCAAAATGACACTCAACATTGTAGGGAGGGGGAGGGGAGGGAAATGACAAGAAAAAACCCTAGAATATGTAAAATTCCATTTACTTTTTGCCAGGATTGTCTTTATTTTCAAATTGAAAGAATTTTGCATTAGGGGACCAAAAATTTTCCAAAAAAACACCTCAAAGATCTCTGAGTGCTCCTGCATGCTTTCGTACGTTACTTTGGCTACCATTTTGTTTGTTTTGATTTGAAGTCGCGAATCGAAAGTGACAGCCTCGTTTCGGTGCGGCGGGAAAAATTCGAATTTTTCGCTTGAAAAACGTGGAAAACGGATCCAGGGAGCCAGTTTTTGAAGGAGGAAGTCCACGACTTTGGAATTTTTTAAAAAGTGGTTGTATAAGAGTAAAATAAAGGACAAAGTGTGACTAAAATACTATCAAACAAAAATAAACTAGTAAATAAAGAAACTATGTATATACATTGACTATAAGCTGTGTAATCTGATCAGAATTATTATGCCTATAGTGGTGACCTTTTTTACTACTGAGAGAAAGCCCCCCGATCCACTCACTATGGGCATAAAAATACTGACAGAACATAAAATAAAATTTGTATGAAGCCTAAAAATATCCTAAAGTACATGAATATATGTTCTAAATAATGTCTTTTGTTATATTTACAGTTTAAAAAGTAAATTGAATAATATGGCAACTAAAAATGGTAAAGGAAAGAAGCGTAACAGTAATAGTGGTAAGGAATCCCGAAGACAGACATATTTGATCACCTACAGCCAAGCGGACTTATCGATTGTGCCAACGCGGGAGTCATTCGCTGAAATTTGGGTAAACGCATTTGGCGGACCGAAAGCTGTCAATCATTGGGCTTGTTGTAAGGAATTGCACGAAGACGGTAACCCCCACTATCACCTGGCGTTAAAATTGATGCAGCGCACTCGTTGGGTGGAAAAGAAAAATGGAGTGGAGGAGGCCTACCCGGGGTTAAAGTGTCATTTCAGGGAGTTTCACACGTGCTATGAGGACGCCTTTGAGTACATTAAAAAGGAAGACGAAGACTATGTAGTTTCAGACAATCACCCATATCTTTTAAATAGGCCCCGTACAGCTAAGGCGACAGAGAGCAGAATGAATAACAGCAGGCAAATGAGTGAGGGGAAAATGATGATAGCGGAGAAGATTCACCAGCAAAGAGAGGTAGGAGAGAAAAGGTCAAGTTAGATGAGATATCGGTTTATGAAATTTATAACTAGGCGTGATATTAAAACTGAGGACGATCTATTAGGAAGCCAGGCTTCAGTATGATGAAGGTAAAAGTGATCTTTGAGTTTTGTCCTGAGACAGAGCGCTACGAAGAAGAAAGAATTGATAAGACAGCTTGGGGCGTCAAAGATTCAAAGCGAAAGGCAGATAGAAGAAAATGAGTAGGATGCAGATCTTGAGAGAGGCCAGGGACATGGAGTGGTTTGTAATGATCAATACAGGCTTTGTGCGGTAGAAGTTTTGGAAAGAAATGAAGTAGACATTGCCAATTCAAAGCGGCAATTCTGCAGGCTATTGAGTTTGGGCGGGACAAAGGGAACAATGTATGCTAACTGGGCTTTCCAATTGTGGGAAAACCTTTCTTGAAGCCGCTACTAACAGTTTTGAAACCTTTTCGTCACCTGCTACGGGGACTTTTGCTTGGGTTGGTGCAGAAAAAGCTGAAGTTGTCCTTTTGAAACCGACCGCTGGTGCGAAAAACTCATTGCGTGGTCAGATTTCCTCAACCTTCTGGAAGGATGGCCCATACATCTACCAGCCCCCAAAAAACACTCACCCTGAGGACATTGTATGGGAAGCAAGAACCCCTATCTTGCAACGTCAGATGATAAATTGGTTAAGATGGAGGGTCACAGGATCGACAAAGATAACACTAAAATGATGGACAACGCTGGGTTTATTTTGACTTTCGCAGACCGCTAAAAGTTACACGAAAAATAGAGCCCTGCGGAAAGTGTTTTGCCAGATTTATAATGTCCTAGAGTATATAATATAGTTTGTTTACAGAATTGAAATCTTTTAAATAAATTTTCATGGGAAATGGGCATATTTCCAACGGTGTCCGGACCGGACACCGTCAATTATAAAAGAAATAAATTAAAATTTATTTTTAATAATGACGGTGTCCGGTCCGGACACCGTTGGAAACCCAGTTATATTGGTGATATCTCGGTTTAACTGGTTGAAAATCTTAAGTAAAGGAAAGAAAAATTAAAAAAGAGTTCAATTCTGTACCTAAGTAGATATGTTTTCTATATATAGATTTTCATACCATTATCAGTACTTGGTTCTTATCCCATTATTCTTGATGACCAAATCAATTCTTTTCGGCATTGAGTCTATCGTGCGGTCAATGATTTCTGGGCTATATGATAAGATCGTGTTTCGAACTCTTCGACAAAACTCCTCAAAGGTCTCGCGTTCAATTTTACCTTCTAATGCGTCTTCGTTCAACTTTCTCCGGATATTATGGAATGCGTTTTCAATAGGATTAAGATCTGGACTACGGGGCGGAATTTTGAAAAGCCGACAGCCTACAGCATCCATGGCCAACTGTGCTGCTGCTGAATTTTGACTGGGGTCACCATCTTGCAAAAACAATTTTCCTCGTGGGTTTGCTGACAATTGAAACATTTCAGGGAACCGTTCTTTAATGTAGCCTTGGCAGAACTCACCATTTACTTTTCCTGTAAAATGGTGGCATTCCATGAATCCTTTTCCGTATGCAATAGCGCAGAAAAATTTGGCAGTGCGGGAACCAACTCCTTCCTTTTGCCCTTGGCGGTGTTGTGCAGGTCTAATTCTTCGCCTCTCTTCATGTATGTCCTTGTCCGGCAAGTTTTGGCATAATCACAAGGGTTAGTTTTGTGTACGAAGGATACACCGTCCAAGTAAAATCCAATTCCTTCCTTCCAAAAGTTTGTGGGTAGTTTTTTGCACCGTTTAGCAAATTTCATTCTTTTCTTTAGGTCTCCCTTCAATAGGATGCCTTTCTTCCTACACTGTTTATACTTGTAGCCTGCCGCATTCAAAAACAAATCGCACAGTTCTTGGGGCAAGGTGATAAACCCCTGCTTCACGGCGAATGTGTGTTGCATTAAAAGTACCGTACTCCTCTTTTAGTTTTCTCATTGCAGCAAATATTTTTCTGCGGTCTCGGTCAGTCACTTTAGGTGGTCTTCCCGTCCGTTTTTTGGGCTCACTCCCAGTGTCATTAAGTGTCTTTTTCATGTGCCGATTAATAGTTGTACGTTTGTATTGCGGATACGCCTCTTGTAATTGTTTCAACGTTTCGCCTTTCACCTGATTGTAAATATCGCAACACCATAGATACTTGAAGTGGTACTTTCATTTTAAACTGTTTTCACTTTTTTATTTTTTCTATTGTATATTTTTATCCTTAAAGATAAAAATACGTTGATATTTTAGTATTATATATTAATATATAATAGTAGAGCGTTGGCAGGTCATTAATATATCATAGTCATTTTGATAGTCATCATGGAAAACCGGGAAGAAAACCTCTCCGCACACCACAGACACCTTTTGTAAATTATAATTGAAAAAGTGAGCGGCCGAACTTTTAAAAATACCGTTAACAAATTTCATCCTCTAACTTGATTACCCGTCTCTTCAAGCAGATTGAAGAACAACAACAAAGGAACTCCATTCAAGTAACCCCCACACTAATTTAACTTGGAACATTTCAATACTTTTTGCCTTTTTTTCTACTCCGGTAACAACAAAATAAGATGTAAAAGTTTATAGCTATCCTGTTTTCGCAAAGTGTGCGGCGGAGAGTCATCGCAACCCCATTGTTTACCACTTGTATATAATAGTTTACGACCTTGTTTATTTGTTGTTGTTTATAGTTTTTATAGCTTTAGATTAATATACTCTTGTAGTAGGAACCCATCAGAACAAAAGAAGACACAAAGTATTGTCCCTCGAGGGGACATCAAAAAAAATTCTTCAAAAAAAATTTCAAAGTCCAGACCACCTGACTCCTCCAGACAATACTGGCAAAAAGTAATGGAATTTTCTTTTCCTGGTTAAAATTTGAAGCTTTCCCCCCTTTCCCCCCCTTTTACAATGTTGAATTTCACAGTACAGACTGCAAAATGACACTCAACATTGTAGGGAGGGGGAGGGGAGGGAAATGACAAGAAAAAACCCTAGAATATGTAAAATTCCATTTACTTTTTGCCAGGATTGTAGCTGGGCCAAAAAATGAGATTTGAAATAATTTTTTATTCACTTTCTCTAGCCACTCGCGAAAATTATTGCTACTAAAATTGAACATTCACAAAAAGCTGCGAAAGTTTCTTCCGTAAATTTTCTTCAAAAAATAAAAATCGCGAAACTTAAATCCGCGAAATTTCGCGACTTTTCGGTCTCGCGAAACTTTCTGCCCTTAAAGGGAATTTTTAATTCCTCATTTCCCATTAAGAATTCTCCGAATTTTCCTTTTTGAATCAGACCCGAGGAATCTTCAAAGTAGAGAAATTCTTTGACAAAAGGCTTAAACGTGTTAAAAGCTTCAACTAAAAGCGTCCAAAAAATTGCTGAGGGCCAGAAAGGTACAATCAAAACCCCTGAGGTACCAGACTTTGAAGCTAAGAAATGCTTTATGCACTTCGCAATCAAATAGATCGGGGGAACCATTAGGCATTCTTCTCCTGACCAGTCAAAACTGAATGCATCGATTTTACGAGCAAAAGGACAAACATATTTCGAACAGAAACGAGCACATTTGGCATTTGAGTTATCTGCAAAAAGGGTCAATGGAAAAGAGGCCCCAACGAGTCTGTAAAAGAGAGAAAAATTGAATTGTAATGCCCCAGTCATCATAATCTACAGATTTGCTTACTACGTCAGCCGTCTTGTTTGATTCTCTGGCGAACCAGGTTATTTTCAAAAAAATCCCTTTTCCTTGCAAATATCATAAATAGCAAGTATTGAAGTAACTCCTTGTTGCTTCCTACCTTAACGATCCTAGCTGCTGCCATTTTGTCTGTATGCCAAAGAACATTATTCCCTTGGAGCTTTCTATCAAAAGCACTCAACGTGAAAGCAATTGCTAGTAGTTCTCTGTAAGTTGAAATTTCACTCTGCTCATGAGGCCATAAATTTCTAAAGCTGATATCTGAGCCCGAGATTGCCCCAATTCCCTTGTTACTTGCATCTGAAAAAAACTTTCATAAAAGGAATCTCATTGACGAAAATGTCTCTGAAATTTAATGTCTCAATATTCTTTTCCCAAAACAGAACTTCTCCCCTAGCCTCAACAAAAGGTTTTAAATCGAAGTAGAAATCCCAGGAGACTCTGGATTCGATCAGTTGATATACTTAAACGACGTGTTTTCAAACGAACTATATTTCCTAAAACAAATTTTGTTGACATGATTTTGCCAACAAGACGAGCGAGATTCCGAGCTGTGGTATGGCGAGCAGAAAGAATAGATTAGATTGCGCATTCAATAATCGACACAATTCTTGGTAAGGAAATTTTAAAATTTTTGTTATCAGTGTCTATCCAAATCCCTAGCCACTCAATTGCACTTGGAACTTAGAATCCCATTTGGATTTCCCTTCATTACAAATGAAACCTGATAGGTACCCTGTATATTCCTTACAAATATGGAGTTTTTACGAGCTTGATCAAGGTTGTACTCAACAGAAAGACCATCGTCAATAAAACATGCAATTTTTAAAGCATTTGCTCTCCAAAATTTTATCAGAACCCTGACAACTTTTGTAAAAGGGCCGACCTCAATCCCAGTGGTAAAACTTTGAAGACGAAATCTTTTTTGGAGGTTCCGCTGAAAGTCAAGGCAAACCCCAAATACTTTTGAAAATCTTTGTGGATTTCGATATGATAATAGCCACTCTTGAAGTCGAATTTAAAAAAGTATGCCCTGTCATCACTCTACAAAAATTGTTCAAAAGCCTTCCAATCGTCAAATTTTATCTTTTCCTTCCAAACAAACTTATTAAGAAAACTTAGGTCTAAAACGAGTCGCCTTTTACCAGCAGAACTTTTTGCAACAGAGAGGGGGCTTGTCATGTAAGGTGGGGAATCAACTTGTGAAACAAAGCCCTGAGCAAGTAGCTCTGCAATGGATTCTTCTACAAATTCCTTCTCCCTATGAGCCTAAATGTTGTTCTTAAATTCTGCGGCGGGTGGTATGTATCTCAGAGGAATCCTATAACCCAACTTAATTGTATTCAGAATGAAGTCGTTTGCCTTTAAATCGATCTCCCAAAATTTAGCATGCCTTCTGAGACTCCCTTTAATTCGAATTGGTTTTTGATCCCCCCTTTCTTCGGCCTTTTCATAAGGATGAAACCGATTTTTTGCAGAAAATTTAAATTCAAATTCTTCATACCAATTTGTTCTACTAGAAGGGCTGCTGTGCTTCCAGTGATCAAGCGCACCACAGATGAAACAGCCTGGGTGACGAGGTCGAATCGACATTGCACCTTGGATGTTTGGTACTGGATTAATCATCCGAGCATTTGCAGCTTGAATAATTCTTGGCACTTGCTGAAATACCTGAGCTGGTTGAAGCCTTGGTTGTTGGAAGGAGATTCCCTGGTAGCCGAGATGTTGTGAAGCAAGCGGAATTGCAGGAGCAGGAAAACGATTGTTGGAAAACTTGATTGCCGGTGAGAAAGAAGACGATTTCTTGGCATCCTTTGCTTTTTTGGATATAGCACAATTCTCTGCCAGACGCATTTTCTTGCCATCATCGGTGAAGCTAAATCGTCGCGGTGAGATACTCCTGGACGGTGTCCCAACCTGCTGTAGATCGACCAGCTAACTTCAAGACCTTTCTCCTCTTCCTTATGGTATCGCTAATTTCATCCAAAGCATCCGCCAAACGTTTTCGGGACCCAGCTTCGACTAGATCCTTAGCCTCCTGGCTGAGGTCATGCAGATTGACTAGAAGATTGTCTTGTAATTTGTTCGATTTATACTTGATACTGTTGTTGTGTCTGGGATAAAACAAATTCTTGCGAAGGCTGTGTTTTTCTTGGCCTCAACCTTGGGGTGAGGGGGGGGTTCAGGGGTCTTAAATACCGTCATACCGACAAAATTTTGGGTCAAATACCGTAATACCGTCGGTGAACACGGGAAAAAAATTTCGATTTCCAAGGTTGGAAATTCAATATTTTTGGGTTGGAAATTTTGGTTTTATAATTGAAGGTTGGAAATTTGAGCGATTACCTTAGGCTGATTATTTTCCAAACAGTTTGGGAATTGAAAAAAAGGTCAAAAATCGATGTGAAAATACATATTTTAGTAAATTTGATACCTCAAGTTGAAAAACTAGACTTTTTGGGTCGGAAAGTTTCTCCCAAACAGTTTGGAAAACGTTAAAAATCCATGTGGAAATTACATTTTTGTGAAATTGAAACTCTTTCGATTGGAAAACTAGACTTTTTGGGTTGGAAATTTGTGTTTTTCCAAACAGTTTGGAAAACGTTAAAAATCCATGTGGAAATTACGTTTTTCTAACCATTTTCTGCGCATGTCCTTTGGAAAACCACAAGCGATTTTTCGCTCAAAACTGTTTTGATATATAGCTAATCTAGATATTAAGCTATAATGTGAGCAGTCAAGCTGTAAGTTTCCGTCAGGTGAGGCGTCTCTTCGGAGCAGCCTCGGTCAATCGCAGTGAGTTCGCACAGTGAAGCACATAGGGTACTTGTGTCATAGTTTCAAATAGCGCCCTGCTGAGCTGTGTGAGTGATCTAAGATCAACCACGTATCTGTGCGAGCAATAACGAGAGATTGACCGGGAGCCATCGAGCCTAGGCTAGCGAGTGACTGTTCACAAAAACAAAAACCTTGTTTAAGATCTCTTTTCCACATCTCTGCCATCACTTTTTGGATTTTGGCTTTTTTCAACGTGAATTTTAAAAAATCCAACCTTGTTAAATTTGGATTTTGGCTTTTTCAACCTCGATTTTCGAAAATTCCAACCTTATTTAAGCTTGGATTTTGGCTTTTCTCTAACTGAATTCTAAAAAATTCCAACCTTGTTAAATTTGGATTTTGGCTTTTTTCAACCTGGATTTATGAAAATTCCAACCTTAAATTTGGATTTGGCTTTTTCAACCCCGATTTTCGAAAATTCCAACCTTGTTTAAGCTTGGATTTTGGCTTTTTTTCCAACTGAATTTTAAAAAATTCCAACCTTGTTAAATTTGGATTTTGGCTTTTTTCAACCTGGATTTACGAAAATTCCAAGCCATGGAAAATGCAAGATTTTCAACCTTGGAGAATGTCCCACATTTTCAGGTTGGATTTTCCATTGGATTTTATCTTTTTTCCAACTAAGAAAACTTGAAATTTCCAACCTTGGAAATCGAAAATTTTTTCCTGTGTCAAAGGACCCCCTGTGGAACCCAAACGGGACCGATTTGGCCCGTAAACCCCTCGGATTCGTTAATACTACATGTTGGAGTCCTCAAAAATCAATAAGGTAATTTTTCTATCGAAAGGTGGCGCGACCGTGAGTCATCGCCTGGTCTAAAATGTCCTAGGTGGAAAATTTCCATAAATTATGCGCGCCCATAGAAAAATATTTAAAAAAACCGTAAAAAAATAGTGAGTGGGCGCTTTTTAACCAATTAGGTGCACTCACATGCAGGGAGAAATATCCCTGTAGGCATGTTAGTTGGATCAGACCGTAAACCAGAAAAATAATCTTTAAAAAACTAAAGTCTATTCACGATAAGTGTGCACTCTTTTTTCTTTTACCTATAACTTTTGAAGGAATTCTTCAATCTTTATAAATTTGGTATCATTGGAAAGATATTAGTGAGTGAAGCAATTTGAAATAAAAAAATCTTTAAAAAAATTTTAAAAACGAAGATGAAAATGAAGAAGAAAAAAATGAAGATCTTGTAGAAAAATGCTATAACTTTCATTTTCACTGGAGAGATTCTTTGATCTTAGGAGGTCATCACTGTGAAAAAATTTCATTAAAATATATATTCAATGTAAAGTTATGATACAAAGTTCATAAGTGATTGACCCCAAAAAACAGCAGAAAACAGCAGAAAACAGCGTTTTTAGACGTCAACCAGCTTATAACTTTGTTTGATATCTTTTGACTGAATGGTTATTTTTGAGAATTTTTTTCACAGTGCTGACGTTCGATGATCAAGGATTTACTTCACTGAAAATGAAAGTTATAGCACTTTTCTACAAGATCTTCATTTTTTTCTTCTTCATTTTCATCTTCATTTTTAGGATTTTTTTAAAGATTTTTTTATTTCAAATTGCTCCACTCACTAATATCTTTCCAATGATACCAAATTTATAAAGATTGAAGAATTCCTTCAAAAGTTATAGGTAAAAGAAAAAAGAGTGCACACTTATCGTGAATAGACTTTAAACGGTGAAAGAGTTTGAAAAATCAAGCAACCCACCGTTTAATGCGACAGATCCAGAAATTTATTTAATATGTGTAGAATCATGAAAAAAGTCCCAATCTTGTTCAACTTTACACACGAGCTGCATTTTAGTCTCCATTAACATAATTTCAAAATCAGCTTACTTGAAATAATTTTGTGTCGAGTTTGAAAAATCAAGCCACCAATCGTCAAACGAGACAGATCCAGAAATAACCATTTTCACGCGTCGTAGTAGCATCATGGAAAAAGTTCCAATCTTGTTCCAATTTAAACATGAGCTCCATTTTAGTGTCCATTACCAAATTCCAGAATCAGTTTACTTTAAACAATTATGTGTTGAGTTTGAAAATCATACCGTGAAGTCGGGTAACTTTGCATCAGCGATCAGCACTCAAATTTCATAACAAATGAACTACGCAGCTCCACTCGTAGCTCTATTCTACCATTTTTGTTTTGATTTAACTTTGTATTTTAATGACCAGACAGGTCATTCATTTGAGGGTATGCATGTTTGCCTCCACTGATGCAAGTTTTACCCGACTTTAAGGTACCACGACCACGTCCCACTGTCACTGTACACTGACCGTTGTTTTGTTAACAGCGACAGATCCAGAAGTGACTGTTTTCTTGTGTAGCATCAAGAAAAATGTTCCAATCTTATTCAATTTTACACATCAGCTGCATTTCAGTTTATTTATTTCTATATCAGAAGCAATTAATAGCTATTTCCTAAAAATAAAGTCTTTTTGAAAACAAGAAACTAAAAATGAAAGTGATTTTAAGGTAGAATTTTCACTCAAAAAAATTATGAAAACTTGAGTAAAGACTATAAGATATAGCAGAATGTTGAAAAAGGTTTATAAAGATAAAAATCATTACAAAATTTCTTTGGTTTGAAAGTCTCTTGACCACTACATAAAGCAAAGAAAATGCGAAAGCATCCACCGAAGGAGGACTTCAAAATATCTGTTCTGAAGGCACGTTCCAGCTGGATATGGCGGTCTGTTCTTACCGAACTAAAGAAAAAAGTCTGCTGGAAAAAAGTGGTCTGTTCTACTGAAGATTGGGACCAGCTGGAAAAATATGGTCTGTTCTACTGAAGATTGGGACCAGCTGGAAAAATATGATCTGTTCTACTGAAGATTGGGACCAGCTGGAAAAATATGGTCTGTTCTACTGAAGATTGGGACCAGCTGGAAAAATATGATCTGTTCTCATGAGAAAATAGTCTGATATCTTATATTTATAAATAACGTGTCTAAGAATTTCCTATCTGTTCTGAGGGAATTTAAAAAAAGTCCTGAATGTGGTTGCCTGGAGTGGCAGCTGAAAATTCTCCATCTGTTCTACAAAACATCTGGATATTGTGGATCTGTTCGAACTGTTAGCTGGAAATTAAGTTTCTGTTCTTAAAAGTCCTTCAATGTCAAGCTGGAATTTAGCGATCTGTTCTTATAAGATTTTGTCAGCCCTGGTAGATAAGAACAGTTAACTCGCATAAAATCAATCGCCTGGTAATTTCGTATCTGTTCTGAAAGTTTTTTTACTCACTAGCTGGAAAAATATAACTGTTCTGAAGTAAAAATTTCTCGCCTGGAAAACGAGGAACTGTTCTTAATTTCGTGGAAATCCTTCCAGCTGGCAAATCAGAACAGATATTTGCAAATTTTAGCTGAAAATGTTCAAGAAAGTATGAATCAACCTCCTCGCTTCGACCGCCATCTTGTTTCGTTTAGAAAATTGTTTTGAAGGAGCGCGGAATCAGAAAATATATCTTTTATAGCCAGTATCCGACTTTAGCAAGCTTTTCCCTCTCCAGACGGCAAAATTAAAAAGTGGTTTTAAGCGCCGTTTCTACCAAAACGGACGGACAGACAGCGGACAACGGAGGACGGAAAGTTGCAAATGAAAGGCCCTATCGCTAGCGCTGGGCCAATTATTAGAAAAAGTAAGCAAAATGATAAAATGAGTAGAAAAGGATGAAATATTCCAAAAATATTGATAAAAAACGGGTTGTCCGAAAGGATGTTTTAAAATCTAATGGATATTACACGTTTTTTTTTTTAAGAAACACACTTTTAAGAAACATGAGGCTCAGAATGCCTAAAAACTTAGAAACACCTAAGAAACATGCTGAGGCTGAGAATGAGAAAATCTCATTTTTTAACTCGGTTTTTTTAGAACCTTCCAATCTTTGCATGAAAAATAGGCCGATTATGTCAAAAAGTTTAGAAACATGTAAGAAACATTTAAGGCTCAAAAGGCCGATTTCTTAAGAAACATTGAGGCTGCTTGGTAAAACTAGTTTCTTAAAAAAAAACCGTGTATTTTGAGGATGAAAATTACATGCTTGTATTAGTAAAGAGTGAATCTTTCAGAAAATAGCAATATATTCACCGAAAGAGTGGCATAGGATGAAATATTCCACTTTTTATGTCACCTGAAATCGAAAATTGCGTAATTCTTCATCCTTTTCTACTCCTTAAAATTTAAATTTGAAAATTTATGGTTTCAAAAATAGGTTTCCGAAGGGTTTAGATAATAAAACCGTTTTAAAAATTGCTATAGTGAAAATCAGAAAATCTTGATTTTCTGGAATAGTTCATCCCAAATTACTCTGAAACCTATATCACTGGAATCCTTGTGGAAAAATACGTCATTTCTGAAAATAAGGTGCAAAAATTCTTAAAACTGAAGAAGATATCGCGAAAAAGATGATTTTAAAGATCTCTGAAAAGTCCATCAGGTACATTCTAAAAAAAACACCGACTTATGTATATCACTTTAGAAATTAAAAGAATAATGAAGATGAAAAAAAAATGAAAGTTTTTAAAATATTTGAACCCTGCTGATTTCAAATCAGTGTTCAGATTTTGCGTATCTTTCTTGGATAAAAAGTTACAGCCCTTTGAATAATAAGAGTTTACAATCTAAACCCTACAAGGATTGGATTGGCCACATAACTTCAAAGAATACTTGGCAACTTTCTTGTCTGTATTATTGGAAGCCCTTGGCAATCTCACATATTCTCTGAAATAGATTTTTTACAAATGATAAATAATTAAATTGCTATCTGACGTGTGTGCACTGTTGTTGGATTGTTGATATCTGATGAAAGTGCTGACATCACGAGTCCCACACAATTTATGTAGGTTATTAATGACTAATCGAAAGTCCACTTGTTCGAACCATGCGTCTTAAAAATGTTCTATACGCAATATCTAACCTGTTCAATTTATTTGTGCTTAGACACCAATCTGACATACATATGTCAGGCGACTTCGTATAAAACAATCCAGGAAAGAAACACGAGTTCGTAAGTTTACGTGAAAATTTTGCAGGAGATTTGATAATTCAGCAAATTTTACACAAGCTAATTGAATACGTTGATTTACTTCACTATCTCCTGTGCTGGATTCTTTACAGTTTATATAGGCCCCAAGGTATCGAAAGGCGGAGACGTTTTTCAAATTAAAACCTTTGAGGTTGGCAATTGACAGTGGTATGTCCTCAGCGTTGAGGATCATCGTTTCAGTTTTTGAATTATTGAGAGACCAAAATTTGAGAAGATTTTATCAAGAAATTCAATACTTTTCTGAGGACCGTCTATACGACAGAAGATACAACACTAGGTCATGAGCATATACTGACCATGTAATCTCAGTGGTACCCCAAGAACGTTTATTATTATCTCTCGTTTCATTTCGCTGTTTTCGTGAGATAGCATGGATATTCAATCGATTATGAAGAAAGAACTCAATTTCTTTGATCTGTTAACACTTTTCAAGAAAAACTCTTATAACAAAGTCAATGTAAAGATAAAAAAGATTTGGGTTTTCTGGTCCTCCTTGTCGAACACCGCTTGTTGTATCAAATATAGTTTCTTCAAGCGTCAAGGAAGTCCTTTCGTACATTCAAGAATGTCAATCAAAATAGGATTTTGGGTATCCCTAAATGGAAGTCTGATTGAGTCGAACATAGGCGTGGCGAGATACCCTGCAAAATTTACGAGGGAGTGCAGACGTTTATGACATATTCATTATTTTTTGATTAAACAAAGACAATAATTACAGTGTCGTAAAAAACACTCTCATCCATAAATTTTGCAGGGTACTACGCCTTTCTAACATCCATTTTCGTGGGATGTGGTCGAATGCAGGTGATAGGTCCACGAATACCAGAAAAAGGGGTTGCTTTTACGGTTAGAGATTTGTTGAACACGCTTGATATTGTAGATCCCATCTGTCGCTCTTCGATTCTGTCGAAATCCGTTCTGCTCATCGGTCAGTTGTTCCTCTTACCAAGGTTGGAGTCTGCTTAGGGTAATGTTCACAATTATTTTGCTTATTGTTGAGCCTATACTCAAGCCTCTGTACTCAGTAGGATCTTTCTTAGAACCTTTGCCTTTCCATAAAAGTCTTCAATCTATCTAGAGTTTCCCCATGCAGAGGGAATGTCGAGATTTTCCCATACATTTATTGTCATTTTGTGAATAGTGTCAAGAAGAGCTGGTCACTCACATTTCTTTAGGAGCTCAATATCATTATTTGCTTTTTGGACCTACCCCGGTGGAGGTCCTATAAATTCACCTCTGTCCGTTCGTTAGTTACCAGCTTTTCTCGAGATTAGCTCATTAGTTTTTTCTGATTTTTTGCACAAGATGTGTATCTATAAACCCTCGAATGTGACGGAGCCCGATTTTCAAAAAAAAAATTTGGGGCAAATTTGGGCCAAAAAACGGCTAAAAAACGGGTTTTTTGGACTTTGTGAAAAATTGGATCAATAATTTTTTCTGATTTTTTGCATGAAAGTAGGGTACCATCATAGGTAAAAGATGGCTTAAGCAGATTTTTGCAAAAAAAATTTGTTGGCTCAAAAAACGCATGTTTATCTATAAGAATCACTATTAATAAGCATACATAAATGTTCTTAGTCAAATTACTCAATTTTTTTATGAGATAGATGTTTTCTTTGCTCATGAGGGCTTACTTTTGAAAAATATGTGTGTTTAAACATGAAATTTTGTTTACTTGGCGTGTTTTTATAGATAAACTGGCAACATTCGATATTTTTTTATAAGCACACTAGCCGGTACCCGGCGTCGCACGCTGGTTTAGCTGTTTGCTGAACGCATTTAAAGTCCTTTGAGATGTTGGGAAGGTGGCTTAAATACGATGAAATCAAAATTAAAGGGAAGAATTCTCTTCAAAGTTTGACTCTATCCCTCTCGGGTGACGTATCTTTTAACCATATTTTGAAAAAGATTTTTGTGGCAAAAATGATCAGAAAACAGACAGGGCGTCATTCCCAAATTACACCATACCGGCGACCAGCGACGTCCGAGACGGCTCTGCAATTAGATTTTTTTCTCGCTTCGCTCGCGTTATATTTGCCGTAGTTCTTGATGTTCAGGAAAACTTTGATGTCAAGATAAGCGGAGTGAAATAATAGACATGACACGCGATTCATCGAAAAAAGGCAGCCCAGGGGGGGGGGTACTTAGGCAAGAGAAGGGTATGGGTATGGGTATGTGCCGGCCTTAAGGGTGCCTTTTTTGAAACATGGCAGTTTGAAAAATCGGAAAATTAAACTTCAGTCCCACTAAGAATTGAAAAAAATAGGAAAATTTTAACTTTTTGCCCCCAGAAAGATAGAAATTTGGTCAAATTAGTTCCAAAAAGTGAATTAAAATTCACACAATTTCCCTTGTTTCTTCTCCTCTTTATTCTGCTAAGGGTCCGAGGGGCAGGGCCGAAAGTCAGCTCGCAACCATAGTCCCCCCGGAAGGCAGCTAGGACACGCAGACAAAAAAGCGTGATAGATAGCGCAATTTTATGTTGCTTTTTATAAAATAACTTCGTCATAACTTCGTCATAACTTCAATAATTTTTCAAATTCAACAATGACTTAGATTTACAGCAAAATAATTATCGACATACATGTTTATAAAAGGTCCCTTTTTACGAAGAAAGAATTCTAGCTTTTACCGCCTTTTGAATGTATCTTGTATCTATATTATAATACGCTTAAATCGGAACTCTCCCATTCTCGCATGAGGCTTTTTCGCTAGCGATTTTTAAATACACGGCAATTTTTTTCGCGCCTTTTTGATTGTATATTCAATTCTATTCGCCAAGTGCACTTCCATTCAAGAGAGCACATTTCTCCTTGATGGAGAAACACAACTGACTGTGCAATAGCACTATCAGCATAATTTATAGTTTTTAAAAAAAAAGTTTATGTCGGTTATGAAATAATTTTGATTCACATGGGAATACGTCGAAGATAAAATTTGAGTTTTCAAAAAGACATCATATTTATGATTACCCTTGAGATTAATAAAGCTCCGATGACATTTCCCTTCTATTTGATACTCTGATAAAAACATTTCAATTTAATGGACTTGACAATATGAGAAAAGTTGATGACTTATTCCCAATTCAATTATGAAATTTTTTAATCAATGTTTGCTATTTTTTGTTCTATTGAGATAGCAAAATGAAAACGCTTTTACTTAATAAAGCTCCGATGACATTTCCCTTCTATTTGATACTCTGATAAAAACATTTCAATTTAATGGACTTGACAATATGAGAAAAGTTGATGACTTATTCCCAATTCAATTATGAAATTTTTTAATCAATGTTTGCTATTTTTTGTTCTATTGAGATAGCAAAATGAAAACGCTTTTACTTAATAAAGCTCCGATGACATTTCCCTTCTATTTGATACTCTGATAAAAACATTTCAATTTAATGGACTTGACAATATGAGAAAAGTTGATGACTTATTCCCAATTCAATTATGAAATTTTTTAATCAATGTTTGCTATTTTTTGTTCTATTGAGATAGCAAAATGAAAACGCTTTTACTTAATAAAGCTCCGATGACATTTCCCTTCTATTTGATACTCTGATAAAAACATTTCAATTTAATGGACTTGACAATATGAGAAAAGTTGATGACTTATTCCCAATTCAATTATGAAATTTTTTAATCAATGTTTGCTATTTTTTGTTCTATTGAGATAGCAAAATGAAAACGCTTTTACTTACGCATTGAGTTTAATTGTTAAATAATTGTTGACTCTGTTAAGAGGTATTGAAAAAAGGCACTCTTTATATTCCACCGTAAAGCACTGTGGTCTTTGGAGTGATCGGTGTTGCCAAGTACCTCTAATACTGAATTTGAATTTCTATTTGTGTTTTATCTTCATCCTTGCGTGAGGAAAATAATAGTCTTTCCTCTCCCAAAAACCCAAAAAAAAGCACGTTTAAAGTATGACCGATTTCTCGCGAGAAATTTTTAACTCAATTTTCACCAGTTTTCACCAATATTTGCATGAGCATTATTTTTAGCGAGTCAAGAACATTATTGTTTGAAGGTTTTCAACAAAAGAAATTATGACAAATTTATACAATTTAATAAGGAGAAGAAAAATCAAAATTCAACTAAAAATACTTTCACCATATTTTTTAATGTGCATTAATTTTAGTGTCCCCTTAAAAATTTTAAACTTCAATTTTTACGAAAAAGGCCTAAATTTAAGAACATTTCTTCTCGCAAAATAAGTACATTTGTATACAAATCCCTACAAGTTTCTGAAAAATAGAAAAGCGAGCGAAGCGAGCGTATTAAAAGGAGTAAGAAGTCGTCTCGGACGACGCCGGGACGGCTAGTTTTTAATGTTGCTGTTGTTCTAACAAACTTGTTATGTGATTCTTGTGTTTTATTTTCTGTTTGTTCTTTTCTTTAACAGATTCTGTTTTAAAAGATTTCTTTTGTTTTGAAAAGAATTCGAAAACAAAGGAAAAGAAAGAAAAAAAAGAAAAAATCTAATCTATCAATCAAAACAAAGTCTTTATAAAACGGCGCGAATCTGATTTAACACATTTGTGGAGCAAGAACTGGAAGTCATCTTTTGGAAGAACAAAAACATTGCGTTAGAAAACGAAAGTAGAAAACACAGACAAACACACATACAGACTACCACTATTAATATATAGATTATGAATTACTTAGGTATTAGCTTTTCTCGAGATTGGCTCTTTCATTGTTTATGATTTTTTTGCACAAAGATGCATAACTATAAACCCTCGAATGTGACGGAGCCCGATTTTCGAAAAAAAAATGTTTTTGGGCAAATTTGGGCCAAAAAACGGCTAAAAAATGGGTTTTTTGGACTTTGTGAAATATTGGATTATTGTTTTTCTTTTCAGATTTTTTTGCATGAAAGTACTCTCGGGTATCTAATAGCCGGGGGGTTTGGAATAAGCAGGGGGGTTGGAAAAAATCTCAAAATTTAATAAGCGGGGGGGGTTGGAACAAAAATGTCCTGGGTGGAAAATGTTCGAAAAGGAGGCTGATACAGCAGAATTAGGGCAAAAGAGGGAACTTTCAAAAAGAAAATTCCCGAAAAATCAATAAGCGGGGGGGTTGGAATAAGAATATCCTGGGTGGAAAATTAATTAGCGCCCCCCCCGGCTATTAGGTACCCGAGAGTAGGTAAAAGATGGCTCAAGCAGATTTTTGTTAAAAAAATGCATGTTTATCTAAATTATATCATTGTCAAAATATAGTTTTGGAAATTATAAATTCATGTTTTGATATGTTTGTTATTTTTATTTTTGTTATTGTTGTTTCAAAGAAAATGCTTTTGAGAAGAAAGTCATTCTAAATATTTCCTGAAGATTATTCCAAGACCCTGCCTATAAAACATGAAAAGCTTTGTAATTCAAGCTTTATAAGGTATCTATTAAAAGGGACATGTTTAGTGCAAGCTATGGCTGAGAAAAATTGACTACTTTGCAATATCACTGTATTTCTGACAAAAATAAACACGGCATTTCGCCTTTTCTGAATTTCAATCAATCACTGTCAAATGCCTGTCACATCGGGAGCATCATAGCGAAAGCTACTTGCTAGTTTTAACCCGAAAAGGAAAACACTGTCAGACCGGACGAATTGGACAATCTACCTAGTTTTCTAGAGTCACTTCGTAAGATTTCTTCAACAATCGATATCAATATTGAACCTCCTACAATCGATGAGATGACAAAGTATTTACAAAAACTCAAAAACAACAAGTGATACTTTTATGGACCTACCTGGGTTATCAAACTAATCAATTAACAATAAAGCACATATAAGACATAACTGGTCAAAATAAAAAAAATAAAGAAAAATGAAAGGCATATCTATTGGGGAGAAACTATCAATACTATTCAAAAAGATTTTTGAAAAATAAATAAAAAAGCTATTCAACGCCATTTTCTTTATAAAAACAATCCAATCTCAGAAAAATGCATAGCTTAATAAATAAGGTTGCCAGAACACTCAAACCTTCGCGCTCTACCGTGACATTTTCTTCTTTTAGAAAAAATAATAATAAAAATAATAATTTGGCTAAGAACATTGATCTATGCTTATTAATAGTGATTCTTATTAGTCCGGGAGCTGGGGGAGGTCAACTATGACAGTCATAGAGGCACGTGCAAACATATATCATCATGTAGCACTATGTCTGAAGTTTCCGAATTTACTTGTTTGCCGTCCGAAATTTTTTTATAGGTGTCTATTTTACGGACCAGAATGCAAAAATAGCGAGATTTTTTGACGTCAATTGTGTTTACTAAATTATATCTAACTTCTAAACGGTTTATAGAATTCAAACGAAACTGTGCCAATCTGTTACTGATAAATAGCGCTAACTTTCAATAGCAAAAACATTGCTGTGTCCCTACCAGTTTTTTTCATTTCCTGGTGATTGTGCAAAAGTTTCACCTTTTTTTCCACTTCTACCGACAAACGTTTTCAAAAAAACATGTTTTAAACTTAATTTTTTGACGTATTTTTACATCGAATTATTCCTTAGCATATAAGTAAGCGCTGTTGAAAGTTTTGTTACAAAAGTGAAACTCAAGATATTTAATTTTAAAGACCACCATGTATAAAAAATAATCAAAAACATAACAAAATGATAAAACTGACGTCGAAAAACGAAAATGAAAAATACAGACCTAGACGTCAAAATTGTTCAAAAATTGTTCAACAAACAGTATCCAGCTTTCGTTTTTTATATTCTAATATTTGGAGAATTCCAAAACGCAGTACAATGTAATGCATTACTAAACAATTTTCCCCCAAATATGCTTTTGCGCAGTAATAAGACAACTTTAGGGAATTGGGCTATGGATTGAATAAGTCTAGTGGTAGAAAATTTCCTAGGGGTAGGATATCTGCATGAGGTGCAAAAAGACGATGGTTCAACGCCGTGAAGGGGAGGCTTTGTAGAGCTTTGTTAGATTTTTTGTTTACAGAACGTTGTAAACTCACGTTTTAGCGTATTAATATATAGAATATAATATATAGATTAGAGAGACAATTTCAAAGTGGAAGTTTAAAATAAGGCCCTCTCGCCATACCCTTGAATAAGAAAAACTAAATTTACGCATGCCACAGTTGGCTTGCTGGTTCAAAAGAATGTACATTCTTCATGTTCAAACCGGGACAAAGTAGAAAATAAAGATGTTTTAAAAAGTTTTGAAATTTATGGGGAGCCGCTATTGTAAACAGAAAGTTTTAAAGAGCATCTGAATAAGAATTCTTCGAAAGCATAAATTATATTTGGGGTGAAGTTTAATTTTAACCCATCCAGCTGGAGCTCCAATGTTCCTGTATAGAAAATAGTGTCTTGGCGTCTCAAAGTTAGTCTCGTGGTAGGTAATCTGCATGAGGTGCAAAAAGACGATGGTTCAACGCCGTGAAGAGGAGGCTTTGTAGAGCTTTGTTAGATTTTCGAAAACTGTTTAAAGAACGTTGTAAACACACGTTTTAGCGTATTAATATATAGATTTTTCGCCCGACTTGAGTCTATACATTGAACAAATTCGCTCTTGTTGTATGGCGATTCTGCAACGGAAAAATATGTTGACAGTGTGCCAACACTGCTGGGCCTTTACGCCGCTTAAGCTTTCTTGTTCTTATTAAAAAAGTCGTCATCTAATTGAGGAAAAAGTGCATAAATCTCATTTAAAAGGATTACTTGCAATTAAGATATATCCTTGTAGAAGTTAGCTTGATCCTATTTCCTTAATCCATTCAAGTCTGATTTTCACAATATATAAAAGGATGGAATTAGCTAACCTTCCATAGGGCTTATTGCATATAAATAGAAAACTTAATCCCATAATACAAAACCTTAGAATAACCCTGTTCTTTAAGGACTGTATCTTAAACAACTTCAACCTTTTCTCACGCAGAAAAGTGGAACGTTGTCGTCTTTTAAGACGAGTTAATCTCAATCATCTCTACCCTAATGGAAATGATCTCAAATTTTTAGGCTCCTCTTACCTTAACTCTCTTTCAACTTCTGTTCCGATAATCTATTTGATCTGTGATTTCTAGGTATTTTAACGTTTTTCATAATTTTAAGTTCGGGCGAGAATGGCAATTTCAGGCTTTCCACTTTTTCTAATCGAGCATTTCTATTTGACGGGGGTTTATTGGCTTCTAGACTATATTTGGAGCCTTGCTGGAGTATTTTTGAGCATTTGGATCCTCAGATCATAAGCTCCTAAGTCTTAAAGAGACATAAAAGTAGTAAAATGTAAACATTGCGCGAACCACGTGTCGTTAAAGAGAACAATTAAAATCACGTGTCCAAAACAAACTTGTAAAACAATTGAAACAATCAAAATCATCCATATTTGTTTTTATTTTTTATTTTGACATGTGGCATTTGTTTTGATTTTGTATCCCGCTGCGTACAGTTTGTTTACTAAAAAGTACGTTTCAAATTAGCTGGCAGTAAATTTTCAATTGCGTATTACTTTTGATAGATTTCGAATTAGATAGCAAAGTTAAACTTTTGGAAAGGCAATCTGGAGTGGAATATTAAGGTCATTAACGTATAAATTTTTCTAAAATTTTCAAACACGAAGGTGAAAAACGAAAAAGAAAAAAATCAGCTTTTTATCTAGCGATGCTATAACCACCATTTTTGGTCTTGAGAAACTTCAATCTTTGCCCATGTCAACTGTGAAATTATTTTTCGTAATTATTCAGTCGTATGATATTGGACACGGAAGGAGGCTAGGTAGGCTTTTCCAACGTGTTTTAGTTTTACAAGAAAAGACGAAACGACGGGGGTTAACGAATGAGTTACAATTTGTTAATTACCAAGTGTCTTGTGATAAATTGAATGTTCAAAGTTTGATGCCTTTTCCCTCGCATGGGCCCCGTCAATGGGGGGCCGGGGGGTCCATGACCCCCCACTTTTTGGTAGACCATGTCATACGTTTTTAAGAGTTACTATTTTAAGCTGGTTTGAGACCAAATCAAACCACAAAAACTATTATTCTCCCCAATTAGATAATCGTTTTAAGGTGTTTTGAGGGTCTAAAAAGTCAAAAATTTTCTTCGTCGCCCAACCATGGTGGGTGACATTTCTTTCGAAAATGTTGGCCCCCTCACTCAAAATGGCTTGCCGGGGCCCATGCCTCGAGGGCAAAATTTTATTCATAATTGAAAAGTCTTAATTACCTAACATGTACAACTCGTTTTATTGTATACGATAAATAAATGTTTCTACATCTCATGAGAAATACATTATATGTTAATTACGCCTTACACTATTAGAAATTTACCCCCGTATTTTTCAAAGAAACAGAAAATTTACTTTGTGGTGAAAAGCCTACCTAGCCTCCTTTCGTGTCCAATATCATTCGACTGAATTGTTTTTTTTTCCAAAAAAATATTCACAGCTGGATGGGCAAAGATTGAAGTTTCTCAAGTCCAAAAATGGTGGTTATAGCATTTCTAGATAAAAAGCTGATTTTTTTCTTTTTCGTTTTTCATCTTCGTGTTTGAAAATTTTAAAACAATTTTATACGCATAATATTCCACTCTAGATTGCCTTTCCAAAACGTATAAAATCGCTATCTAATTCGAAATCTATCAAAAATAATACGCAATTGAAAATTTACTGCCAGCTAATTTGAAATGTACTTTAATTTCGTCAGTTTTTTTATGTCCCTTCAAGTCTCATGTTAAAACTCTACCCTTCCAACATTAGAGCGCTTCAAAAATATTTATGGTTTTCAAATTTTGCTGGGAATTTCCCTTTTGTCTCAAATATTTCGACCATGATTGTACAGTGAAAGACTTTGGATAGATTGCAATATTTTGCTTGTTGCAAAGATATGGAGAAGTAGAATTATCTTGTAAGAAAAGGCCTAAAGTTTTTTATAAAGCATTAGCTTAAGCATTAGCAAGTCTGCGTAAATTTTGCATGAACATATTTTTTAATAAGCAACTCCAATTTTCAGGTCAGGGCTGGGGTTGCTAAGCATTCAAGCTCATTTTTACAAACATCTGCTTTGACCATCCCTGATATTATACCATATTTATGCTATCGGGCTATAGCTATCGTTTGCAACCATCCTCTAGAGGAAATTTATTGTTTAAAATTTTTTTGGAGCTTTGGACTGTGGTATGTTTTTATTGTAGACTAATCATATGATTTTACTCGGCTGGGTGCAAAGTTTTTCAGTATCAAAGCAATTCCAAAATATACTATACCGGTATATATTATCGAGGCAATGCTAACATGCGAAATTCGTCCGTTGATTAAATAATGGGTGATTAGATCTTTTATGAACTCGAGGAAAATAATAATTAAGAAACTCTTTTGAAGGGCACAGTTGGTTGCAAGGTATTTTTGCCACGACCCTAAGTTGTTTTTATGCTGACGTGACTTATTCGCATACAAAAGCTATTATAGTATTCATTTAATTTCATAATTTTATTTGAAAAAGTAAAAAATATACACTACTGTTTGTTTCACGTTGAGCGATCTCTGGGCTCTCTGCCCCCAAAACCCCATTGGAAATGTTTAGCTCAATTTTGCACTCGTTTCATTCGCACACCTTGTCCCGCATTCAGAATATTGAAACTTGGCAACTATGGTCAAGTGTAAAACTACTTCGAAAAAATCTCAACAAAATGTACAAAAAGTTGTTTTTGTTTGTTCCCATAGGGAACATAAAAATTCATTATAGAGATAATAAAAGATAATAAAATGCTAAAAGGGACCGTTGTGAAATGTAAAAAGTTTAAAATGCCGTTGTAAAATGTAAAAAGTTTTAATCTTCCGGAGGGACTGCTTTAAAGCTATTAAAATAGAATCTGTTGAGTTGCTATGGCAACATTTAGATATTAATTCAGTTCTTTTGTTAATCAACTTTAAGTTCGAGTTAATCAAGTTAATATGGTACTTTTCAGTCAAGCATAAATTACAATTCATTTATCAAAATATATAGCAAATCAACAAGGCGGAATGATTTTAAGCATTTTTTTAGCAGGCATTGTCCATTGTGCTTTTGTTTTATGCTTTGAAATATTTTTTGTTTTTCAAAACAATCTCTAATGAGTAATCACTTTTAATAAAGAGATGCGTACTGGAAAGTTTTTTGTTAAATGAGTATGAGGTTGCATGGTGGCATGGTTGCTAAATGATTTCTAGCGTGTGAGATTGAAAGTCACTGTGGCTTCACGAATATATACTCGAAAGTATTTCTTTTGTATGTCCGTTTATTTTTTGTTTATTGCCGAGTTTACTTATTTGATATTCCAATGGTAGATGGAAAAAGGTACGCATACCACTCGCACACATCATTTGACGATATTGCCCCATTTGCCCCACTAAAAGAAAATCAATCTCTAATACCCAGAAGTAGGAAAGACATTGTGACGGATAGAATTATGTTGCTGGAAATTTTCATTCTTTTATTTTTAGGGATCGCTCTGGCAAGTGACCTTTTTAGCCTCAAAGAGATTTTAGAGTAACCGAAGTGGCTGTGGGCTAGATTAGCCTTTGAAAGCACTATTACATATGGATTCATTAGAAGAGGCTAGAGATGATAAATACAATGAAAAACATATTCAAGATCGAAAGACTTGGTTTATATCAGAGTAAGTTTATTATCATACAATTCGAAATAAACATGCATGGTAGCTATCACGTCTTAAACACCCCTGTCTCACTGCCCTGGTGAAGCTCTTCCCCACAGCGGGGATAAAAATTTCTATTGAAATCTCAATTCTATCGTTCCAAGAATAAAAAATCCAGTGGGGATGGTTTTGGAGTGCAATTATTAAAGACTGAATTTCGAATGGGGATGTAATCAAAGTCAATTTGCCAGTGGGGCCAAAATTCTAGGGTATTTTTCCCACCGGGGGCGAAATTGTTCCCAAATTTTCCAGTGGAGCGGGGATCCCAGCGGGTCTGTGACACAGGGGTGTTGAAATAAATCAGCGTTTCGATGAACCTGAATGGGACTAATATGCCCTTATTACCGAGTTTATGTATGTGTGTTTTTCTGCGACGGAGACGGTAAGGTTCTAATTTGTCAACATCCTAATCAACTGAGGACGCCGGTAAATCAAACCTTTTACCGTCCTCGAATTTTCGGGTCAGAACTGCGGATTATTCCAAATCGCTTCAGTCACTTTATCGTCCTCAAAAGTGCAAAAACATAAGCTCACTATTTTCTTAAATTTCCTTTTTCCAAGGATAGACACCCCACTAGAAAATTTAGCAAAAATTTCGTCCCCGGTGGAAAAATACCCTGAAGTTTCAGCCCCACTGGGAAATTGACTTTGATTTCATCCCCATTCGATATTCAATGTTTAATAATTGCACTCCAAACCCATCCCCACAAGATTTTTAACCTTGGAACAATAGAATTTCTATCCATCCCCATTGCGAGTTCAATAGGAGTTTTTATTTCCACTGAGGAAAAAAGTTTCACCGGAGCTCTGAGACGGGTGTATTTCAATTACAGGTGCTGGCAAGTCAAAGGCAAGTTTGGAAGAATTCGTTTCCAATTCAACCCGTTGTCAACATTTCTTGGTGCTTTCGTCTTATGGGCAATCCTCATATGGGCCATCACTGATGAGGAGACCAGCATTGAAAAGATCAATGTTGCGCGACGGTGGATCACTGATAAATGCACGTGGTTAGTTTAATTTTTTTCTTCTGTATGTTAGTCAGGCCCGGTGGAACCGGGGAGACTGGGGAGACTTCGGCCTCCCCACTTTTGAGCAAATGAGACTTTTTTTCTCGAATGCCTAGACTAGCAAATTTTATCTCATTTTAAGCCTTCAGCCTCCCCACTTTAACGGTTGTTCCGTCGGGCCTAGTAGTTAGTAGGGTTGTTAAGAGAACGTTCATAGGTGCAAGACTGGTCAAGCAATTTTCCTTCTTGGATATTATGTAGATAGGAAGTCTCAGCTGCAAGATGAAACTTTAAAATAAATTTCGAAAGTTTTTAAACTTTATTTCTCGTTTCAGGTTTTACATTGGCAGTCAATTTATTTGGGTTATCTTGATCATTTATATTTATTTCAAATATGGACATATCAAACTTGGTAAGTATTCAGTATTTTTTGTTGTGTGAAATTGAATTCTGGTTCACTTTCAGCTTGTTTGAATGGGCATTCCATTTTATATCCATTTTTCCAAGGGGTAAAGAGGTATTCTAAAATTTCCAAGGGGTAAAAGACTGATTTTAGTTAGTTCAGAGTCACTTTAAGGTATGTAAAGAATTTTTCCAAGGATTTTTTTGCAAATTTTGTCATTTTCCCTATATGCATTTTCAATGGAATAGCCCATTATTGAGCAACTTTCGAAAAGACGTTAAAGGGACATAAAAGCACTGACGAAATTTGTAAACAAACCGTATGCAGCGGGATACAAAATCAAAACAAATGTCACATGTTAAAATATAAAATCAAAACAAATATGGTTGA
The DNA here is from genome assembly GCF_902728285.1 of Clytia hemisphaerica. NCBI lineage: Eukaryota > Metazoa > Cnidaria > Hydrozoa > Leptothecata > Clytiidae > Clytia > Clytia hemisphaerica. The sequence goes on from NW_027103551.1 coordinate 2,875,161, forward strand.
TTTTGATTTTTTTTTTTGGACACGTGATTTTGATTGTTCTCTTTAATGACACGTGGTTCGCGCAATGTTTACATTTTACTACTTTTATGTCCCTTTAATACAGTAATTAAGAACGCTTTGGTTCCATTCTTTTTTCACAGGATTATCAACAGATCAGGTAGAATACGGCGATTTCGATTATTTCGCCATGATATTTACAACCGGTATATGCAATGGATTGTTTTATGATGGTGCAAGCGCTCCCATCGCTGGATACAACGATTCAACCGATAATTTGCTTATCTACAAAGGAAAGTACGCTGAAAAGTATTAGGCTTTTCCATTTAATATTCATCCATACATAGAGTTGGATGAAAAAATTTTTTTAAAGGTTCTTGAATTATGCGGATATCTCCTGGAAGAAAAGTAAAATTTGCAAAAAAATAAAACTCCTGGAATTCTATTGGCCTTGGAAAAATTCGACTTTAAAGTTAGGATGGGCTAAAAGCAATATTTTACCCTTTTAAAAGTTCAGCATAGCTTTAAGCCCCTTGAAATTTCAAAAAACTTCCTTCGAATCCTTGAAATATAAATGAACATATCACTTCATACCTGGAAAAAGAAAATAATGTGCACTTTTTAAACTTTGGTAAGCTTTACTATATCATTCGTTTTCAACTTTTCGGAGCTTTTAAACGCATAAATTTCCAGAAACAGTAAAGAAGCTAGACCAGCATCACCCATAATCACATCCTGATACTTTTAAAGAAATTGCTGGCCAAAATTTAGTTCATTCATGCGTTAAATCAAAATTCTAAGGAAACGCTTACCATTTTTGTTTCTTCTTTAGGAGTAACCATATTACGCAAGCGCAGAACTCGTTGAATGTTGTCATGTTTCATTGGGGTTTCCATGGTTTCAGCGTGTACGTTTTACCATGTCTCCTCTTGTCTGTACTGTGCTATCGTAAAGGTAGGTAAATTTGAATTTTATTTTATAAGAACTTCTATATTTTGCTTAGCCTTTACTGTTCTTACAAGCTTTTTCTCATAAGAGACTAGCCGTGATTTTTAAGCTTAAATGTTCTTAAGTTGTCCTTAACATTCACTTATTGGCTAAAGCGATGTTTCAAATCTAGAAACTTCTGAAAATTGAGCCTAAGCTTGTACAGAATTAGTTAGTTGGTTTTGGCTTAAAATTGAGCCTCGTGTGTATTTTCTTTGCGAAGTTTTTAGGGCTCAAGTTTTCTTCAAGCATTTTGATACAATTGGTTTCCGGTTTCATACTTAAGTTTTAGAAGAGGCTCAAATCAGTCTTCATTCGTATCTTCATAAGGCTGAGATTAAGGTTATTCTTAATTTGTTCTTATAAAATTGTTTTCAAAAAAAAACCCAACCATTGTTTTATTGAAAATCACTATCTACAGGTTTACCTCTGACAATGCGTTCCTGCTTGTACCCTGTGTTCGGTAAGAAGATCTTGGGACGATTAGGTGACGTCATCGACAGTATATCTATTATTTGTATGGGGTTCGGAGTAGCCACCTCCTTCCTGTTAGGCGCCATTATGGTGGTAGTAGGGTTACAACCTATCTTTCCTGAACTAGCTGACAACCAGACTACAAGACTGATTGCGTTATGGGCTGTCTCTATCATGTCAATGTTTTCGGCAACGAGTGGTATCAAACTTGGTATCAGGAGGATGTCGCAACTATGCTTCTTAACAGGTACAGTCAACTCTTGCTTATTCGAACTTCTATTATTTGAATCTTTCTATAATCCGAACTTAATCTCAGTTCCCGTCAGGAAGAAACCCTCTTAGGATACTCTCTATAAATCGAATCTCTCTGTTATCCAACAAATAAGATTCCCCGCTCGAGTTCGATTTAGCAAGAGTCTAATTTATCTGTTACATAGTTCTTTCGTCCCTGTGAAGTATGAAAAAGAGGGTTTTCTGCCTTAGAATTTTAGCAAAATATTAAAAACAATCTAGCTTAATTTGTCGTGTCTATTTTACTTCTGAGAGGAAAAGATTTACTTTAACCACTGCTTTTAGGATTGTATCATTTCAAGCAAAGAATCTTTATTTTCTATTTTTCGCATTACCACTGGAACATGATATCAGTAGGGATGTAAAAAAATGTCATATCATATCTGTTTAAATTCAATTCAATTTTGGTGTTCACGAGCATTTAGTCACTCCACCCTCCTAACAAGGGAAGATAAATAAACTCGCTTATTTTTCGTCAAAAATTGAAGTTACCTTTCGTTATGATACCAGTTTAATTCAATAATATTTCAATTTCAGGAGCTTTATTCACATTAATTGTTGCGTTCAGTGACAACCTGTGGTATTTACTCAATCTGGCTGTTCAATCGATTGGTTACTATTTCCAATACCTCATATCAACAGCAACATTCACAAGTGCTTTCGTTCAACAAAGAAATTATCCTGATGGCAAACAACAGGAATTTGATTGGATGCATAAAAATACCATTTTCTATTGTAAGTTGAATTAATTCAGTACTACAGTACCTCCATAACTCGAACCTCTATAACTCGAATACCTCCTTAACTCGAACAATTTTGTATTCCCCCCGTGAGGGTTCGAGTTGTGGAGACTATTTAGTATAAAGCTCAACTCTAGGCCTCATCCCTGTTGAGATGGTCGATAGTGTATATCCTTTTTCGGGGCTTTCGAGGCTGCCAACAATGGAATTAAAGTCTATTCACGATAAGTGTGCACTCTTTTTTCTTTTACTGATAACTTTTGAAGGAATTCTTCAATTTTTATAAATTTGGTATCATTGGAAAGATATTAGTGAGTGGAACAATTTGAAATAAAAATATCTTTAAAAAAATTCTAAAAGTGAAGATGAAAATGAAGAAGAAAAAAATGAAGATCTTGTAGAAAAGTGCTATAACTATCATTTTCACTGAAGTGAATTCTTGATCATCGAACGTCATCACTGTGAAAAAAATTCTCAAAAATAATTATTCAGTCAAAAGATATCAAACAAAGTTATAACGTGATTGACGTCTAAAAACGCTGTTTTCTGCAGCTTTTTGCTGTTTTTTGGGGTCAATCACTTATTAAGTTTGTATCATAACTTTATATTGAATAAATATTTTAATAAAATTTCTTCACAGTGAAGATCTGCTAAGATCAAGGAATTTTTCCAGTAAAAATGAAAGTTATAGCACTTTTCTACAAGATCTTCCTTTTTTTCTTCTTCATTTTCATCTTCATTTTTAGAATTTTTTTAAAGATTTTTTTATTTCAAATTGTTCCACTCACTAATATCTTTCCAATGATACCAAATTTGTAAAGATTGGAGAATTCCTTCAAAAGTTATAGGTAAAAGAAAAAAGAGTGCACACTTATCGTGAATAGACTTTAGACATTCATCCAAATCATTCAAAAGGTTTTCTTTCCAATAGGTTTTTATCCACTTTAACATACATCCTTATAGATTTAAACTTTAAACTACGATTGGTCTGAACAATAGAACTATGGTACTGAAAATCAAAATCTCTTATCCTAAATCTTCTTTTGACTGTACAGAAATGTGTGTAAAAAGCCCGGGGGGGGGGGCACTCGATTTTGAAAACGATTGTACGTTCGGCCAAAAATCAGGTCTCTAAAATCGGACCCTTACAGTGCAGGAAAAATTTGGCTGAAAATCGACCCTTACAGTGCAATTTTTCGAAATTTTTTGCCCTTTTCAGGGCAAAATTTTTTGCAATTTCTCAAATTTTACCTCAAAATTTGTTATTTTCCCAAATTTTACACCCTTTGCACTTTTTCCCACTTGCTCACAAATCAACCCTTACAGTGTACTTTCCAAAGTCCAAAACACCTATCCTTAAGGGCTGCACGTCCGGTAGGTCACTTACCTGGAGTGCCCCCCCCCGGGGGGTAAAAAGCCATGTCACAAAGACAGAGGATTTATACAAATCGTTTTGACTTTTTAAGTTTCTCATGACGAATTACAATACAAAATTATGACTATCATATTATTTTTTTTCGATTAAATATACTACTCACCTCGAGTTAATAAATCGCAATATCTATTTAGTTGAAAGGCCATGAAATATCTGCTATTATCATTTTCTTCTTTTTCTTTTTAGGGGGCTGGTGGTTAGGTTGGGCACCTTTGGTCTCTATATTTGCTACACGGATCAGTAAAGGTCGAACAATCAAAAGTGTGATCGAAATTGCTTTCATAATCCCAAGTTTTGTCAATTTCATTTGGTTTGTCGTTGTAGGAGGTGTGTCCATTGATATGGAAAATCAAGCCATTTCAATGAGACTCCATTGCGGCATGAACAAGTAGGTGGTCTCACGCACTAAGATAGCTCGGTTTTTGAAAAGTTTTAGCTACGCGGGACTTATTTTACAAAATAAGTTGGGACTGAACCTCGAAAGTTTCTCAAAAACTTCTGATTTTTCTAATTTCGCATAAAATTGCACTCTTGGACTGAACTGACTTTTTATATTTTTGTTTTGACGGCCCTACCTAGAACTGTTATGTGTTTACTTTGGCGGTAAGCATTGCTATAAATCCAGCGTTCGTGTGAAAACCACGCGGGTCATGCAATTTACATAAAAAAGGAGTTCAAAAATACAGCAAGATTTCATTGAAATACTATCTATCTTATTTTTACTAGAACAACACGTGATGCTTTAGGAGCTCCTGATTGGCTACACAGTCTCGGTTGTATTGATGAAGACAAACGATTCTATATGGTAATCGAAAAATATGAAGATATCAAGATTATTCTTCAGATTATCGCTTTGATGCTTACCTTACTGTATTTTATCACGAGTTTCGATTCAGCTGCTCTCGTCATGGGCACCATCTCCAGTAACGGTTAGTCCTTTGTTTTTTTTCTCATTTTTGTGACTATTCCTTGTTCTTTAATTAAACTACAACTTTGTATCAAAACCGCGACTGAAACCTGTCCATTTTCCTAATGATAAAACGGTTCATAACAGCGAATGAGGGCGGCATGGCCGAAACGAAAGATTTTCTGGGAAATAGAATCCTATACAAAGCGATGGTATTTTGTACAATCTACCCTTTTCGAAATTTTATTCTTATTCTTACAGGTCTAGAGGAGCCACCATTGATTCAACGTATTTTCTGGTGCATCACCATAGCTGCTTGTACTTCAGCTCTTATTGTTTATACTGAATTCACTGATCGTGCTGATGTCAATGCTTTTGCTATTCTGGCTGGCCTTCCGTTCGCAGTTTTGATGTGTTTCTGTGCTATTTCACTGTGGCGGTGAGTTAATTATCATTAATTGGGAACTCTAGATAAGTCCCCCACCCTCCCGAACAGTTAGCTAAAACATTTTCGCATGGGAAATTAAATCAATCTAACTAGCTCCTTTTAAAATCAAACCCTTGGTAGGTACCAAGATGAACATTCTGTTTGAAAGAATATTCATTAAAGCAAAGGTAACAAATATCAAACAAGCATATATTTTTTATAGATTATTGAAAATGGAACCATATTGGTTTTACAATGAAATCGCTCACTGGGAAATGATTTATGGTCATATTGATGATATTCAAATACTGAAAAAAGTCCTGTTAGCAATTGTTGCTCCCTGGTACTACCTAGGGCAAATGGCAATTAAACTTAGCCTAAATCACCATGGCGACAAGAATGGTAACCATGTTGGTGAAGGACATCCGCCCGTGTCCGCCCAAACTACAGGAAGTCCACCCTTATCCAACCAAAAACGATTTTTCGCGTACTTCAAATTTGCTTTCCCATTCTACTTATGGATTGTTTTACTTCTTTTACAAATTCGATACCAAAACATAAATAGTGTTGGCTGGGCTGTTTTTGTCGGCTTCTTGGTCCTTTCGAGTCGCATTCGTACGGCCCTTCGTCGCCAGTATCGAATACAAGGAAATGTTTTCGAAGATATTGCGATCATGGCGATTTTCCCGTTGACCGTGGTTCAGATGTATCGACAGGTTACTACAAATTATACTTTCAAATCTTGAATTGACTTTTTCGTACCCCATCGCATGAGTTTTAGGAAAAAAGGATCAAAATCTAAATCAAATTTCATTACAGATGTTATTTGCCATTGCGTAAAGATTTTTTCAATATGCAGTTGAATTCCCTTTTCATTTGAAATAACTTTTTCTTTTTTCGAAACTACGGTACTCATCGCCTGACCCATGAAGTTTTTGCATTTTCTCGCTTCATTTCAGGTCATTTTCGGTGAAAGATCAATCGAAACTGGTGATACCACGGAAATGAAGAACAACCCATCGACCAAAACTAACAGAGGACAACGCAATTTAGCCTACATACATGAATCATTTTCGCCTGAATCTCCGCCCATCTATCAATCTGGTGAAGATTTCTTAGCTGCTTAACGTGTATTGCTCTGCAGTTGGTACTCAACGTTGTTTTAACATTCACACAACATTATAAATTTGGATGTTAAAAGGATGTGATTTAAACTTTCGTTGATCTTTAGATGGATCAATGCAGTTCATTCAAACAAATTTAAAACGATATTCCATCGTTTAAAAGAAGTTTTTCTATTGAAAAATGATAAAAATTGATACTCGTCATCACAAATTTAAATTTAGATTTCGGGTATCTCTTCGTCGGGTATAATCTAAAAACGTGGTTTAGATTCCTTAGAATAATAATTGATCTCGTGTTTCGATTTCCGATAAATTCGGTTCCGTTTTTTTCTCGGACACGCTAGTAATTCTGGCTGAACTTTGGTTTTGATCATTAATTTTGATGACGCTGAGCCCGAGCGGAGAGGGACTATGCGTACTTGACAAGGTCGCAATTTTTGAAGAAAAAAAAACTTTCAAAGTAACAAGAAAACTACATAGAGATGAAATTTTAATTAAAAACAAGATAAATGTTAACGTTTGCGGTTGCCTTTATTTACCTAGAGAACTAAGAACTAGAATCTGGCAGACTGTTTTACGCCCGCCTTAGTAACCCAAACGAAATTATGGCTTGATCGCGCAATCAAGTTTATCAAAAAACTGAGCTACTGAAACGCTCGATAAATAAATTTTTTTAATTTTTTCTTCGTATTTTTATATATAATGTGTTGTAAATATTGTAATTCTTGGATTCTAGAAAAATCTTTCTTTGTATAAAAATCTTTTGAAAGCTCTTAAAATGTGAATGATTAAAGAAAATTTTTTCTCCTGCGTTATCTTTCCCTTTCGAAAAGTAATTCTGAATACAGTCTACTCTTTCTAATTCAAAGCTCTTGAACTAAGTCCAAAAAACCCTATTTTTAGGCATTTTTTGTCCCATAAAAATATTATTTCGAAAATCGGGCTCTTTCACATTTTGATTTTTCTTGAGCTACTTCAAAACTGCACTTTTTGTGGCCAATAAATAAAATTGAAATCTAAATTTTGAGATTTTTGAGCAATCCATTTACCGTATTATAGTGATTTGCAACTAAAAATTTTTGAAAATTGAAGACCTGATTTTTCTTGAGCTACTTCAAGACTGCACTTTTTAAGAACGAAAAAAATTTTGAAATTCAAATTTTGAGATTTTTGAGCAATCCATTTCCCGTACAGTGATTTGCAACTAAAAATTCATATTTTAGAAATAGTCCTTAGTTCATTAGGACTAAGAAAATACGCTATCATCATAACTTAATTCCAATAGATTTCGATTTAGAGAGGATTTATTTAAAAAAATGTCTCAATTCGGGTAGTATCCAATCAACTTCCATTCAAATTTTCGTTGGAAAAAATTAATTCAAGTTAAAATTTTATGTCCAGAAATAATCAGTAAGATGTAACATTATGCTCTGAAACAACTTTTTATGAAGTTGAACTATCGTTAGGGCTACAATGCTAAAAAATGAGAAACCTACATTCTCGGGGTTTACTACATTCTCGGGGCCAGGTGCTGTACAGTGATTTGAAACTAAAATTGTTTGAAATATGAAAACCTGATTTTTCTTAAGCTACTTCAAGTCTGCACTTTTTGTGAACGAAAAAAATTGAAATCCAAACTTTATTTCCCGTACGGTGATTTGAAACTAATAATTTTTAAAAACTCTAAACCTAACTTTTGTTCAGCTACTTCAAGACTGCGCTTAATGTGAACAAAAAAAATCCAAACTTTGAGGCTTTCGAGCAATCCATTTCCCGTACAGTAATATGAAACTAAAAAATTATGAAAAGTATCATTAAAAAGCGAAGTAAGGGACTGGGTTCGGGTTTAAGGATACACTCGATTAGAAAAAAAGTGGAAATAAAAATGGCAGCTATTCAATTCGATATATTTACTGTATTTTTCTGACTTCAAAATTATAACCTAAACTAATAAAATACCAGTAAGAAAAAAGTACTTTAGAAGTACAAAAAATATATATAATAGTGCTACGATTCGTAGTGTAAATAAAAAAAAACAACAGAAAAGCTGAAACAAACAATTTTGTGTCAGATGTGTTTGGGTGTGGTTTGCATGCATGGAAAAGAGTTTCGTGCAATCCTATGAAAAGAAAAGAAGCAAAAATGAAAATATATCTTCATAATAAAACTTGTAAAAACATACAAGCAAATGCGTTTTGTGTTGAACGACCTTGTAGTCTTGTAGAGAAAACCTGATTTTAAGATTTTAAGTTTGATTATACCTTGAGTTACTTTGTTATTGAGACATATGATCTTTATAACACTAATGGATCCCCTTTGTACCGTCATTGCCAAAAGATAAATCCTAGTGGCTAACCCCTACAGTGAGAGCGAAAATCCTGCAATAGTCTTTGCTATTTTTCGTTATCAACTTGTGGGTCCCTTATCTCCCCACAGGTGCGTCGCGAAAAAGGCATACAAAAATAATTAAGGGCTCTGACCATAGTGAATTTTTCATAATTGCCGTGTTTAAAATGTGTTTTCTGACTGATGTAACCAACAAAACTATGGCATGTTATACATTTTCTGTTAGACAAACTATTCCTGAATCTGAAAATTCAAAAATCGCAATGAAAAAATTTGATGAAGAAGAAAATGAAGACTTTTGCGAGGAAGAGTATTTCAACTTTGAAGAGCTTAGTTTCGGCGAAGAAAAAACATTATGAAAAAATTTTCGCAGTAGATGGTGTATCTTTTACCTAGCAATAAAAATTTTTGCGGAAAATTTTTGTAAATGCTTCTTTCTTTCGAAATCTTCAAAATAGTGGTTTTTCATCAATTTTTCATCTTGATTTTGCTTAAAAAAAACAGTCATAACTTTTCACACATCTTTTTAGAAAAATTTTCCGCAAAATTTAAAATAGTTCAATTCTTTGCGGACAGTGTAAAGAAATTTTGAAACAAAAAGGTTAATTACCCATTAAAACTTAGCACTTTTTATAAAAGAAGCTGATACAACATATTATTAACGTCTTTTTAAAGTTCATAACGTCATTTTTGTAATTAAATTCTTAATTACTCTGAAGGGATTTGATTAAAAAGCAATTTATAAAGGTAATTCTTTGTTGAAAGTGTTAAAGAACCTAAAACATAACTTTTATGTTCAAATACTAAAATCAATTTTCCGACTATGGTCAGAGCCCTTAAGGGATTAAGAGTTTGATGTAGGCCAAACTACACAACGCACTGGGATCTTTTGTAGTTTAAGCTGTGTTGATACCTGGAATAGTTCTTATCACAACAAGACAAACCGGAGGGATATTGGCAGCCTATTTGTAACCACGAATTTATGAAAATTCACCATCGTATAGAAATAAACGTATGGAAAGTGTTACCGTTCTCAACAGTGTTATTTAACTGAAATTTATTATACTATTTATTTATTATTTTAAATTTTAAAGAATTTAACGAACACTATACATAAAAAACACTATAAATAAGTTAAGTATATCAGTAAATCGATATATTTAGTAAACTTAAAAAGACTAATGCACAAAAAGTTTAAATCTATTCTAAATGCAAAATCCTAATCCGAGGAGAAAAGGATAATTTTAATGAGGTTTAATAGTAAATTTGTATCCCTATCTTTAGTTTTTTTAACAGCAATATTCTATTAATAATTATAATATTTTATATAAGTTATTAATATTCTTTAATGATTTAAAATTTACGACTCATGCAACTCCTTGTTTGAACTTGGCCATAAAGATTCCTTGAATTTTAAATCAAGTAAATTAAACAAACCACCGACAAAACATCGAGTACTAACATTTTATCGTATCATAGAACAGCCTTGCCAATTGATATCTGACGAAAAATGCTAGACAACTTCCCAGTACCTAAAACAAGAAAGTTAAATTCTTTTTTTAATCATCAGCAACTTTTTCTAATGTTTTTGATGATACGAATATCAATCTTCGATGGAGAGAAGTTTTGATTCCAATATTGCCAAAGTATCTTCAATAAGGCCCGCCTGGTTTTCATGCAATTGCTAGATCGAAAATAACATTTACTGACTGATTTCGAAAAACGTACCGTGCAAAAACAAAAAAAGTAGCAAATTTAATTCTCGTGCGATAATCGATCAAAATCGGCATCAAAATTTCTGTTGGAAATGATTCACTTATAGCCTACATTTATTCATCATTAATATATTCTAGCCTGGTCCCAAATGATATTGCTCCACAGAATAGGACTGAAATATTCTCGTTCACGTGTACCCCAGGCTTTACGTTAATTACAATATTTACGTTACTCGATGGAAGCCATACAGAAATGGCGCTATCAGTAAGCGTCAAAGGACTCAAAAAGCCGATCATACTCAGGGAGCGAGGTTGGTATTTAAAGACATTTAAAACCTTGACGAATTCAAAAATAAAGGGATAAATATTTATAATTACCTGAATGGCCATAAGTACTTGCGTTACACGTTTTTCATGCATTGGTCCAAGCACGAAGATCACAAAATTGATCAAAGTTAAATTAGACATCACAGTATACTCGTCTTTATCAATTTTCTTGTTCTGCACAAAACCAATACGAAACGTTGAAACTATTTTCACAATGATTTTTCCCAATATATTCAAATCCTCTGTTTTGAATTGTGTTGTACTGAGTTCTAGTTTATCAGTCTTTGAATCATATCTAAAGTGGAATAAAAGACATATAAAGAAGCATCTGAAAACAGAAAAAAATGTTATCTTACACGTTTTGTCGGCTGTTCTATTTTTTCGTGATGCAGGTTTAAATCTTCTTAAAATATTTTTAGGATGCTTACCTCACTCATTGACTTTTAATGGGGATTAAAATCGAATCTTAGCCATTAGCATTGTTCATAAAATTTCTCATTGTGTTTTTTACGAAAATTGAGCCACATGTTCGTATAAAAAAGCGTGTATTCCAAAACCTGAAAACTTACGAGGGTAACCGATGTCTCGGACACGGTATAAACCGGAACAGCTGCGGTACGGAATACAGGAAATTAAGAATTTGTGGAATAAAGAAGAGTAACATGGTCTTGCTGAAATGGCCCAGGATGGCAACAACGGCGAAAGTCATACCAGAGAAATAACAAAAAGTGTCACCAACAAAAACCGAAGAAGGATACCTGGAAATTAAAAAAAAAAAAACAGTTTTGAAATTTTGAAGGTTGGAAGGAAGCTGACTTCAATATTGGCCCTACAAATTATATAAGCTACCGATTCGATCTGGTCGAACATTAACTATTTCCATAACTAAGATGCCTAAGGATACCAAAAACTAAGGAGGGTCTGTTGTCATTGCCTCTTCTGATTTGAGATTTTTCTAAGCGACCGCTGCGATGGAATGTTGGTGAGAGAAGGGAGAAGACGAGAGAAGTGTTGCTATTCTTTAATCGTACTTCATTGCAGAGGTTTCAGTACGGGAATTTTTTATCAAATAGACAAAGCACAGTGTACTACGAAACGATAAACGTGAGGTACGCTCTGGTACAAAGTACTAATTTAGAGCCTTAGCAGATGTACTTAAATTGCATTTACTGTTATTTGACCTAAAGATACAAATCATGGTACGACAGACAAATTTTATTTATGCCCTAACATTTAGTACATTTTGGCTAATCGTCAAAACCAGAGCTACTATCACAGAATTGTGGTACAAAAAACAGCTCAGCCCTAGATTTAAATTCTGCAAAGAGTCATATTTCAAAAGATATACCACAAAAAGTGTCTTTATGATCAGTGTTCTTATGAAAAAAATCATAAGGATACTTCAAAATTAACTTAAGGTCAGTGGATCTAGCGCACTCGATGCATTACACCGCTACTTTTACAAAAACTCAAATCAAAGATTTTGGTTGGTCAGGATTGAGAAGAATGCTTTCAGGGCTTATAGAAAACTCAGTGCCTTGATTTCACTGAAACGAACACTGTTTTCACTGAAAAGGAAAGTTTACAACCACGGTCGTCAAACATGTGTGGGGTCAATGCAATAGCATTTAATCTTTAGAATCAGGGTTGATATCATAGATATCTTATATAAAAGACGAGATTGAACTTTTTCGTCAGTAACTGAAGCAAAATAACCATGAAAGTATAAACGACTGAATAAATTCAAGTTTATATCTCGATCCATTCTGCTCAAAGGCGTTGCTAAACATCCGAAGACCCTGTACATAATGGGCTGTTCCATTAAAAAACCATAAACAGGGGATGGACGAACCTTTTCAATTCAAAAAAATTATCATTAGGTACAGGGTCTTCGGATGTTTAGCAACGCCTTTGAGCAGAATTGGATCAAGATATAAAATTGAATTTATTTTACCCTCTGGAAATGTTCGTCCACCTCCCCCCCTGTATGGATATAAAAGGGAATGGCCCAATATAGGTTTTTAATTTTTTCAGAAAAAAATATGAACACTAAGCAGCGCTTACCAGTTGTGATATAAGAGGGCAGAAGAAGCTGCTACATAAGGCAACAAGAAATAAATGGAAAACAAATGACTTTTCCAGCAATCACCAGACAGCTCCATGAAATTGAACACTAAGATTGAAATACCAATGATGACAGACTGTGATGTCTCCAAACCGTTGACACCTGCCAGAATGTTGATTGCATTGGTGCAAAAGACGGCTAACATGCCCATGTATACGTAATAAAAGATTCCTGAAAGATAAAAGTGAACCAACATTTTGATAAAAACTGAAAGCTTTTATAATAGCTTCAGGGAATCTTCTCCTTTGACAGAATCAGCTATGTGGGTGTTGTTGATTAACAGTCAGAGCAATCAACGGCATTCTACAGTCAACGTTGAGTTTAAAGTCAACGTGATAATTTCAAAATGTATATGCAAAATTTTTATTCCCAAGATATTTTCAGCCAAATTATTGTAAATAACATCCATTTTTCTACACTTATATTCAACTTGATAAAGACAACCGTCATCACATGTTCACCTATGCAAAATATAGTAACTCGTAAAACTTTTAAAACAACAGCTTACCTAAATTTAAATTGATCCCAATGATATCACGAAGCGGCTTAGGAATCACAATAGTGGTCGACCCAAAATTCACGAAATAGACCATAAGAAGTGGTAGTGATGCCAGAGTAGGTAAGATTAGTTTATATCGCCATTTCAAATCCAATGTATCGTCAGCATAGCCCAATAAAATCATACAACATATGGATAGAAGGGCAGCAATGAATTCCACAAACTAAAATTTATAAAAGAAAGTTCATGAGTAAGCAGGAGGGGGGGGGTGTCAGGGTCCAGGATACCAACCCAGGGCCCAAAAACCATGACTTTTCGAGATTTGAAAGTAGTAGACACCACCACCCCCTAAATTGGTATCAATACCAACTTGAAAACCCCAATTGTCTAAAAAAGGGGGGACCCACCCCCTTAAATTGGTATCGATACCAACATAAAAATCCTGATTTTCTGAAAAAGGGGGACCCCCCCCCCTAAATTGGCAATCAGTAAAAATGCAAGAAGTTATATGCATAGGATACTGCATAAGAACATTCGTCTTATTAATGACTTATATTATGTACCACACTTTAAACAAGTCTAACGCAATGTAAATTAAGTTTCTTGAACTAAATTGGCAAAATGTATTAAATTCATAAAACTAGTTGATAAACTAGACTAGATAAAAAACTCATTGTATTAGGCACGCCTAGAGTCTTTGTTAGATAGCCTATAATGATGAACGTTATGTACAGAAAAATTTTATCACGACTAAAAAAGTTCTAAGACCTGCTAAGACTTTATTCAGTTTGTTCAACTCTAGTTTTGAATGAATTTTGGTTGATTGAAAGGATTGAGAGCAGCAAAACTTAAATATAAATTTAATTTGAACTATAGAATGAAGAATGCTTTTATATGGAATCAGGGTATAGTGTAAACGATTCAAATAAGTTTTTATACTTACATTATACAACATTTCAAACTCAGCAAAAATAAAAAAAGGGGGACCCACCCCCACATTTTGGTATCGATACCAACTTGACTTTTTGAATTTTGAAAAAAAAATTGACACCACCCCCGGCCCTGGGTTTGGTATCTGGATCCTGACCCCCCTTGGAGTACGATCTAATACAAAAAAAAAGCCAAAATTTATGCTTTCTAGATTCTTCATGGTGTAACTTAGATAATTAACCTATCTAATCATCTGTAGTTAAAGGTAGTGATTATAAGACCACTTAAACTGTTAAACCGTGGAAAAATCTTCTAATCTTAACTTACATAATAAATATCAATGTTTTTTTGACAATTTCAACGAACAAATTAATTAGGTGAAACTGTACCAACCTCATTATGCGGAAAAACAGTCTGCTCTTGTCCCACCATATTTTCCATCCATCGTGTGACGAATGGAACAGGAATAAAGAGAAACATACATATCAAAAACACTGTGCCACAAATCACACCAAGAGATTCAGGGCTAAAATGAAAATGGGAAGATATTAACAAAATAAAGAAATTTAGCAGCATGGAAAAATAAAAAAACCTTGGCCTTTTAAGGCCTAGAGAACTATACTGTATAAATTTCAATATTTGACCCAGATGTTAAGGTTTAGGAGAATTTTAATATCTAAATTAAGTGAAATCCATCAATACGATTAACCCAAAAAATCATGGGAAATTGTAGGCGAATGTGCTTTTCTCTGGATCAATGTAAAATAGTTGCAAAATTCAAGAAATCTCAGACTTGTCTCTTTAAAAAGGTTCTAAGATAACCAGGAGTTGAACAGCACAAACCTGTTATCCCAAAGTTCATAGGTTCACAATAATCTCTGTGCTTCTAGTTTTCTACCATGTAGCAACTCTTATTAAGACCGGTCTACACTTGCGCGGGCTGCAATTGAACCTTTTGGCTTCAATCCTTTTTGCTTAAAAAAAAGATTACATCATAAAAATGCAGCGCACCCTCGAAAAAAAAGTTGAATACATTTCAACTTTTTTCAACTGTTACGTCAGATCGCGCCAATGGAGCTGCTTCATTTTTCTTTTTACCAATAGTGTGGAAAGCTTTGCTTGAAAAAGTGTGATTGAAGCGCGTGCAAGTGGAGACCGGCCTTTACAGAATTAGTACTTTCAAAGTCATATTAATTGACATTGCTTCCACGTCAAAGTGATAAAACTGCGCACCTCTCAAAAAATTAGCCCCTTTTTACCCATTCGAAGTTAATCATCTGGAAGTACTGCTTACATTTCATTTTTCTCCTTTTTATTCAGGTCTTTTCCTTTCAATCCAGCTTTCAAGAAAAGATCTTTAGCACCAGGGATCAATCTCAGTGCCAAGAAGAATGAAAACAAAGAATAAAGTGCATTGATTGCAATGGGAAATAGTAGTTTAGTCATATTGTCATTGCTTTTTATCTTCAATACATATCTGAAAAAAATGAATATGAAAAAAGAGAAGATTTGGTGAAGTTTGTTGAACCTGGTTGAACGGTAAAAAAGAAATAATTCTGAAGAAGTTTCAACATGTTTCAGACTTGCTCCATTTTTTAGGGAATCAAGAAGAGAAAGAGCAGATTCTCAACACAACAACTTAAAACTAGCTAGCTTAAGATGGCTACATCGAATAATTATTTGAAAGGTTTTAGTTAAATCTAGTTAAATTATTGAAAAGCAGAATAAAAAAGTCATAGTTTTTTAGTGGCACTTTTATTTAACAAATTCAATCATAAATTGAAAAAATTAAAAAAAACAAGTCCAAGAAATATACATTTAGGTCATAATTTGTGTATAACGGTGCAGGCAAAACAAATGTGTTCATTTAAAAAATCAGGATTCGTGTGCAAAATCTTCAGGGTTCTTTCTTGAAAGTCGAAGGTTTTCTTTTTCAGCATGATTGATCACCATAGCACCAAAAACAAATGGTGGGAGTACGTAGAAGACTTGACTCATGAATCGTCTGTATAAATTTCCAACACCTTTGGAAAAGAATCCAGCAAACGCTCTTTGTTCAAATGGTGACAGTGAGTAACTGATGACGTTCTTGTACTTGCTGAGGTTTCCAAATTTTCCACCCATTTTTGTATTTAAGTTATAAAGTAGGTTTATTCTTTTCTACCTTCAATAATACAGGTTAATGAAACGATTATTAGAAAAAATATAACCTATTAAAATAGACCAGTTAGTCATCTTTTAATTGAGGAAATACATGCATGCTACTGGTGTCTAAACCTTTCCTATTTCTAAAGAATAGTTGTCTGGGAGAACATCACAACCTATTGACTCAGTTCCGCTTATCAAATTATTCCAACCATTTGGGCCAGAAATTATCTACTCCATATTACCGAAATAAGCCCTAATATTTTATAGCATGTTGCACGGAAGGATCTCAGCATATCACTCACAAGCTAAACCAAATCCTCCACAAAAACTTTTAAGCTCAAACACATCCACTTCTATGGTAATTTGAATACAGTTTGCCTTGTTTACAAAACCACGGTACAGGATTTGGTAGGAGGGTGGACAGGCCAAAATTTTCCCCTCAAATTTTAGAAACCAAACTAATTTTATTTGAAAGTCCTTACCTTTGTGAGAAAAATGAGGGGTCATTTATTAGAATTGGTTGAGTATTCCCAAAGTTATTCCATTTTCAAAACACAAAAAAATCACCTTTTCAAAGAATCGCCTCCTTACACCACGCCAGCAAGAAATAATTTTCAGAAGCACCAAAAATTGCACCAAAAATGGCGGATGAAATCTAGTCTTACGTGTGGCAGGGTGTGGAGAGTTTTGCCGGTGCGGTCTGAAAATCGGCCCGATGACTGTTAAACTTTAGCTTATCGCTAATGAGCTGGAAATGATAACTAAAAACAAGCTTTCAGATGGTGTATGGGGCCAAATTGAAAAGTGGTCAACCAAAACACAAAATCAAAAATCTTACAAACAAAATAAGTAACTGTGATTTCTTTTAAAAATAACCTTTAAATTTTCCAATTTCAACATTTAAATCATCCGAGTCGCACTTTTAGACTCTGTAATCAGGTGATTATATCGAAACACAACTAGTGAGGTTTGTCACGGAAGGACAAGTGTTAAAATATAATGAACCTTTTTTTCAAAAATATAATGATTAATCAAAAATGAAATGTTGTTTTAAAACAAATACATACCCTAGTTAGTTTAATAGCTTTATTCATTTTGAAATTAGTCAAACAACAAAAAAGTACTGCAAGCAGAAACTTTTTTCAAATATTAAATTCCTTCCGTGACAATTTCAAGACAAAAAGTTTTTTCACCAGTTTTGTGCAAGTACACTATTCTTGATATTATTGCAAGTTCTAACTATTGGTACCCTCTAACAAAAAATGAAATTACATTCCAAAGCAACCTCCTTCATATTCACTTACAAGGTCTGAAACTATTGTCCTTCCGTGACACTTTCACCTTGTCCTTCCGTGACGGATTAAAAATATCTTGTTATTTTTAGAAATCTTGGACTTCAATGGGTCTAATCCATTGCAGGAGAGTGTCCTACGAGGTTTAGAACCATTGGGAACCAGCTCAACCCTGTATGGAGCTCAGAATAAGCTTAACTAAGGCTCCAGTACAGCCAAGGCAGCTCTGGGGGCCTTGTTGCGTTAAGTTGGTGAAAATGATTTCTCGCTCTGTTTGAATGTTTTTGATTTTTAGTTTGACACGCGTTTTCTGAATTTTAATTAGCTTTTTCAGATAAAAACCGGTTTTCTGGCAAAACTACTGTTCCCAGCCGGTTCTAAACCCTCTAAATCGCTTCAGCACCATGGAAATATGCTAATTAGAGCCTTTGGAAGTAGCTCACTCGCTTGTAAGGTCGCGTTTTTACGTTTTTTGCTTAAAAAATATAATCTTTCCTGTAAAATTTCCTAATTATTACCACTATTATGGTTGAACAATAAAAATACAGTTCCAAGGTTTTTAAAAGAACTGAATAGTAAAAATGGCTATGATTCATGATATGATATGTCACTCCACTAGTTTCAGTCAACATTTCTTACGCTATTGCTGATTTTGAAAAATAAGAATTTTTTCCTTCCGTGAGGGTGTCCTTCCGTGACACTGACCTTTCTCAGTTGCAAAGGCCTGTAGCCATTGAAATTAATTTTTTTTACTCAGTTCTTTTTTCAATGACAAGCAGATAGACATTAGTTTCTTCTGGTGGTATTTTGGTTTTAAAATTCTCTTTAAATTCACAGGAATGTGAATCAGCATACTTTTGTCTTTTTTAATGTCTTTGCTGCGTTCCTTCCGTGACAGAACCTTCAAAGTTCAATTATTCAACGAGGAAAAACTTTTATGAAATTTATTTTGGTTTGGAAGTAGTAGTACTATGAAGGCTTTAATTCAGGACTAATACTATTTTCATTAAGTTTACCATTTTTCAAAAATAGACCAAAAAAGGCTCTGATTTCCTTCCGTGACAGAAACGGGACTTTTCAATTTGGCCCTAGACAGTTACATCAATATGCCAAAAACATTTTGTTCAACCACCTTCGCTTCAAGATAGGCCACCATAGAATGAACTTCCTTTTATAGGATGAACCATATTCATGTGGCTTTCAGCCTTGCACTCCATCACAGAGCCTATTTGAGATATTATACTAACTAGCCTTGGGAAAAATTTTAAACCTTTATTATTTGAATGTATGCCTTTTTAATACTCAAATATAAAAAAATTAAAAATTTTTAAAGTGGTCATTAGTAAAAAAAGTCATTAAAATTGAATAGCTTCTGTGATGGAGTGCAAGGCTGAAAGCCACATGAATATGGTTCATCCTATAAAAGGAAGTTCATTCTATGGTGGCCATCTTGAAGTGAAGGTGGTTGAACAAAATGTTTTTGGCATATTGATGTAACTGTATGACACTTAAATGAAAAAATACGAAATCTTCTTAAAAAATTGCAATTTCTTCTATTTTTCGAAATTCTAGACGGCCCTGTAGATTTTCAAATAAAGCGTATTGTGATAGATTGTAGCCTAATCTTACCCTGGGTTTACTAAAAAAACCGCGATTGAAAAGATGAACCAGCTCAATAGCGACAGCCCTTTGTTTCAATGTGGGTCGAGAATTTTCCGGTGCAGTGATCAGCGCTAAGTCGTGTTTTCACCTTGACGTCAAAAAACATCATGTTTCCCTGATAATTCCTGATTGATTTTAAAAAAAGAATGAACAGATTTGGATGATTTAAAGGTAAGTACTAATGCATCGAAGTTCATTTTTGTAAATTCTTTCTCGTTCCGCGCAAAAAATCCCGACGAGTGCGCACCCTGCTAGATTTGGTGCAATTCACCCAAATGCGATTGCATGTATTCGCACATTTTGCGCAAGCATCCAAACACAAACATAAAAAAAGTCTGTTCTTCTGTGGAAAATTGTGAGATCTGTTATTGACACTTGGTAACTTCGCCATGTCAATCAATCCTGCACGCTGGAGAAAAACAACACAAAACAAAAAATGTTGCAAGGTGTGAGCAGCTTGTGTGTGATTTTAAATTGTTAATTACAGTACTTCTTCAAATTATGTACTTTTAAAGTGCTTTAAAAATACATTTGGTTGTGAATTGTGGGAAAAAAGTTTGATTGATAAACTTGGGTTGAAGTATCAAAACAAATTTGTTGTAAAAGTGATTTAACAGTGAGTGAAAATACAGACCAGATATACAACAATCCCATGTTTTGACCAATCCTCTCAAGGTGAAGTTGGGTAACTTGCATCGGTGGAGGACAATATTTATAATATATCCGGGAAAATGTACATAATGTACCCTTTGGATTAATTTATAGAAAAAGAATGTACAAATGTACATAATGTACCCTTTGGATTAATTTATAGAAAAAGAAACTTGCATACCGTAGAGTCGTTTAATATCGACATGTCTTGTTATTTCGACATAGCTGTAGGTTGGTCTTCGAAATAAAAAATCAAACATAAACAAATACATACCAAAGTTATCAATCAATCACTAAATTGTACTCTCCCTTTCACATCACAGATTGTTGAAATGTAAGAAACATGAAGTGGGTTTTTTTTTGAAAAGAAAACTTTAACGATGTATATAGTCACTAAAAACTAATTAGCATGCTTTCATTCAACAAATTCCACATTTTGTACGCGAGGAATTTTTTAGTAGACCTTTTTACTGTGAAAATAATAAAAAGAACCCGGTTTCCTTTTTAATTTAATGTGACCGCCATATTGGCCATCACGGCCATGCAGCCTCTTAGCGCCTAGAGCGTGTGTTTTTGATAAATAAGGAAAGGGAAACCAGGCTAAGCGTGCCTCTTGAAACCAGAAATAACCCCCTTGGAAATTCTAAAGAATGTTTGAAACTCTCTTATTGTTATTGATCAACACAGATTCAGATGGAAAGGATAATATTCAGTGAGGCTGGAACATCGATTTTTGAGGATTACGATTTTTCCAGCTTTTTAGCGATTTTTGCCTCGCTAACCCAAATCTCGCAACCTCTTTATCTTAAAGGATGATCGAAATTAGAGTTTTTCAGCGTTCCGAAAAAAACACATAGCAGAAATTTTTTCATCTTCACAGGATCGATTGTCAACAACAAAATACATCTTTTGGTCTTTGGGTTTGTTTCTGACGTTTTTCCTTCAAAGAATATCGATCACTTTCCTTTTCCCCTTGAGCGCGCGAGAAAAAAATGATTAGCTCGCATTCTCGCGCGGGCGAATAAAGATGAGGCGGCAATCTTGCACTGAGGGTGCTACTTAGTTTCCGCCCTATTTTGCGCCCACCATAGAATGGTCCAAATACGAGGGTATTCCAAATGATAAATGATGTCGTTCTGTAAGTGTTTTATTTTCTGATAGATACAAATAGTATTAGGAATACTATTAACTTATTTATTTAAATATTTTGAGCCCAAATTTAAATATCTGGTTGAATAAAAAGCAAATGACAGTAGTTCTTTTTTCCCCTCAAACCCCCGGGAAAAGTTTTTTTGCCGACTTAGCTATTTTACAAATTTCGGAAAAGAACTCCCATAGGAATTCCGATTCATAACCCGATTGGTTCATTTCAGAACGGCTTCAAGAAAGTCATAATGGCAGATAATTTTAAAAGTTTCTCTGAGTAAATGTGTGTAATTTATTGATGTTGATGGCTTGTTGATTCTTTAAAGAAAAAAGATAACAGGTATAGCTTTTTCTAATCCTGGAATATTGAGGTTCCAGCTACACTGATATTTGTGAGAATAGGACATCCGACTTCCTTAAGTCCGGTGTAGATGGTCGTGGCTTCTTCATAAAGACGAAAGACAGATCTGGACTTATTTCGTACTTTCCAGTCTCTTGTTTGTAGTTTTTCTGACTTTCTGGTTCTTTGTAAGTTATTTCTATATGTTTTCTAACTTACTGAATGACTTACCGACAGATTCAAACCCACTAAATGCAAAGTTCCGATGTTTTGTTACCCAATGCCTTATCCACTGCGCCACGGATTCATGCCATATAAGTGTTTCTGACGGCTATTTATATTGTACAAACTGTAGACCACAGTTGTATTAAGAGAAAATCACAAAAGAGTGCTTGTTTCGAGCTTCAACCCTAACCCTAACTGATAATAACCCAATTCCTAGCCAATCTGATACGTAACCACACCCAAACCACACCCATATCCAACCCTACCAGGTCGCCTGCAGGTCCTGACACTATTATATTCTCCCGCATGCCGGATCCGAAAAATAGATACATGTCTTTCGTCTATATGAAGAAGCCTTCACCGGTGTAGATATTGTCCGGTGGTAAAAAAATTCTCATTTTACACCGGACTTTCGCATGTCCGGTGTGCATTAAGTCCCGTGCGTCGGCAGGGTCCTCTTGTAAAACCTTCTCTACTAGTCCTACCTATCCTGTAAATTATCGAATAGAAATAGAAAAAGATGAAAAGGTCTATTGAAGGCTCCTAAAACTGACGACAAGTTCTTAATCTGATGCCTCAGACAACTTTCAGTTGTCAAATTCAATGTTTGCTAAATTCCCTCTCCAGTTTTTTAGGTCGAAAGAATAAGCTATAAACCAAAACAAACAACAACAAACAGGACAACAAGAATGTTAAGATGCAGTTGATGTGATAAAAAAGTGTGACATACAAACGAATTATCGATTATATCCAAATCAAACAAACGATTCTGCCGAAGCTGTCTTGCAAACTGAGATTGATTTAAATCATAAATGAGGCTCCTTGTGGTTCCTGCTGACCTGACTCAGACTGAAATTTCGTACAAAAAACTCAACATAGCTTTGTCTACCATTATGAATGTAAAGTTGCGTAAGCGCTAGATTTGCTGCGAGAGCAGAAGAGACAGAGAGACTGCCGATGATTTGCATCGGGGGGGGGGGGATACCTTATCGGGGAAAACTTCGTCGGGGAAAAGTGACGAAATTTTGGACAAGTGACGAATATTTTCTTCGACGAAAATTTTCCCCGGCCTTAAACCCTTTAAGACTTTGCGTCCCCGATGAGTGTCCCCAGGGCAAAAAAGCAAAAAAAGTCGATGTCGTCCAATTCTAATGAAAATACGAATATAACACAATTAAATGGTGTAGAATTGAATGGCAATATTGTTTTTTGTGTATTTGGGTCTTTTAGAGGGTAAAATTGGGGGTTTTGGGCCCAATTCTGGGCTTTTTGGGCAAAAAATGACCCAAAAATGAAGTTTCTCCAATTTCGATGAAACTTTCCAGTTTTATCCAATTTTTCATGTAGAACACGAATATGAAACTTAAAGTTCTTCAAAAGTCCTGAAATACCCTCAAAAAGGGGGTTTTGGGCCCAATTCTGGGCTTTTGGGGCAAAAAAATGACCCAAAATTTAAGTTTCTCCACTTTCGTTGAAACTTTCCACTTTTATCCAATTTTTCATGTAGAACACGAATATGAAACTTAAAATTCTTAAAAAGTCCTGAAATACCCTTAAAAAGGGGGTGGATATTACACATACAATCACTTGGTGAAGGTCGGCAAGCAAACGTTCACAAACACAAACACGGGCTCTGGAAAAAATTACAACACCGTTGAGCAACTTTTAGAGGGGTTAAAACATATGGGAAGACTTGTGGTGATGGATAGTGGATTCCCAACTATTCAACTTTTGAAAGATGCAGCTAGCATATGGAACACCAGAATCATTGCTACTGTTCGTGGAAATACGGCCCATCTTCCAAAGAAACACGGTTCGTTTCTAAAGAATACCAAATCCTTTGTCAGAGGATACTCACAGTCCCTGCATCACCAAAATTTGAATTTGACATATTGGAACGATAATAATGCAGTTTGCTTCCTTGACAATGATGTTGATTCTGCCAGGGAAAACTGGTCTTCAATTGAGGTGAACGGACAGGCCATTCACACTCCAGTATCGCCAGATTTATGGGATGGTTGACCGTACAAACCAACATCAAGCATACTACAACAGCGAGTGTCGTAGTGTTCGCAAACAGAGCCGAGTGCTTGATTCGTTAATTGAGACATACGCGTTGTGTAATACCTTCACAATCTGGAAAAATCTTCATTCCATCACGGAAAAGCAACGGCTATATTCGAGCAGCGAGTTCAGATTTGCTGTTATTCGTAACTGGTACGCAAAATGCAGAATGCACAATAATAAGGACAAACTGTTACGAAACCCATCATCAAATGTCTCAAAAAGAAGAAAAGTTGAAATGAGCGTGTTATCACCTCGTAAAGGTAAAAGTCATAAAAAATCAGTTTCTCCTAAATTCCTGAAAAGCGTTAAAAGGTTTCATCTTTCCCTCTTGCTTGTTTAAACTACAGTCACGTAATTACTTTTTAGATTTTTAAACTCTATTTTGGATCTGTTTAGCTTGTCAAATAGTGTTTCAGTGTGATCATGTCACATTATTTAGAAAAAGTGAATATTTAAACAATTACACTAATTCATATTCAAGGTCGACATTCAGAAGCTAAGCTCACAAAAGACAACGCTCCAAATAAAGAGCAAAGATTGCGCTGCCGAATTTGCGGAGCAAAAACCCGCACAAAATGTGACAAGTGCTCACAACCGAACGAACCACTTGCTCTTTGCTCATTTAATCAACGAGGTTGTTGGAATGAATACCACAAAAAGCGAGAATTTGATGTTGCGAGCAGCCAGTCTCAAGATGACGTTTGAATTTGATATTGAGAATCCTATTTCGTTAAAGCTTTTAAAGTAATTTATCGTTTCTCTTCACCTTTTGGTTTTAAAGGAATAGATTCTATGAGAATATCAGGGTGAGATTTTTGGTTTAGAACGATATTGGTCTATGCTCAAGCCAAAGTGCACTATTGGCGTCAAAAAACGCGTATGAGAGTGTTTTCATTTGACAAGATTGAGATTCTCTGTATCATCGGTTTATACAACGATTTTCTATCATACACTTCTGTATATAATTTCTAAATACATAACTTGTAGTTGATTTTCATAACTGTTACTTTTGGTGCATTTTTCTCACAAATGATTTATTGTTTGAAAAGTTTCGATTACTTTTCATTAGTGTATTATTAGTATAGTAAGATACGGAATATATGATTGATATATTACTATGAACTGGTATTGTTGTAAAGTTGTTTTTATGTGTGATAGGAATTTAACTATCATTTTCATCAATATTATTTCATACTTCTCTGTTCAATCAAATTATGTTACATAGCTTATCAGGATTACTTAGACAACAAGAACACGTTAGATGAACTTAATTATATCCCTGTCTCGCCAGAACACATTATTTTTAGCTGATTGATTTTCGAAGTCTGATCAGAAAAAATTAAAATTTCTAGCTGAAATATGCTCTCAGAACACATCGGAAAAAAAGGTCGCCTCGCCGGCTGCTTTCACGGACTGTTTCTCTGAAAACCCATCTGATTTTCCTTTTCTGGAAAAATTTTCTTATATTACATAAAAAAATGGATAAAAGTGGAAAGTTTCGTCGAAATTGGAGAAACTTCATTTTTGGGTCATTTTTTGCCCCAAAAGCCCAGAATTGGGTCCAAAACCCCATTTTTGAGGGTATTTCAGGACTTTTAAAGAATTTCAAGTTTCATATTCGTGTTCTACATGAAAAATTGGATAAAAGTGGAAAGTTTCAACGAAATTGGAGAAACTTAAATTTTGGGTCATTTTTTTGCCCCAAAAGCCCAGAATTGGACCCAAAACCCCCTTTTTGAGGGTATTTCAGGACTTTTGAAGAATTTTAAGTTTCATATTCGTGTTCTACATGAAAAATTGGATAAAAATGGAAAGTTTCATCGAAATTGGAGAAACTTCATTTTTGGGTCATTTTTTGCCCAAAAAGCCCAGAATTGGGCCCAAATCCCCCAATTTTACCCTTTAAAAGACCCAAATACACAAAAAACAATATTGCCATTCAATTCTACACCATTTAATTGTGTTGTATTCGTAATTTCATTAGAATTGGACGACATCGACTTTTTTTGCTTTTTTGCCCTGGGGACACTCATCGGGGACGCAAAGTCTTAAAGGGTTAATGCGTTTACCAACTACCAGCAAGTGACGAATTTTTTCCTGACGAAAATTTTCCCCGACGCGTAGGCTGCTGACATCAACCCAAAATCACCAAAATTTTGTCTCTCCAAGGGTTGATGATTTTCGATTTTCGGCTCGGACATACCCGTCACCTCGCAAACCTAGTAACCCATTCTAGGGTTTTAGTGCACTTACTGGCGTGACTTTTTTTTTTTTTTTTTTTTTTTTTTCCGTTTAATTATTTGCGTTTAATCACTAAGCTATCATAAAATTACACGTTAAAAGTTTTATAGCTATTGTTTGTGAGATAAAAAAATGTTTACGCTAAAAAACATTCGCAGGAGATAGAAGAAGGCATTGCTACCTTTTCACCTATCCCCTTGATTGCGAAAGTGTTTATTTACATCTGCTACATGTTTCATATAATAGAAAAAGAGAAATAAAAGAATAAAGAAGAAAAAAAGGATTATATAATTTATTTACACCTATGTGATAAATTGTCATTTAGTAATATTTCTCAACATCTGTGTTAAAAATATATTTCTTTACAGCCTTTTGGAAACATAGTTTTGATTTTTCTCCACAAGTTTCTTTGAGATCACTACTAAGAACATTGTTCCACATAAAAGGACCCCTATATCTAATAGCAAACCTTTTGACATCTAATCGTGCACCCTGTATTTTAAAAGCATTTTTTGAGTATCTTGTTTGGTATATATGATTTATTTGAGGAAATTGGTTAAAAAATAATTCAGGACAGGTTTTAGTTTTAACGCTTTGCATAAATGCAATTGTCTGGTAGATGTTTATTTGATAGATATTAAGCGCGCCTAAGTCTTTAAAGTGATGATTAACCGGACTAAATTTATTTACACCAAACATGATGCGGAGTGCATGTTTTTGTTTACTAAAGAGTTTTTTTAAGTTCGATTTAAAAGTACTACCCCATATTATGTTACAATAATTTAAATAACTATGAATAAATGCAAAGTAAAGTTTTTTGAGCGAGTTTAGTTCAAGGACTTGCTTAGCTTTAAAAAGAACTCCGATGTTTTTAGAGATCTTATTTTCAATGGTTTTAATGTGTTTATTCCAATTTAAGGATTCGTCAATTATTACTCCAAGGAAGCTTGTATCGTAAACTCGTTTAATTTCTGTATCGTTAATTCGTAAGGAAGGGAGTCTTAAAGGTAGGTCGTCAACTTTACTGCGTTTACAGAAAAGTATGTACTTCGTTTTTTTAACATTCAGTGATAATTTGTTAGCGACAAACCAGTTATTTATAAGGTTAAGTTCATTGTTAACTACTTTAAAAAGTGTTTTTAGGTCTTTGTTTGAATAGAAAAGATTAGTATCGTCAGCAAATAGTATAAAATCAAGTAGTTTCGATGTGTTATGTAGATCGTTTATGTAAATCAGGAATAGTAGCGGTCCCAGGATTGAGCCTTGGGGAACCCCACAGTCAATTTTTCTAGTGGTCGTTGTCGAGTTGTCATATGCCACACATTGTCTACGTCCAGTCAAATAGTTTTTAAACCAGTCTAAGTTAGTACCTGTTATTCCGTATCGTTCCATTTTTGAGATTAGTATGTCATGGTTAACAGTGTCAAATGCTTTTGAAAGGTCAATGAAAATACCAATGGTGAATTTATTCTTTTCGAAAGAATTTGAAATTTCACTGATTAATTCGAGTAGAGCGTGTTCAGTCGAGTGTTTTTGTTGGAAGCCAAATTGTTTTTTATATAGAATTTTATGCTGCTGAAGATAGTCATAGAGCCTGTTGTACATGATTTTCTCGAGGAGTTTTGAAAAGCATGGTAAAACTGAGATTGGCCTATAATTCCCTGGGTCATTTTTGTCTCCTGTTTTAAAAACGGGTGTAACTTTAGCAATTTTTAATTCATTCGGAAATATGCCTTGTTTTAAGGAGAGGTTGAAAATATGATGAAGAAAAGGTTTGGTAATGTCATATATTTTGAAGACAACATTGACGTCAATCTCATCAATTCCTGGACTTTTGTTAGCTTGTAGAGATTTGAATGCTTTATCAAGTTCGTCGAGAGTTAAAGGTTCTGTATTCATAGAGCTTTGGTAGTTTTCAATATATGACAAAACATTTTGATTTGTTTGTGGTATTTTTGATGCTAAATTTTTTCCTATGGTAGAGAAGAAGTCGTTAAAAATATCAGCTATGTCTTCTTTTTTATCATAGTTGATGTTCTTGTAAGTAAGTTCTTGGGGAAATTTATTAAAAGTTTTTGATTTGCCGATAATATCTTTAATTACATTCCATGTTTGTTTGGAATTTCCTTGAAATTTATTGATACGTTTTGAGAAATAGTTCTTTTTGGCTTTTTTCTTGATTTTCTCGAAGAGTTTTTGATACGCCTTGTAGACGTTTTCATTTCAGACTTCTGATGATCGGGTTTATTGCACATGGTTCACTCTTTTTGCCCTTCAATGCGTTATCGCCTAAAGCATGCTTAACCTTTCTTACTCACAGATTCACACGAGAGTCATTTTTCAAATTATTCCGAGGAAGAATCTTCCCAAAGCAAAGGGGCAGAACAATTCCGAAAAATCCAAGTTAACCCTACCCGTTCGTAGCGAGCACCTCACATAACTTTTGATTGACTTCAGATGGTCAAATTTTAACCAAAGTAGGACATTATGAATAGGCACATTTCAAATAAAAAAATATTTTGAAATTTTGCTGACGTCAGCATATTTTTGCAAAAATGCGTTTTTTACTTATTTCTGCTGACGTCATCAAATTTCTAAAAAAAACTTTGATCAAAAATGTGCTTTTCAATATTCTCTTGCATTCTGCAAAATTTCAGCATCTAAAGTTAAGCTAATCAAGAGTTATTCAAAAAATAAGTTTTGCTGACGTCAGCATTTTTACATTTTTTGCATTATTTATCCATATATCTTTATTTAGGCAAACAAAACAATTATTGAACAGCACTTTTCATATTCTACAGCTACACCCTAATACGCTTCCAAAAAGGTATGAATGAACACCTCTTGGCGAGTGCTATTGGTGTTTAAAAATTACGGAAAATTTGGACATGCCTTAAAATACCTGAGGTAATATCTCGAGTTAGGCACAGAAATCACCTATACTTGCAATATATCTCTAATCTTAATTTTTTGAGAGCTTTCCAAAAATATACAACAGGTCTCCGTTTTTCCGAGCTAAAATTTTCATTAATTTTTAACCCTATGATTTTTGCCTGAGACCGTCATATTTGTCCGAAAATCACACCAAAGTGTCCGAAAAAAATTGGAAACATAGTAATCGATTCCCCTACCCCTTAGCTTTCCAAAAATGTATAACAAGTGCTTATAACAAAACAGTCAAGCGATTCCAAAAAATCGAACAAAATTCCCCCTACTATAATGTTCTAGTTGGTGAGTTGGGGAGTTGGGAAGTTGCTAGTTTAGAGTTGGGGAGTTCGTAAAACTTTACGGCGACCGAAAATTTTCTAATTTAAACTAATGTAGCCCGAAAGTACAAATTTCAAATTAGCCAGTACCAAACATGTCATTGTCATAATGCTGACAACGTTCTTATAAAAATATTGACAAAATCTTTAAATACAATGATTGTCAAACAAATTCCCCGAAAAATATTGATCATACTGCAAGTGATGCTTTTTGTATAAAAGGATATAAGTTGCAGTGGCGGCCTGGCAGGGGGTGCAGGGTGTGCAGTGCACCACCCAGAAAGATTTGAGAGGGGCGCCAAAAGAGCTTTTCAAGGGGGCGCCAAAATTTTGTTGATGTTGGCGACTTGGCGCCCTTTGACAAGTTTATAACGCCTTCTATAAGTGCAATGTTTATTTTTTCGCCTGCGGCGCTTCGTTTTATTTTACGCTCTTGCATCCTTTCTCTTGACTTTTTTAAGAACTACTCTCAACATTGAATCGTGAAAAGTCAAAGCAAAAGAAGTGTTGTGAATCCACTAGGGGTTAAAGAGGATGCTCACCTTCAAAATGAGAGATCGAAACTTGATGATGCTCGCTGTGGTTTTTGTGGTCTTATGCTGACTAACTTTCACCTTTTTAGAAGATCTTTTAAGCTGTTTGACGTTTCTTACATCAAAATTTTTTACCTGCAGCGCCAAAATTAAAAAGAACCCTTATTCCTGCCAACTTTCAAATTTTGGGGGCCTTTTTTAGCCATATTATTTAATGGAGAGTAAAGTAAGACCAGCGGCGCAAAAGTTTTAACATTATCAGGTAGTTTTTCTGATAAAGTTTTAGAAAACAAAAATATAGACCAAATCGACTTGCTAGGTATAAAATTTCCATTTCAAGTATCAACAGCTCATGTTTTTTATTTGAAGAGCTTTATTTTTGGTGCTAAATCGGTATAAGATAAATTGAGGCATTTTTAGACATTTTAAAAGTTGAAAATAGAAAATTTTTTCCTTGTTTAGAAAACTATGACATTTAAAATTATAACAAGAAAATAGATATCAAGTTATCATTACCACCACCTTCGTATAAATACAAGTTTTTTAACTCAAAGATTCTGGGCGTTACTTTCAACCAGTCACTGCTCTTACAGTTTAATATTTCCACTTAATGATGGAGGGCGCAAGTAAGGACAAAAGTACCAGGGGCGCCAATTTCATAGTTTGCACCACCAAGAAAATTAAGCCAGGCCGCTACTGATAAGTTGACAGTCATCTTAGCCTTTAAAAATTCGTAGAGATAGCTTATAGGGGGGTCCTTATAGAGCTAGAAAAATAATGACACTTTCTTTTGTCATTTTATCATTGGAATTGACACTTTTTAATAAAAACTTTGATCATATTATGAAATACAATGGTTCCAAAGTCACTTTAATCAAGAATTATATTTATACTTTATAGTAATTTATACTTTATACTATATACCTGATGACGTCATCTGGCAGGTGGCCAGGTGGCAAAATTTGGTGTTACTGTTTAAAATTAAGTTTTAGACCCTCTAAGGATTATCTGTGCCAAATTTCATGATTTAATCACCATCTGAAGTATTCTTACGTTTTTATGTACCACCTGACCTCACGTAGCTGGTAATTTTTTAACTCCCCAACTCGAAACTAGCAACTCCCTAACTCGCGACTAGAATAGTTTCCAAACTCGCTCTAAAGTAGGTTGGAAGGGTAGAGTTTTAACATGAGACTTAAGACTAACAAGTTCAAAAATGGTCCAGTAGGGCTTGAAATATAGCCTAGAAACCAATAAATCCCTCCCAGATCGAAATGATCGATGAAATCAAGTTGAAGGCCTGAAATTGACATTCTCGCTCGAACTTCAATTTTCGAAAAATGGTAAATCAGCCAAAAGTGCCAATATATAATGGCACGGATTGTAGGGGTAAAAAGAATTTAATTGATTTATTCATTTTATTGGACAAGTGTTTGTTTTATCTTCTACATAATATATTACTCAAGGACAACAATAATTATAGACAAAGAATTTTACAAATTTACAAATATAGATACAAAAAAAGGAAGTTTTCACAGTTTATATCTGTGCATTGCAAGGAAATAAAAGTGAGAGATTTCATGCATCCCACATCTAAAAAAGCTGAAAAAGCTTATACTTTCCCATGTGATGTCCATCAAAATCTGCCAATATCAAAATCTGCCAATATCAAAATAAAAAGCAAGCAAACTATCTTGAGCTTCCATAACTACTGGCTGGTCTCCAATATCCATCACTTTCACCGTAATAATTCAAACCAGTTGCATCTTTGATATTTTCACTGATGATGTCCGGAGAGTCGGTATTACGGATCTCTGGTTCATCCACGTAGTACTCTTCATCTGGGTTCGCATTTGTTCCGATTTCAAAGTATCCACCCATTCCGTCATATCGATTCCGCCAATTACGTTCTGAAGTGGTTTGGCGTTTAGGAGAACCACCTGCAGATCGACTTGTTTCAAGTTCAGTTTTATAGTTTTCCTTATCATTGATTTTGTAGACAATTTCTTTGGTAGTGACGGCTGCAGATTTTGGTCGGGGTAATGAATAGTTGAAGATACTGTCTTTGCGATGTTTCTTTAGCAAGAGTTTCTCCATGTACGATAATGACGAATCGAATTTGATGTTGTTTTCGATATCAGATAGATCGGATGTACTTTGTCGACTTTGCACTGAAAAAGAAGAACAACAGTTTATGTAACTTAAAAAAAAATTGGTAAATTTTGCAAGAAGATGATCCAAGGCCAAGCTGGTATACTATGCTTTAAAAATGATGAGGTAGGATTATTGGAAATGTAGCCATTTTATATAACAGGGTTGGTCGGGCCCGTAGAACAATAAATTGATTTGGTCTTGCCTGATGCAAAAATTCAGAACATTATAAAAAAAACATTTAAGGCCAAAATTTCAAAAGCTCAAGCATCCATAGTCGTCGAAAGCTTTTTTTTATGAGAATAGTGTTTTTCTTTTCATATTGTTAACATTTTGGGAAAAATCGTCCTAAAATATTCTTAAAGCATTCTTAGGTTAGGACCCTAATTCAAACTAGATTTAAAATTTAATACATACGTCTCAACCATAAAATGGTATTTTTTATGGAAGCCTTGGGGGGTAATTGGCAATTTAAAATTTAAAATGCTCTAGAAATGGAACAAGTGGTATCCTTAGCATATTTCTAATTTTTTGGCCAATTTCATCATGAACATGAACGCCACGATCCTGAAAATGCAACAATATGGCGGAAATCAAAGAAAATTCTAACAAGGAAATTCAACAAAAATATGGATATTGCACACCCAATAACTGTTTAACAAACACCATCATAGCAGATAACGACACCTTACAATGTAGGAGATGTGATAGACTTGTCCATTATGCTTGCTCTGAGCTCCCGGCCTATCAGATTCAGCTTTGTCTGCAATATAAAAGCCGGCGCTTCGAATGTGGAAATTGTGTTACAATAACGCCACTCTTACTTGAGAGGATTAAAACAAGCAGACAAAAATCTCGCAGTAACATTACAACGAAGGAAGCAGATAAAGATGAACATCATGGATTGAAATTAGGTTTCAACGAGAGAATAACCTCTCTAGAAAGAAAAGTCGAGAAACTAACGGATAAAAAAGACGTCAACAAAGAACGGAACAACAAACGATCTGAAACACAACTCAACAACACAGAAACAAAAAAACAATCATATGCAGAAGTCACCAAAGAAGATCTACAAAAACAAGAGGTGACCATAAAAAGTTTCATCAAATCAGTAAACGAAGAGGAGCGTTGGCTCAAATCAACCAAGTGCAACATCATGGTGCATGATTTAGGTGAAAACAAGCACGAAAACGAAGAAGAGCAACGAGTTGGCGACAAAGATTTTATAGAAAGAACACTGAAACAACAAATGGGTTTCGATGTGACGATAATCAAGGTAGAACGCATAGGTGCTCGTAAAGATGAAATGTATACAAATGAACGATGGAGACCATTAAAAGTTACCCTCAAGAGTGAAGAAGAAAGGATTAGGATACTTGCATCAGCCTACAAATTAAATAAAGACGATGATTTTAGAGTATCAGACGATTTTTCGAGGAAAGAACGCGAGATAATAAAACAATGGCATCATAAAGCAAAAGAAAAAACATCGAAAGAAGAAGACAAGAGTCATATATGGAAAGTGAGAGGTAGTCCTAGGACTAAACTCTATTTAAAGAAATTTACGACGGAAACAACATGATTGTAAGAAGAGTTGGTTAGAGGCCAAGGTGCCTAACTGTAAAACTCTATGACAGAATTGACAAACGAATGGAATGATAAGATCTATAAATTGTAAAGATGTAAGATTGTTTCATAGAGGTCAATAGACCTGAGAAATACACTTCTATAAATAAATAAATAAAAAAACGTGTAGGGTGTAGCGTGTCGCGTGTAAGAAAATGTGTAAAGTACTTTGTTTTTTTGCTCTTCACTTTCTTTTGTAGACCCACACTTTTTTCGCTGAGAGAAAGGAACGCATTTTTCAGATTTAAGCCTAAAAATGTTCTTATTAATATGTTCTTGTGTTCGCCATTTTGTAAGTATTTTTGACTATCGAAGAAAAACGTGTATTAATGCGTCGAAAAAGGAATAAAGTTATTTTGAGTTAAAATGAACTGTTTTTTCCTGTACCTAATTAGCGAAAACACACAGAAAAACACAAAAATAAACTAAAAATGAAATACCACATTTAAAACTCATTATTTCAGTTGGAAAAATAAATCATTGCTTAATATTTCATTGAGTTGTTACCATATTTTTTCGCCATAATGCTAAGCAACTCCAATCCCGAGTCAATGCTTTTAAAAAAGAGTGCGTAATACGAATTTAGTAGAACTAGAGCAGATGATAATACCTTGAAAGGGGCAACGGGGGATGTGTTTTTGCCCACGTTCATTAGAGGAAAAAGAACAATTGAAACTTTATCCGACCAAAGATGTACATTAAGAGAAGAAAACACCACTTAAATATTTTCACACTAATTTTTCTCCCCTTATCTACTTAAGAACAACATTTCCATTCGTCCAAGAAAGATTTTCATTCGTCAACCATTACTAATCTTAGAAGGATGGAGACGTATTTTTATCTAGGGATAATCTATCTTCTAATATCAATAATCGGCGGGATAAATAATTCATTTTCGTTTTACTGCTTGCTGAAATATCGTTCAAGAAACATTTTACGTTTTGCGAATCATGAAAGACTCTTACTGGCTCTCAACATCTCAGATTTAATCTTTTGCTTTGTGATTTTACCGTTGAAAATAGTGAGGCTTTTCACCAAACCGACAATCAAAGAAGTTACACCACCATTGTATATAATCTACGCAGATAGCGTTTATTTTTGTTGTTCCTCTATGGTCATCTTAATCATTGCTGTCAATAACTACATCAAAATATCCAGGCCGTCCAGATATGATCAGATCCTGTCGAGAAATCGAGTTGTTATATCAATCATAATGACACAACTCTTTTCAGCAGTCTGCCCTGGATTCATGTTCATTAGCCTGCGTATGACTTCTGCAATTATTTTCTCTTTATTTTGTATAATTTTGACTGCATTACCTTTGTTTTACGTTCTGATTGTGCGCGAAATGAGACTTTCTCGAAAGAGAACACAGAATCATAAAGTCATATTCTCAAAAAATAATGCAACAAGTAAAACTGATCAAATTCAGTCAGTTCAAACCGGAGAGATCTCAAACAGACGTTCGACAAATGAAGACAATGATCCTGAAGCTATTCACACCGTCAAATCTGAGGAACAATCAACTAGCAGAAGACAGAAATTGAACATGAAAAAAGAAATACCATTAACTAAAATCGAGAGACGAGTTGTAAAAAACACTATTATTTTGATGGGCGTTTTTGGGGGGTTTTCGATAACAGCTCTGTTGTTGGTGCTCGTTTTTATCATATCAGGAAAGGATAATGATATACAGCCCATCAAATACGCCATTTTGATCTTTTCCATTAAAACTATCGTCAACCCAGTTATTTTCATCTTTAAAAATCGTGAAATCACTAAAACACTCGTTCCAAGGAGATGCCAAATTCGAAAAAGAAGAAGAAGAAACAGAGTGCACGAAAATGATAACAAGCAAACAGTCAACTCCGAGAAAATTGAACCAGACAGTAAAAGAGTTTTAAAGAACAAGTTAAAATAATGGTCACCGGTGCTGAATGTTCATAATGAAAAGTCTACGAACACACGACATCAAATGGTTTTAAACCTAGAAACATCAGAACAGTGTTCCATGGTGAGGAGTCTCTATCCTATCAAGGCCCAAAAATATGGGAATTATTTCCCCAAGTTTTTCGACATCTTAATGACCTTAAGGAATTTAAAGATAAAATTAAGCATTGGAAACCAACGTTATGTAAATAGGTTGACTTGTATTAGCCTAGTAGCTATTTGTTTTTATGTCAACGATAAGTAATAATTACAAACAAACAAACAAACGCTCTTGTAATATTTCAGTGATTTTCTAACTATTTATTAAATTATTTATTTCGAGGTGTTTGGAGTAACGATAAAATGTTGTATTTTACAATAAAGACTTAAGCCTTCTTTCAAATTAAAACATGAAGTTTTATTAGACCAAATTTTTAACTTCAGTATTAACTTAATTTCAAAGATCAACAATTTCTACATGAAGTAGTCAATTTCTCTTTTCGGCGGAAATAGCGATTAGAGCAGAAATTCGCTGTTACGGATATTTGGGTGCATTGAGCTTTATATAAACTCTAAGGGCAGTTTCTCGGCCCCCGTCAACCAGAAACTTTGATCGGAATTGAAACTGGCACCCTAATAGTGTACTACTCAGTCTGGGTGTACCGTCGTTGGACGTTAAACGCACTGACCTTTATATATCCCTGGACCAAGTTACTCAATCCCAGTCAAGCAAAAATCTTTGATCGGAGTTTTTTTTGAAATTGTTACCCTAATGGAGGCACTACTCAATAGCGGTGAAAATGCATCGAGAGCGCTAGATCGACTTTCCCTCAAACACTTTTGATGATCTAACGCCGTTAGACGTCAATTTTTAACATTGCAATGGCTTCTTCTTGGGTACCAATTCCAAAAAAACCTCGATCAAACATGGCGGATATAGCTTGGTCCAGGGATATATAAAGGTCAGTGGTTAAATGATGGTTTAACACTGAAATGACTTCTTTGCGGGTACCACTTAAAAAAATCCTATCAAAGATGGCAGTGTTAATTATGAAGGTCAATGTTTTGGTGTTTCCGATGAAAAGTGACGCAATCAATAATCAAAAAGTGAAGGCTTACCAGAGACGGAGGTTTCGCTTCGATGAACTTTTGGTTTTTCTTGACGAGTATCCGTCATTGAGGTTGATGCGGTCCCTCCACTTCTCCATTCATTTAAAGCATTTTGGAAGGATTGTGCGCTTTCTTTTTCATTATAAACTCCATCTAACAAAGGGTTGCTATTGTTTACAGATGCAGCCGATGTGGTTGTAATACCACCATTGCGCCACTCGTTTAGAGCCTCCTGAAACGATTGCGCGTTTGCCCTTTCATCGTATGTCCCCTCTAGTAGAGGATTCGTAGGTGATTGTTCATGGTTGTCACATCGTGTATTATCATTCAACGGCGACTGTGTATTACTATTGATTCGTTCATTCTCAAACATAGAGGCGTTACTATAGGCGAAGGTGTTTGATTGTTGCTTTGGTTTCGATGGCGGTTGAGGGGATATTCCAGAAATGTTTGAAGAACTAGAACAGGACTTCGTCACTTTCTTGCCAATGATAAAGTTATTATGGTTTGTTGATGCCGACGACGACGATGATGATGATGATTTCTAAGGAGAAAGAAATAATTGACATACCCACGTGACACGTAACGTTGTTCCAACGTTAATCTAATGTTATATGGACGTTGTGAACGTTAAATAAACGTTAAAACAACGTTGTGTGCCAGCTGTGTAACTGGTCATCACCATAATCTTTCGACCAGGGCTGAGATGATGGGTTCCACCCTTTGTCGCCAAGAATGGTGGTTGTGCATGACAGTTTCCAGGTCACTGTAATGAAGCTAGGTTCGGAGACAATAAGAAATTTTGTATATATTCGATTTTCGGATGATGATGATGAAATGTGGGACCATGGAGGTGTTTATAACGGCGGAAATAACTTAACAAAATATGAAAAACCACTATAGGTATTTTTTGTTATTGTCGACCTTCTTTAACTTGGTATGGTATCCGAAACAGTTTCGATACTTCTGGAAGGATCAATGGAATTAAGACTGGAAAACTAGGTTTTAGAATTCTTGAGATATCCGATATAGACCTACGGAATTCGCAGCCGATTCTGGTGCATTTACATTAGGTTTTGAACGCATGTCATTAGCAAAATACGTATCAGTATCTTCTGGTACTGGAAAACCCCCAAACAATCCTAAAAATGCTTTAGTCTATGTCAGTGATAGACACAAACCAACTAGTTCTTTTACAGGAGTAGATTACCAGAAGTTATGTTGTAGAGGCAAAAACTGTCAAAATCTTCAAAGAAAGACTCAACCACGCTTGGAAAAACATCCGAAAAGATTCGAGACAAAACAATTGTAATCAAGATCCGGTTCTCAGAGGCCCTCGCGTGCCTTGAAACTGTATTCCGTATAGTTGACGCTTACTAACTTTTACTTCGAGGGTTGGGGTTGATTTCAATGACGGGGGAATTCTGGATTTCTTCCTAGCCCGATTAATGGGGGATAAGCCTGAATAAACATCGAATTATAAATAGAACAAGGGAAGAGAAATATAAGGACTGGATAGTTTTAAGTCCAAATCAAGAGGGAGAAATCGAATCTTGTTTAATGGTCAAGTTGTTTCGAAAAAAAACTTGGCTGCCTGTTTTGATTAATGGAAGGCGACTATCGATTTGACTGAAAACGGGACTAGTCCCAAAAATCAATTTTCTGTCTCTATATTTTCTAAAGAAAGGGTAGTGATAGCCTATACTAGACGCCACCCGCGTTTTTTTATGCAATTAACGTCTATTCCACCGGGTTTTCGGGCTATAAACATTCGATTTTTTGAAGTCATGCTTTTAATTTTCGAAACTCCTGCAGTAGAAAAATAATCGAATTTGCGTCAAAACACCTGAAAGGCTTCTATTTTTCGAAAATCGTCAAAGTGGAACTCACTAAGAAACGAGATGAAAAATCCCGGCACCTCATCAAAAACCTGGATTTTTAAGTCCGTTAATTACTTAGAAAAACGCTGGTGACGTCTAGTATAGAGTAAAGGAAGGAAAACAATTAAAATAAAAGCCACATTCTTTTTACTGTTTAACGAAAGTATCTTTTAAAAGAAAGTTAAGAAGAAGGGTTTTACCTTGGTAGTCTTTCCTTTCTGTTGTCTGGTTTCTTTCTTCTTTTGATCTGGAGGTCTTGCCATGTACGATTCTAATGATCAATAAAAAGTGAAAAGATAGATCTCTCACAGACCCACTGGGAACCTTTCCCACTGGAGAAATTTGCCAAAATATCGTCCCCAGTGGAAATTTATGCTCTAATTTTTGTCCCCGCTGAAAATAATCAGATAAGCAAGTCCCCAATGTAAAATATTGTGCTATTTTATCCATCCCTACTGAATTTTCTTGGTAGAAAACAATAGAATTCAAATCCTCAGCCATAAAAAACATGGCAATATCAATCCCCATCGAGTTTCGGTCCGTTATTTTTACTCCGACTGGCTGATAAATTCCTTCCAGGTCTGTCAGAAGTGGTTAGAAGGGGTTGTAAGAAACAGTATTTCGGAATAAATTTTGAAAAGTTTTAACGCGTGTAGGCTTTTGAAATCAGACTTATACCTTTAAAGGGAACTAATTTTGGTGAGGCCTAAATTAGTTCTCGCCAAAAATTAGTTCTCGTTAAAGTTTAATTTTCTTTAAATTTAAATAAATTTTATTTTGAGCTTTGCTAAAATGGGTTCTTGCAAAAATCAGTTCCCTATAGGTAAAACTGTAAGCATACCAAGATTAAGATTTGAGAACTTAAGTTCTGATTCAGTGTTATAAAGACTCTGCTAAATTGCGTGGGTTGCGTGGGTGCATGGGTGCGTGACCCACGCAAAAATATTTACCCACGCACCCACGCAACCCACGCAATTTAGCAGACTCTGTTATAAATGGATTGATCTGATAAAAACATAATAGTGTATGTATAAGAATTGCGAAGCGATCCAGGCATGTCACTCAATTCGCAAGTTTCATGATCATGAATCGTTGGGTAAAAAATGACTTATAGGTAAAAAATATTCTATGAATCCATCATCTTCTCTAAGTATATTCAAAGAAAATAATTATCTTTACTCGGGAAAGTTTGTCCGACCTAAAGTATTTTTGATTTTTGGTTTTTGTTTTGACTCATTTTTCTCGAATTCCTTACGTTCGAGCTTTCGAATCTTTTGAATTTTAAATTAAAAATCAAAAAGACCATTTTGCATAATAGGGTGTGGATATCATATGTAATCATTATTACCTATTGGCTCATCTCGAAGCACTTTGACACTTGTATATTGAGGCTAAAACATTGAAAGACACAATTATCACCAGAGAACTTTAAGTATTACAGGTCTATGTATTTTATGATTCATAAAGTGTTTTATAAAACACTGAAACATTGGAAGACAAATTAACAGAGAAAAGCATTAGATATCTCTGTATTCTATAATTCATAGGTGTTTTAAAAAGAGATAAAACTTTAAATTTAATTTTGTTATAGCTCCATATTCTTTGGGCTCTGTTCTCTCATTCGAACACTTTTATGACATTGTAAAGATCCACCATAATGTGTTGAGATGAAAAATTTAACCCTACTCTTTTAGACGGCTGGTTATTTTGACTTGACTGCCATCGAGGGCCACCTGACGATCTAAAAGGAGATTTAAATTATTGCTTTCTTTTAACTTAAGTCCAAATTCCCATCCCAGAATTATCCTCCTCAATTAGGTATTGCGTGAAGGCAATCAGATGGGGGTAAATACAGGATTAAACTGTCAAGGAAGAAAAAGATTTTCTTGAATAGAAAGTATATATCCAAGGTGGTGATATTTAAAATATTACGATGTCTTAGGTTGTATGCATTTGAAAATGAGGATCGCTGGAGTTTTCAGTTTCTTATCAATCAAAATTCAGAAAAAACGGTATATAGAGTTTCAACCAACAAAAAACTGTTACTGACTCATTACTATTCCAGCTGACACAATGTTGTTTCAACGTCTATCTAATGTTCACAACGTCCATGCAATGTTAGATGAACGTTGAAAGAACGTTGTGTGCCAACTTAGGTAAGAAAAACTGGTTGTGACCACAAAGATAAAACAATGGAGAATTTTTATACCTTCGAGCATCCATTTCGCCTTTCAGCCTCTCTTTCAAATTGGACAATTTCTGTTCCATTAGTAAATTCTCTTTCTCCATTTTCTTGGAATTGCTTTTCATCTCTTTGACAGCACTATAAAACCAACAAAATTTCGAATCAAGTTTTCCAAGTCAAATGATTTGATTCGATTTCTTAGTGTGATAGAGCTTTTCATAAATTACGTCACGAACAACGACTGCCTCGTTTTCAAGCAATTGCCAAAAACATTTTTCAATAGAATCAAGTTTGGAAGAACCATTTTGAGATTCAATTACCATAGCGATTGATACACCAATCAAACATTAGCGGCGTGGTCGCCGACATTTTTAGACTGCCTCTAAAACTAACCAAGTAAAATCCCGCTAAAATTGTATTCCATAAGAGAGGAATTTCCCTCGTAACTTTATCGCTTTCGTTTTTCACCGATACCGTCGTAAAAAAGAATTTTCCTTGTTCTTTCGTTACCAATCTCTTCAAAAACTGTCTTCATCGCTAAGGATTGATAAGGGCATTATGTTCGTAAAGATAGATAGATATGCCCTCCGATGTATCGGAATGGGTCCTACCCACGGTGGAGTAGGAATCACAGCGCAAGCAGACATTGCAACCCTGCAGATGCGAGCTGCCGAGCCATGGTGTATACCACGACACTCGAACTACACGGGAGAACGGATGTCCTCGCAAGTGTAGAACCTCCTGAGTGTCACGGCACACCACAATGTCTGAAATATCTACCCATACTCTTGTGTCAGAGTTATGGTACCCAATTCCCCTCACATGGCATGGGTTGACCCGGGCGAAGGAACATTCACTTGCCAAGTGAATCGTAGTGCCACGGTGGGTATCGAACTCGAGCCTCCTGGACAGAAGTCGAGCATGATAACCACTACACCACTACGCCTTATGTTCGTAAAGTAATTTATAAAAAAGCATGTTGTGAGGTACAAAAACATTTTTTCAAAAACATTTTGCCTGCCAGGTTTATGTAGGGAAAAATGTAATAGTGGCAATGATGGAAGTGGAGCAATGATTAAAATTGGTTTGCTCCTTTGCTTTTATTTACTCACGTGTTATTATAAATCTTAAAAATCTTGGTTTAGATCAAATAGTTTTAGCTTAATCGCTAAATACATAGGATTAATAATTCCTTATTAATAAGTATAAGATAAAGTTTAACGGGGATTTAATTTAACTTTAAATTTTAAAATTCTTTAAATTTAGGTTTTATATTACGCTTTTACCTGTCCAATTCGTTATAATATTTAACTTTATTTGCATTGTACACACTGAAACAAAAGTGAATTAAATATATGTTATTGACGAGCTATCTTTTTCCTAAAACTTTTTAAAGTTTTAAGTCATGCCTGCTTAAATAGATCTATGATTGCAGGCTGCGATAACATTTTGAATCTAAATACATTAGTGGCGTGTCGAAAACATTACGTTACAAAAGATAAAATTTAAGCACTAAGAAATTAATACGCTATCAATGTTATCCAACAGACTCAAAGATTATGTGTAATGATCATTACATAGTGTTTTCACTTCTTCTAATTTGTGGATAATGATGTACCCTACTAAAGGTCCATTACCAAATTAAAAGTTGAGATATTTATACTCAATAAGAATTTATAGGGCTACATACACTACACAATATATTGTCAGCTTGATTTGCAATTTTCCAACAATATAGGGGGATTGTTTACAGAAAGAAAATTCCTTTTCATAATAGAGCACCTGTTATTTACATAGTACACTACGGTCCGAAAACGATATTGTCAAGTACTGTTCGTCAATATATTGTGTAGTCTAAGTAGCCCTTAAGCAAAATATTCACAAACTACTGTAATTGTTAAAGAGACAATACACTGAGTCTTACGTATATGTATATTATCAAAATCACAATTTTGAGTTTAAAAATGATAAAAAGTAATACCTTTTGTTTGAAATAGTATGCTTTAAATTGTCCATATTGTTGCTAAAATTTTCTATTTGAAATTTATTTCAAGTTAGTAATTTTGAAAGTTCTGAAATGGTGAAAATAAATGAATTAGTAGTTGGCTTTGTTAATCAATTGTCACCAAAATACCCAAATATTAATGAGTGGGACCTGATGGTTGAAGCAGGGCTATATAAGGTCAAGCCGGAGTATACAGCTTAATTTTAGCCTGTTTGATACCTAAAAATAGCTTTCAATGAAGGTGTTAAGTTTACTTTAATCTGGGGGGGGGCAAAACTAGATAAGTATAATAGTTTATAGGTATTTTAAGTTCTACAGTAATGTAAAAATTTTATATAATATTGTGTAAATTGAATTTTTAAGCATCCACACCTTAACCTTTCCCCTCCGCTGTTTTTTATATTTTTACGCGGTCTGCGCGCAACGTTTTTTGATGAAAATGCAATTTTCACGATAACCGTTATAACTTTTTGAAAAATTAACTTCAGAAAAAAACCCTTATATTTTTGGAAAGCCCTACCTTTCCCCTTTCTAAATATGTTTAACTGAGTACTTCAAACAATTTTGGACAGAAATTATGAAGCCAGACAAAAGGTATATGAAAAAACAATGTCGCGAAAAAGTCATTTTTTGGTGCAAAACTTCAAAAAATTATAGAGAACTGAAAAATTGATAAAAACACTTACTTTTTTCTTTAGAAGGTTTCTTTATAGTTAGGTAATACAATTCCATACTTTTGAAAAGCCAAATAAAACTCTAAAACACTTTTATAAACCCTTACTTTCATAGCTAACTTTCTGCCTCCTCCAGTTTCACAAAATCACGCAACACAGCTTGGTCTACCATTTCTATTTTTGAAAAATGTTGCGTCATACCAAAACAAACCCCGATTGTTTCTTATCGGAAATTTCACGCTGATTCCGATTTTTTAATCGGTTTTACCGTACCTCTGACGGTTGGGGCGTAATCCGATCAAATATAAAGGTCACCTTAAAAACGTATATATACGTCCTTAGGAACGTATCAAAGACG
Source organism: Clytia hemisphaerica (assembly GCF_902728285.1). NCBI lineage: Eukaryota > Metazoa > Cnidaria > Hydrozoa > Leptothecata > Clytiidae > Clytia > Clytia hemisphaerica. The sequence continues at coordinate 2,918,974 of NW_027103551.1, forward strand.
TATATGTACGTCCTTAGGAGCGAAAAGGTTAATTCTAAGGGATAAAAGCGAGCATAAAACAAATACAGCAAACAAACGTCTACATTTTCAAACATTGATCACATCCTCTTGATTATAAAACCTCATGATTGTTACACTTTCAAACTGATGTTTATAGGACAACTTCTACTAGATGTTTAAAGTAAATTAATAACGACCGTACGTCCGTACCGTCAATCGACCGTAGCATGACCGTAGAACATCCAGCTACGGTGCGCAAGGTTGTGGGTTCGATCATCAGCCGGGTCATGTCAAAGATTCCCAAAATGGTACTTGATGCCTCTCTGCTTGATGCTCAGTAACTAAAGAGACGGATCAAGGGTAAGTGGAGAAATCCAGGGAAAGGAGTGGCACCCTCCCCTATCTTCAGGTAGACAGCTAGAGAAAAGGGACCCTTCTTGTCACCCTCAACTGCGGGCGCAAACTTGCTTATTACTTAAATTAATAATATTCCCCTCAAAAAGCTTCAGTTTCGTTTAATACAAAAAGGTTGCTTTATGCTGGGTTTCTTGATCTGTCATCCAAGATCGTGGGTGCAAAATAAGGCGAAAGCTAAGTTTTTCTTTGTGCCCTCGGCGCAAGATTGCCGCCTTATCTTTATTCGCCTGTGCGAGAAAGCGAGCTAATCATTTTTTCGTGCGCACTTAAGGAGGAAAACAAAAGTGATTGATATTCTTTGAAGGAAGAACCTCAGAAAAAAAGAACCTAGAATTGACCAAAAGATGTGTTTTGTTGTTAAAAATCGATTATGTGAAGATGATGAAAAAATTTCTGCTATGCTTTTTTTTTTTGGAAGGCAGAAAAACTCTAATTTTAATCTTCCTTTAAGGTAAAGAGGTTACAAGATTTGGGTTTGCAAGGCAAAAATTGCTAAAAAGCTGGTAAAATCATAATACTCAAATAATGTAATTCCAGTCCCACTGTAGTAGGGTTGGGAATGGGTGTGGTTGGGTATCAGATTGGCTAGGAATTAGGGTTCTCATCAGTTAGGGTGAGGGTTGGAGCTCGAAACAAACACTCTATTTGTGATTTTCTCTTAATATATAGTCTGGTTCTACTCTGTAGTTTGAACAATACTAATAACAGTCAGAAAAACTCTCCTGGCATGAATCCGTGGCGTCAGTGGTTAGAGCGTTGGGTTTTCAATCATCGGGACTTTGCATTTAGTGGGTTCTAAAATCCCACTGGTGGTGATCTTTTGGAAAATCATTCAAACAGTTAAAAAACGTAGAAAATAACTCACAAAGTTCCAAAAAGTCAGAAAAACTACAAACTAGCTCGAGAGCTCGAGACTGAAAAGTAGGAAATAAGTTCAGATGTGTCTTTTGCAATTGACAATACACCTTTCCCGTAATTCAAACTTCTCAGAAATTCCCAGGGAAAATGTGGGCTCCACTGTTGTGTATGAAATTGTTTGCGAGGTAAAGAAACACGCTTTTGCCTGCGAGGAGGGGTTAGGGAAAGTGGATTTTCAGCTTTTAACTTTTGATAAGGATCTTCTTTTGGCAAAAGATTTTCAGCATGGTATAATATCATGAATAGATTGAACATACTAAAATTTGAGGGGATTTTGTTTGACAGAACTAAAGAAAAGCTCAAATAAACCAGCTGCGCTGGAAGCTCCGGCTTAAGAGATTAAAAGATGTGAAAGATGAGCTTGTTGAGTTAGTTGTGTTAGAACGTTGCCCACAAACTGCTAATCAGAACAGATCAGAAAGCCCAGTAATATTTCTATTGCAGAGCGAGTATGAGAAATAATCTTAACAAATAAAAAAACCAGCTGGAAGTTTAGCTCTTCTAAGTGATTACACATGCACTTTCTTGCCTAAAGAACCAACCCCACCCCCGCCCACTCATCCTCAACTAAAAAGTTCAAAATTGGAGCTAAAGGAGATAAACATTAGAAGTCAATATCTCCAAGTTCTTGATTTGATTGTCCAGATAAAATTTTGGGGAGAAAAATAGCCTAAATTAGAGGTCACTGGCTTTTAGCTAAGCATTATTTTTTCTGTTGGGATAATACTTGAGGGAGAGTAGGATAAACCAAATAAAATGGTACAATATTGTGTATGTAATAAATAGTGGTATATTTGGAAAAAACCTGTTTCGGGTTTGAAAAATCTTCAAAAGGAACGGTCGCCCCAGCAAATGAAATTACGACAAAGTCCAAAAAATATCATTTTCAGTTATAACACTGTGAAAATTTCTCCGATCTTGTTCAAATTTAAACAGGAATTGTGTTTTAGTATCCTTTACTGAATTCTCATAGTGATATGTTTGTAAAAAATCTGTGTTGGGTTTGAAAAATCAAAGGAACGGTCGCCAGCCGCGATGAAATTACGACAAAGTCCAAAAACAATCATTTTCAGCCATAACACTGTGAAAATTACTCCAATCTTGTTCAAATTTACACAGGAATTGTTTTTTTGTATCCTTTTACTGAATTCTCATAGTGATATGTTTGTAAAAAATCTGTGTCGGGTTTGAAAAATCAAAAGGAACGGTCGCCAGCCATGATGAAATTACGACAAAGTCCAAAAACGATCATTTTAAGCCATAATACTGTGAAAATTTCTCCAATCTTGTTCAAATTTACACAGGAATTGTGTTTTAATATCCTTTATTGAATTCTCATAGTGATAATGTTTGTAAAATATCTGTGTCGGGTTTGAAAAACCAAAAGGAACGGTCGCCCAGTCAGGATCATTTTCAGCCATACACATAACACCACAAAAACTGCTCAGATCGTTTTCAAATTTGCACTGTAATGTTGTAATTTTAGTATTCTCTTTCGAATTCCAATGGATGTGTGTTTGAAAGTTTCATTCCATTGTCAAGTTACAGAGTTTTATGCTTATGGTTTTTTTTGTGCGTCCATAAAACTAGAGAAGTTAGCCATAATGGCCATATGCAAGATTTAAGCACTCGAGCAGCTGACGATTCATGGTCAAAATTTCTCCAAAGTCTTTCCACTTTGTTAGACCAGTATGCATCAAACTTCTCATAAATCATGTCCAAAACATCATGAATAATGATGAAAATGATCACTATCTTTCACTGAGATTTGCAGCTAAGCCCACTTTCGGCAGCCATCTTTTTCTAAATACTTTCGCAATATTATCGAAATCCAGATAATCCGTTTTTATTAAATCGGAATAGATCATCGGATTAGATAAACAAATAAAAATGTCTTGACCGTCGTTGTCGTCGTCTTCGGACGAGAGAGAATTTAAGGCTCCTAGGCCGGAGCAAAAACCAACTTTCCCTAAGGACATCAGGCAAAAACAGGTTTGTTTACCTCCAGAGACCAAACGGTGGAGAGCATCAAAATAATGCATATGCGCTTTAGTTATACAATCTACGGGAAAGGTGTAATGTGAAGAAAGCCACGACCAATCTCTCCAAGCGTACCTTTGCCGCCAGAAGGTGATATTTGATTTTCTAAAGCCTGCCCCTGAACAGTTGACAGTTAGCGCCGAAGGCAGAAAAATTTTTCTGCCCTTGAGATAGTGGTGTGGGCCGAAGGCGCAAAAAGCATGCCGTAGGTGCGAAATTTTTTAGGGGTATTTATGCGAAATTTATTATCTTTTTTGTTTTGGTACAGCGATTGAGATGTTCAATAGTGTTGAGAGCGTTATTTTACAGGGCGGAAGGACGTGTTTATTAAAAAGTGCAGTTGATTGGGCTTAAACTTATTAATTTCAGCCGCCGTAATCTTGTCAAAATCATTTTCGGAACAGTTCGGAAGAAAAGATGGCGGACGTGGCGGTGGTTTGTAGATGATGCTGCCCTTGGCCTTGGAATCTTGCACTTCTTTCACTTTCCTTGGTAAGAAGCATTTCTGCCCCTGAGGGCACTGATACAACTTTTTTTGCCACTGCCCTTCGGAAAACGAAAAATGCTGCCCCCGAAAACTGGCCTTTGCGAGGTCTGGGCTTCAGGCTATTTCTTTACGTTCCCAGTGGTTGGATTCCAGGATTGCGTGATTATTGCTGACAAGGAATTTCAAAAATTAAGGTTTTTGGTGGGAAAAATGAAAAACAGTGAGGATGTTATCGCAATTCTCAGATTTCGGAAAACACCAGCTTTTTGCTGATTTTTGCCTCGATCGCCCAAAACCCGTAACCTTTTTAGCTTGAGGGAAGAAAAAAATTAGAGTTTTTGGCTTTGCCAAAAAAACGCCTAGTCAAAATTTTTTCATCTTTACAGGATCCATTCCCAACCTCAAAATACATCTTTTTGGCTAGGGGTCTATTTGGCAAATTCTTCCTTCGAAGAATATCAATCACTTTCGTTTTCCCCTGAAGACCGCAAGAGAAAAAATATTAGCGCCCACGCTCTAAGCTCTTTTTTTTTTTCAGGTATGCCGCCAAACATTGATGTTATCGTGTATGGATTTAGCATGAACAATAGGACCAACAGACTCGACAAAAGGAACAAACAATAAGACGACCCGAGAATCTTACGATGAGGACGTTTTGTCTCCGCCTGATATCACGCCCACAGAAGACGCTGTTTAAAAAGCGGGGGTAAAAATAGTAAGTAATAGCTTTTGTAAGTGTTTATTTTGTGAAATATATAAACCATTTTTAATATGGTCTACAAACTAGCATTTCTAGAATTTTGATAATGGAAACTTAAATATATAATGAAGAAAAAAACAAACCATTTCAATTTTATTTATACGTTTAACCCCCGGAAAAATTATGTATTACCTATTACGTAACTTTACATTTCCCGACTCGCTAACTCCCAGAGGAATTCCGATTGTAAATCTGATTGGTTAATTTCAGAACATCTTCATAATGGCAGATAATTTAGAAGTGTTTATTTTGTATTAATTTTGTTGGTTGATGGCTTGTTGAATCTGACAAGAAAAAAGTAAACAGGTATAGCTTTTTCTAACCAAGGATCTGAGGGATTCGAGCAACACTGAAAAAAGGTTACATTTTTATTTAGCTACATAGCCCACAATCGACCAACCCATTTTTCCAGACACCCGCGCTCGATAGGATCGATCATCAGAACGGCTCGATGACGGATTGACATGTGATCGATGGATTAACTTAACGATCCGGATAGGAGATCGATGGAAGATTCAGCCATCAAAAAGTCTTGAGTATCGATCCTTTGTTGATCCATTATAGAGCTAGTATTTCAATCGAGTATACCGATTCGACATAGATTGTTAATCAATTCGTCATCGATCGTTAATCCATTTTTTATCGATCGTAAATCAAGTATGAGTCGATAGAGGGTCGATAAGATCGATAAAAGATCGATGATAGATCGATAAATAATCGATAACTAATCATAAGCTTAAAAAAATCTTGAGTAACGATCCTCTATCGATCTCCTATCCGGATCGTTAAGTAATTCACAGTCCGTCACAAACAGCGATATTTCGATCGCACGGAAGCGCTTCAAAACACCAGCTTTTTTGGAGTTTTGTCTCGTTTACCCAAACGCTTCAATCTCGCGTAGGCTTAGGGGTCAAGACTAGAACCCCCAATACGAGACATTTGCCTGACCGAAAAAAATCATCATCAACAATTTTGTTAATTGTCAGAATCGTTTACTCACGGGAAATAGGCAACTTTCTGAAGTTTCGTTTTTTTTTCGGTTGTGCTTAATTTTAAAAATAACGAAGATGAAAAGTTACCATCAATCCCGCGAGTAAAAAAAGTATTCTGACTAGTCTACGAAAAGTGCGCTCGCGCGGCGAATAGAATATCTTGCAAATTAATATATGCATAAAACTGACAAAATCCTTTCTTTTTTATGCTTAGGTGAAGTCACCATCGATCCTGACTTGATAATTTTTCAATACATATTTTTGGACATTTTTTGAGTTTTTCACACTGGTCTTTGCAGGGTTTCAGTTTTCATGTTTGCCTTTTCTTTTTCCTCTTGGTCATCATAGTGTCCTCCCCCCCCTTTATAAAGGGGGGGGATTCTGATTTTGGCCCTTTTTTTAAAGTATGGGGGAAAATGAAAAATTTGAAATTTGCTGGGGGAAAATAAAGAGGGGGGAAAACCATAAATTTAGGAGATTTTGACTGGGGGAACTTCACTGATCTCAAGGTGATCTTATTGCAAAACCTGTTTAAGCAATAAAATCAGCAAATCTTTTGGGATAAGCCAACTTTTCAATACAATTTCATTTTTCCAGCACTTTCAAGGCTATTTTTTCAAGCTTTCCAAAATTTCAAACTTGATTTAAGGCATTTTTATGTTAACCATTATGGGGGAACCGCAAAATCTTCAAATAGCTGGGGGAATTCAAAAAAGAGGGGGGGACCGAAAAATTTTGAAATATGGTGGGGCAAATAAAAGAGGGGGGAATGGAGAAAAATTTTGATTTTTAGTGGGGGGAACCAACCCAGGAGGACACTATGGTCATTGCTCACTGTTTTTCAGATTTTTCATCTTAAAATATATTTGATTTCTATTATATGTATATCCAAATAAATTTGTGATTTACCTAAAAAATAAAAAAATAAAAATTTGGCAATGCATAATTATTACGAGCAGCCGAGAAAGTTTGTGTGATGCAAAAATTGCGCGATCAACAAAGCACTAGAAAAACGCCCACTGAAAATTGAAACTTGGAATTTATTGAATATTTCACTAATGAAGTATCATTTTTTTGTTTTTGTAATTATTAAAAATTCATAATTTTTAAATACTATTTTTTGAAAGTCAAAGGACAGTTAAAGTGAATTTAAGCTGATTGAGTGGATATTGGGCGGGGACGGGCGTTTTGCACGTTCCGAGATCGGGAATTAAACGAGAGTAAAAGACGGGGGCGTCTTAGTATGTAATATTAATTCATTATTTTCTTATTTTTATTTTTCGCGAATGAAAAATGAATTTTTGATTTTTGAATTAGGGAAATATAATATAATATAATTATATTGGATTGTGAATGCCAGAAAGATATTTCTTTACTTTACAAATAATCTGCTGTGTTCTTTCACCAATTACCCCCGGATTGTTTTACTAGGCACTTCAGTCACGTAAATAAAAACACGTGTATATGTTGAAGCCGACGGTGGACTATTGACCGAAATTGCAATTACATAAATTATTGTGGAAGTGAACGCTTTAGACGAATGTTGGGGAAATCAAAAAGACAACTTTTGTAAGAATGTTGAGTTTTGTTTATATGGCAGTTTGTGATGGACTGATTCATCGATCACATATCGATCCGTCATCGAGCTGTTCCGATGATCGATCCTAATCGAGCGCGGGCGTCTGGATTTTTAATAGCTTCTAGGTAGCCATTCCAGGGTCAAATTGAAACTATTCTGGTGGCAATCAAACCTAGTTTATCTTGTAGAGCTTCAAAAAAGAAAAAAAATGAGGGGTCAAACACCTCCTAATGATAAGCGGTTCCGGAGATATTGAGATTTTGGTTCCGCTAAAATAGCACCTTTTTAGACATTTGAGGTTGACAATTTAGCCCAGAAATGGCATATAAAATGGCACCGAAATATGTTGCGAAAATTGAAAATTCAAGCTTTTGTACTGATCAAGATATTCCAGATATCTTCATTTTGACTGCAGACTTTGATCAAATTCTTTTTGTAATGGCTTGCTAACACTTCAAGGAAGAAATGAAAAGACATTTTTTTGAAAAAGAAGACATTGCATTGCAAAAAAACAATAAAAACGGGGTTCGTCTAAAAAGCAGGGTAGCCAATTGGGGTAGCCAATTGGGCTAGGTTGTGGGGTACCTAAATATTTTACAGACCAGAATAGAAATACCGAAAATGAATGCATAGAACCACATTTTACTGACCAGGGAGCACGAATCTGATTGATACTTAGATTGATCATGTATGATTACAAAGATAAACAAAGATATAAATTACCACGTGTTAATGCACGAGGAGTAAGAAATAGAGCTTCATTATAATAGAGCTGTTTCAAAAGACTTTTTGTACCTATTATAAGCTGCCATATTAAAAATTTTTGAAAGGAATTAATTATTTGAAACATCTAAACATGATATAAATTAAACAATAGATTCAATAACAAAGGATTGTTAAGATATGACAAGATTAGAGATCATATGGCCCAAAGGCGATTCCAAAGCTATTATCATCGAATTACAGCTTCACGGAAATAACAATTAAAAACATAAATAAAGTCTAAATCTAAAATATTAAAAACTGTTTTGTATATATTTTTTATTCGGGTCTGTAAATTTTCAAACGAAGCCAAGAAGGAAGACAAAATGGCGCCAGGTCTCTTCAGAAGTAACAGAGCTCAGTACCTTTGGAAAAAAGGCTATTGTGGCTGAAGTTCGAAAGGAATCTTAAATTTTATTACATGGAATCATTAACAAGATGTTGTATAGTTATTTCCACATGAAAACAGGTTTCAGATTTCAAAAGTTTAGGCAAAAAGAGGTACCCCATAACCTAGCCCAATTGGCTACCCCATTGGCTACCCTGCTTTTTAGACCAACCCATAAAAACGTTATAAAGCGGAAGTTAAAATTGCTGAACCTACCTATCTTTGTAATCAAAGCGCTGTGGAGGAAAAATTCCCCATGGCATATAAATAACTGTTTTAGGCTAAAAAAGGGTCAAATTTTTCAGTGGTATCACTCTCTATAATTATAGTCCTCATTGCATTTTCAGGCTGAAAATGCTTGTCAAAGTATGAAAAGTAAAAAATAATAACTTTAATGAAAGAATTAATTTCAGAGAGTAGCACCCCCGGGGGGGGGGGGGGTACTTAGGCAAATGGAGGGTACGGTATGTGCCGCCCTTAAGGGTACCTTTTTTGGACTTCCAAGGTCCCGCTAAGGGTCGGAAAAATCAGAAAATCAAATTTCAGTCCCACTAAGGGTCGAAAAATTGGAAAATTTCAACTTTTTACCCCCTGAAAGATCGAAATTTGGTCAAAATTGGTCAAATTTGTCCCGCTAAGGGTCGCAAAATTCCCAAAATTTTCCTTTGTTTTCTCCTTTTTAGTCCCGGTAAGGGTCCAAAGTTCGAAAGTCGGGCGGCACCCCCCGTCAGCTCGCAACCCTAGTACCCCCCCCCCCCCGGGGTAGCACCATTGGATTTCTCAGGTATTTTCTGATAAATATGGAAAGTTTCACTGTCTGAACATTTTTTCCTCCGCAGCGCTTTGAAATCAAAGATGAGTTGTGAAATTTTTTGTGTCCCGCAGATCTAATTTTTCTAAAAATGGCCTTAGTTGTTACTCAAAAATAATTCATTTTATAGCTCAACTACACAAAGAACAATTGCTTGTCAAAGTTTGACCTAAAATTGAAGATTTTGATAAGCGTCAAATAAAAAACAAGCAAACCCGGAATGGCTATTCTCTAGGACAGTTAGGAACATTTGGCGAGTTTCTGTACGCGGCCGCAATCAAAAAAATTATCTTTCTCGAGCTGTCACGTTTTCAACAGTAATGGTATTTTTTAATTTGATTGTTTCAGAAACCAGTTTTTCTTGTTTAACACAGTTAAATCCTTCAGGTTGAGCTGAATTGCTTTTTATATTTTCATACAGTTTCATAGGGCATGTCATAGAAATTTGATTACAGGAGTTGGCGGGTTTCTGGATGGTTTCCCTAACTGTAGGACAGAAACCAAACAATTAATTGGGTCTGGCCTTTGCGGAGAATTAGAGGGGGTACCTAGTGCAAGAACGCCAAACTTATTTTTCACACTTTTTATTCTAGCTGAATAAATAAAAGAATGACTTACTCAAGACCCAGACCAAACACACAATACAATCAGTCGGGTGTTTAAGATAAAAACTGCAATTATTGCTCTTTTCGGAAATTATTGCCGAAAACGGCAATTTTTTTAAAGATGAAATGCTGAATCAGCAGAAAAATAAAAAAGTTAATAAATGAAAATTGCCGTTTTCGGCAATTATTGCCGTTTTTGCAAATAAAAGTTGATTTTATTATTGAACACGTGGTATTTGACACCCTCGCGATAAGCCCACTGTGCCTCGTTTAGTTTTGTTTTCAACTGGTTTTTGTTGGAAATGCAGATAGCAAAATCGAGTCATATGTAAACAAATTTACAACGGGGGTTTTGTTATCTCTTTCTGGCTGTGTTTCGGCATCGATGCAGGATCTTTTAACTTATTATTTTAGAACTTTTCATGTTATTGAGCAACGAGAAATTGAAAAAATCACTTTTAAAAATCCGAAAAACCTTTTTCTCGATGCAATTTTACTATTTTCAAACACCTCTGACATCTTTGCCCTTAAAAGGACAACACATTTTGCTGATTCATCATTTCATCGTTAAAAAAATTGCCGTTTTCGGCAATAATTTCCGAAAAGAGCAATAATTGCAGTTTTTATCTTAAACACCCGACTGACAATGAGCCACCTTAAAATTATTACCTGCAAGTTGCTTTGACGATTGAAAACAAATCGCATTACCTGAGATAGAGGGATGTGATTTGTTTTGTTGCTTCGCGCGGGCGCTCCTTATCTGTTATTCTGATGGCGTATTTGGCGGTCGCCGTCCACGCCACCATAAAAAAAGAGTGTTTGTTATGGAAATTTTTTCTCTGTGTCTACGTTAGGCTGCATGCATCCCCAAATAAGTTTTGATATAGGGGATGCGAATCGGGCTCTGATATCGCTTCCGAGAAAATTACCGAATAGCTGTGTATTTTGCAGAATTTTGGCGACTCGTATTTTTCAAAATTTCAAAACACTCGATGTGTATTTATTATATTGTTTGACTTTGAGTCATTTCAAGAGCAGCCACCGGCTAGAAAATATGAAATATCTGTTCTTGAGGTCCCTTTCTCCTGGAAAAAGTCAAACTCCCCATCTACTGAAATCAAGCTACATCACACCAATCTTTAAAAAAGGCAATCGAGGTTTACCAGAAAACTATATACCAGTCGCATTAAGTTCGAATGTCTCAAAAAATTTCGAAAAAATTGTCAGAAGTAAGATACAAAAACATCTTGAAGACAACAATCTTTTTAATTGCAACCAACATGGTTTCAGATCTGGTAGATCCTGCCTGAGCCAACTTCTCTCTCACACAGAACGACTTATCCATTATATAGAAAACGGTAATAATGTTGACGTGATCTACCTTGACTTTAGCCCCCTTTAGCAAGGCTTTCGACAGAGTCGACCACACCATTCTTCTGAACAAAATTAAAACCAATGACATTAAAGGCAAACTGCTTGCCTGGATCCAATCCTTCCTAACAGGTAGAACGGAACAAGTTGTTGACTACACACTATCAGAAAGGTCAGGAGTCATCTCTGGTGTTCCCAAACCCAAGGATCTGTGCTTGGACCACTACTGTTTCTGATAATGATACAAGACATTGACAAAAATATATTACACTCTTTCTTATCATCATTTGCTGATGATACACGTCTAATGAAAGAAATCAAAAACCATGCTGATATCATTCAGCTCCAAGATGACATGAATGCAGTCTATGAGTGGACTGGATTGAATAACATGAAATTGAATGGACTTAAATTTGAACATCTCAATTATGGAAGAAATGAAGAACTTAAAGAACTCTCCAAATACTTCTCTGATACCCAAAAGGTGATAGAGACCAAGACTACAGTCAAAGACCTTGGGATCACTTTAGATTTGGTATGACATATGACAATCATATAGAAAATGTAATCGACAAAGTCAAAGGCATCAGTTCATGGATATGTCGAGCTTTCAAAACAAGGGACCCTACTGTAATGCTGACCCTATGGAAGACATTGGCAGTCCCTCACATCGATTACTGTTCAGAGCTATGGTCACCATCCAAGAGACACCAAATGCAACGACTAGAACAGCTTCAAAAATCATTCCTAAATGGAATATTCTCTTTACAAAAACTGAACTATTGGGAAAAACTTAAAACTCTGAAACTATACATATACAGTCTGGAAAGACGTAGAGAAAGATATCAAATCATCTATACTTGGTATATGTTAGAAAAATATTCTCCAAATTTCAACCACTCTGAGAACAAAGGGGGTATCACCTGCTACGAAAACCAGAGGCTCGGACGAAAATGCCACCTTAAAGAAGTAAATTCTAAACACAAAAACATTTGGAGAGGCTCACTATCTGAAGAAGGACCTAAGCTTTTCAATTCTCTCCCATTCTACATTCGTAATATCATAAACTGCACAAAAATTAAATTCAAAAGACAAAACTTGACCTTTTTCTTTCCACACTGCCGGACGAACCACTGCTCCCGAATTATTATCCCTACAGGAGAGCGGATTCAAACAGTGTGAGAGAAATGGTAAATCATCGGATTTCCAAATTGGATGATTGAGAGACTTAAAAAACCCATCAAAAGTATCAAAAGTAAGTACGTACATTGTCTTTTGACCCCTCTCCTACCCCGGTACGCAAGCATACGCTTTTGAAAAGACCCCCCCCCTCAGTGTGGACAACCCCAAGCTTCAATTTCAGACCATCATAAAATCCATGAACGAAAAAACGATGAAAAAAAGACGAGGTTTTGGGTTTATTATTCACTGGGGGAACGAGTTCCCCTGTTAGAGGGCCTTCGGCCATTAAATTGTGATTCTCGAGTCCAACCCTTACCCGACCAACTGCTGGCAATGACCCAATTTGCCCTGAGAAATAACGACAAAGAACGATAAAAGACGTCAATTAAGAAGAACGAAATATTTAAATTTTGCGAATTTTGCGGATTCGAGTGTCAAATTTCGGAATCAAGGAGGGGCATTATTTTTACTTTTTGAAAAGGATTTGAATCTCAGGTAAATATTTTCTAAAGTAGCGTTTATTGGAATACATACAATCGCTATTTATAAAAACAAAGGAAATTTTCGGTTTTTGCTCACTTTTGGTTAGGCTGCTTCTATCCTCTAACGAATTCGTACTTCTACTACTACCTGTGGTTTTGTAGAGGTCTGCGATTCAGAATAACTTTTGGCATGGCGAGTGACGTCAAAAACTTTTCTTTGTCATACGTTACCTTACGGTCTTGTGTGTGTCAAATTTCATCCTAAAAACAGCTAGAAAAGCCCCCCTCCCGCAGCTTTGAACCGCCCCTAAAAGCCTAGCATTAATAGCATTAAGGCCTGGGGTCACGAGAAATCTTTCGCGTTGGTGCAATGCAACATGCTCCATCCCAATGAAGTATAAGCCCTCGTATAAGCCCGAAGGGCTACAAGTCAATCTCCTTGGTAAGATTTGGAGCCAACAAATCCTACCAAAGTTGAGCAGCATTGAGCGGCTCGCCTGGTTTTTAGACAAATGACACATTGAAACTAAAATTTACCGCTAGCTAAATTTCGAAAAAAAGTATCAATCGTAAACAAAGGAATTGCTAGATTCAATCTGTCGTCAAAAATGCAGCGCATTTATTAAGGCTTCACTTTTTCTTGCCTGAGAAAGGTTAGAGATTGAACTCTAGCCCTTCGGGCTTTAAACTCAATGCTCCATATCCCACCAAACACAAGAAAAAAAATGCGCGTCTCATGGTTTCTTTTTTTGTTTCACGGAACAAAAAGTGAGAGAAATACCCAAAAGACACGCTTATTTTGTCCCTGGGACAAGAGGGAGAGAAGCACAAATTATTAAAAGAAAAATGGGGTTGAGACACGAGAAAGCGTTTCAGGTTGGTGGGATGGAGCATGTTGCATTGCACCAACGAGAAAAAAACTTCTCGTGTCGCCAAGCCTTTGACATGAAGTAGGGGGAAATTTGTTCGTTTTTATTAGTTCACTCGATTTTTTTAGTCAAAGCACTTGTTATACATTTTTGGAAAGCTAAGGGGTACGGGAATCAAAATAACTTGGGTGCTAATTTTTTTTCGGACACTTTGGTGTGATTTTCGGACAAATATGTCGGTCTCAGGCAAAAATCATAGGGTCAAAAATTAATGAAAATTTCAGCTTTAGAAAACGGAAACCTGTTGTACATTTTTGGAAAGCTCTCAAAAAATTAAGATTAGAGATATATTGCAAGTATAAGGTGATTTTTGTTCCTAACTCGAGATATTAACCCTTAAAATCAGTGTTTTTCAGCAAGGAACAGCTCTTTTTGTCCATTTTGTGTGCTTTTTGGAGCTCACTATTTCGAGTTAGGTACAGAAATCACCTATACTCGCGATAAATCTCTAATCTTTTTTGAGAGCTTTCCAGAAATATACAACGGGTCTCTATTTTCTAAAGCGAAAATTTTCATTAATATTTGACCCTATAATTATTGCCTGATACCGTCATATTTGTCCGAAAATCACACCATAGTATCCGAAAAAAATTGGCACCCAAGTTATTTTGATTCCCCTACCCCTTAGCTTTCCAAAAATGTATACAGTATATGGCCCCCAAAATGGAGACGGCCCCCAAAACGGAGGTTTTCATTAAAATGAGGATTCTGACTTGTAGATTTATCAGAATTAAACGATTATTTTTTATTTTGAAAGAATGATGGTTATACTTAAAAATGAGCATGTTTTTGCTGGTTTGAGACTGATTCAAAATAACATATTTGCGTCTAAAGGAAATATTTTAACACCAAAATTAGATAAAAATTGCATATAACTCACTCTAGCTCCTTGGATATTGAAAATAATTTATGAAAACGGGGTATAGGAAACTTTCTACACCTAATGCCGTTCAGAAAATGCAAATACATTTGTGACTTTAGAGGCTGGGTAAAAGATATAGCATCTTGAAGGTCAACCAGTATTTTGGAGCCCTAGAATCAGCATTGACAAAACCGAAAATTCTAAATATGAGAAAAAGAACTATTCCTATCACCTTGAGTTAATAGTTTATAACAAAAAATTAACATTATATATTAAATTTTTCGCTGAATCAGCAAAAATGGCAAATTCTGTAATTTTTTTGCAAAATATAGGAGAAAAATATTATTAAAGCTTAATATTTTCAGTTTCAGTTAAGCTTTTTTTCTAAAATTTTCACAGCTTATTCCATACATGAATGGAACTATTTTCAAAAGAGATTTCTTTTCAAAAACTTGATTAAGACGTTGTTAAATCAAAATTGTCATTTTGAAAATTTCTAAATTTTCAGTTTGGACTTTGCAATATCGAAAATCTTGAAATATTTCATAAAAATCATAAATTTTACATCCATCGGGTCGTAGATTTAAGGGAAAACGTAAATATGTTCATAGTTTTCCCCCCCCTATTACCACTGGGCTTAATAATTTGATTTTAACTACACCTCCGTTTTGGGGGCCCCAAACCTGCATTTTGACAACCAGGGGTATACTGTAAAAATTTTATCAAATAAATTTATGCCCAAAACCCTCTAAATCATACTTCAAAACTATGGTCAAAATTTTGTATTCATATCTTAAAGATATCTCGAGAAATCGCTAAAATTTCAAACCTCCGTTTTGGGGGCCATTAGAAAAAAGATACATATCTTTAAGCGATTGAAAAATATTGTTGAAATTGAAAATTTTGAAAAAGAACTTCCAGGAAATAAAGTAGAGATGTTAAAGGTTTTCATACAGCAAAAATTTTTGTAAAATCTCTTTTCCTCTAGATTTGAGAGAAATTTCAAATTTGATCGCCGTTTTGGGGGCCACATACTGTAACAAGCGCGTTGACGAAAAAAAAATCGAGATATTTTACAAATTTCCCCCTACTAATGGCTAATTTTTTCTTCTGTTTCAAAAATTACACTTTTTCTCTTATACGCATACAAAACGAATACACTTAAATCAGGAAAATACATTTTTCCTAGACCCAAGTTAGAACAAATCTCCTAGGTACAAGAAAAAATTTTAACGATCTCTATTTTCAAAATTCACTAGAAAGATTTTAATTTGGGTAGACGTTTCGGGCCATATACTGTAGCGACTTCTTCAATTTTCGAAATCTGATAAAAACAGCAACAAAGGGAAATTATCAAAATGGCACAAAAACAATGAACACATGAATTTATGGGAAAATATTTCTTCTCATAAAATTATTCCTTGGTTGCCCTCGTGTAGATTTTCTGTGCGCGATGATCGTCGACTTCTTTAATAAGTCCTTTACCGAGTAATTCTTTCAAAGCTTGACGAGCTAAGGATCCACGAATCTTCAATCGTTCAGAGACAACTGATGGAGTAATTAATTTGTAGCTTGGGACTTCTTTGTACAATTTCTCATAAGTTGCTTTGTCGAATAAGATGGCATTGTTCAACTTGTCACGGGTCTTTCCTTTGGACCACTTCTACAAATATTAAGAAAAACAAAGCATAATGAGTACAATAAATCAATTCATCAAGGGGAAAATCACTTTTCAAACATTGGAAAATCAAGTCATTAAGGAGCAATGCAAATATTTCTTTCATGCAGACCAAACTTTCACGTTTTACCAACAGAAGTTTCAAACACTATACAAAGTGGTAATGAAAAATGGAAAGTTTCAGTAATATAAGTAGGATTTACCTTCTTTTTAGCCTTGCCCCCGCCAGATGGTTTTGGCTTTTGGGATTTTGTCTGTCCTTTTCCGGCGTCCTTCTTTGGTGGCTGAAATGCAAAAAAATTGTCACAAATGAGAATGTTTTCATTACAGTACAAGGTCAAAGACAAAAAGATTAGCACAATTTTTTGAAAGTGATAACAAAATTACTTCTAAGGTGAATCTAACTCTTGAATAAATCTACACCTCATTTATTACCCCCACTCGTATCTTTATCGTGTTTAGGGCAATTTCAAAATATTTTCGTTTTTTGGCATTTTAACCCTTTAAGTGCCGATGTCGTATATATACGACATGGGCTATATAGGAGGGCGAAGCCCTCCTGTAATGCCCAGTTTGAGTTAGAAATCGTTATTTTTGGTCGAACTCGTAGGAATTAGATTGTCCTTTATGGTCAAGCAAAAAGAATTTCAAAAATGAGTCTTTCCAGCGAGATTTTAAGCAAAAAAGTCAAAAAAATGCAAAAAATTGACAAAAATTCACTTTTTTGAGATTCTGACCGTTTTTTGACTATTTTTGGTCAACGAGTGATCCAAGAACCTCCAAATTTGGCCCTGTTTTACTTTATTCTGTCTTCTAGTGAATTGATTTGAAGTTTTACCACTTGGCACCTTTCCATCAGTTCAGGCAGGTCCGCGCAGCGGGCCTGACTGCTTTAATTCCCCTAACGTACCCCCCCCCCTTGGCCGCCGCCCACCACGCCCTTCCTCAATCGGGCGGCGCCGAAGGCGCCCAAAAGAAAGAGGAGACTCTAAGCTATCCAACGAGCTATATACGAGCTTCTAATTCTTTCTAGATCAGGAGATATAAGCCCTTAAAGTTTGAACTAGCGATTTTTAAAAAAAAAACTTAGAAAAAAAGACCCTGGCACTCAAAGGGTTAAAGAAAAATTACAAAAATTATTTTTTTTCTTAAATTTCTCAATTTTTGGCCTAAACTCACTCAAAAATGCTGAAAAACACCAAAAAATCACATTTTCAATTTTTTTTTTCACTTTGTTTAACCCTTTAAGTGCCGATGTCGTATATATACGACATGGGCTATATAGGAGGGCGAAGCCCTCCTGTAATGCCCAGTTTGAGTTAGAAATCGTTATTTTTGGTCGAACTCGTAGGAATTAGATTGTCCTTTATGGTCAAGCAAAAAGAATTTCAAAAATGAGTCTTTCCAGCGAGATTTTAAGCAAAAAAGTCAAAAAAATGCAAAAAATTGACAAAAATTCACTTTTTTGAGATTCTGACCGTTTTTTGACTATTTTTGGTCAACGAGTGATCCAAGAACCTCCAAATTTGGCCCTGTTTTACTTTATTCTGTCTTCTAGTGAATTGATTTGAAGTTTTACCACTTGGCACCTTTCCATCAGTTCAGGCAGGTCCGCGCAGCGGGCCTGACTGCTTTAATTCCCCTAACGTACCCCCCCCCCTTGGCCGCCGCCCACCACGCCCTTCCTCAATCGGGCGGCGCCGAAGGCGCCCAAAAGAAAGAGGAGACTCTAAGCTATCCAACGAGCTATATACGAGCTTCTAATTCTTTCTAGATCAGGAGATATAAGCCCTTAAAGTTTGAACTAGCGATTTTTAAAAAAAAACTTAGAAAAAAAGACCCTGGCACTCAAAGGGTTAATAAAAGAAGAAATTAAATCTGGATTTTGGTCAAAATCCTTGCAGGGAAGAGAGAGGATGCAGAAGATGCAAATGGAAAGACTGGAAAAACAATAAACGGCATTGGGTACTGTATTCAACATGTGTTGAATTGCTCTAGGCACTTATTGACAAATTAGGATAACATTCACTGTTTCAAAACCTATTGTTAATACTGGTAGAAATGAAAAACTTATGTTTGTTGAAGTGACAGGTGAATGTTAGGGGCCGTCCACATAGTACGTACACACTAAAAGGAAAATGTCAAAAATTGAGTACCCCCTCACCCCTTGTACACAAATGGCTGTACCCCCCTCTGGTAAGTAGGTACTTTTCTATTCACCCCCATCGGTTGAAGAAAATTTTGAATTCAATTGGTTTGGTTCAGACCTTTAGTATTTCATACATGATACTTGATGTTTATCAAGAAACTTTTTCTTTTCTATGATGCGTAACAAGCATAAAATTCCAAAAAGAAAACGAGTGAAAAAGGGCTATGAAATTTTTTTTTCTGTGTACGTACATTTTCCTTTGATGAAAGGAATTATGGGATCAAATTTCGGTCATATGAGAGAAGTAATATAATAATGGCGTTTGCTTCACAAAGCACTTTTCGAAGAACAAAACGTTCTTTTGAATATAAAAAATTACAATTCCAGCATAATTTTCAATGATTATGACAAATATTAAAAAAGATCCTTCATCACAACAGAAAATAATGATAATGTCATGAATTTTATTTGCTTTTTGAAATATGTTTATCTTGTTCATAATACTAGAGTAATTTTGTTATTCAATAGACAGTTGCTTTCTCCCTAAATGACTATTCCATTATCTGATTGAAAAGTGTTTTGTTTACTCCTCTCAAAATTTAATCTCTGAGGCTAACCCTAATTAAATGTTTAGTTTGTGCCTTAATACCAACTCTAAATATATATTAAAGAAAAATATTTCATTTTGAGCTGGAAAGTAAAATTTTGATTACAATTTCACCTCCCCATGCCATGTGCTTATATCTTTGAGTGAAGAAATGTGCACCCTTATGGACTCTAGACTATTTCTCTAAATGCATAATTTAACCCATGTTCAGACGTTACAGTTCTGTTCCATCCCTGAAGTTTAGTTTGACTGTAGACAGGCAGCTGACGACATCTAAAATCTGGACGACTTTGAGACAAATGTCGAGTTGATTTTTCTTGTTCCCATATATCTACTGATCCTAAAAATTTTACTTGACGTCCGAAAATTTATTTAACGGACATGTCTGGTAGTAATTTGTCAAATGATGATGTCACCACCAAAAGTGAAAATTTGGTTTCAGCATATAATAATGATACCATTCGACGCATTTTTCGATCTCTAGATTCTAAATCACATCAGTCTCTCTATATAAAAACAATTTAAACGGGTATATTCGATTTCTCAGCCTAACTCGAGAAAATTGAGATCGTAATTCCTTATAAAATGAGGCATTTTTTCAAAAATGACGTCATACATAGAAGAGCTAGGGACCTCAATAACTTTTCATATCTTTCACTTTTGCTTGTGACGTCATCAATTAATAAATTATTCTCGGACATGTCCGATAAAGATTTTTAAACACGCCGAGTAAATTTTTCTGACTCTCTATAATTTTAAAGATTTCTAAATAAGTACTCAATATTTGTCCCTTGAATTTTCACTGATTCACTTTTTTTGATGTCATCAGCTGCCTGTCTAACGACCCTGGACACTGCCGTACATTGCGCGGTGGAGTCCGGTGGGCATCCGGTGGGTGTACGGTGGTATTTTAGGTTAGATCGAAAACACCGTACAACACCACCGTAAGAATCCCACCGTACACGGAATTGCCACCGTTCACGGAATTGCCACCGATTGTCTGCGTCCGCTGGGAATTCAGAAACCTGATTGACTTCCTATGGTATTTTTCGTGTACGGTGGGACATGTACGGTGGTAAAAATAGGTTAGGCTCCGCCCACCGTACACCCACCGGACTCCACCGCGCAATGTACGGCGGTGTCCAGGGTCGTCCTGTCTACTGGTTCTGTTACTTTTTTTTCTTATACATCAAAAATACTTTGTTTCGAGGGTTATATTAACCAATTTATGGTTCCAAGTTCAAGTGACAATTTCATATATCAATAACTTTTTTTTTCAAGACTACGATACCCTAGAACACAAAACAGAAACAAGTCCTTCTTCAAGTATAATAATTAGATGTTCAGATGTATTGTCCCTTTTGTGCAGCCATGAACTTTCACGAAAAAAAGATCTGATAAGAAAATAAGGTGGACACAAACAAGCAGGAGGGCTTAGTATTTCGTGGGTAAGTAATAAGGGAATAAGTTAGTAGAGAAAAGATTTCAAATTTTACTTACCATGATTGCCTACACTGAATCAAGCCAAATTTTAAAAAGAAATGATAACTACACGCGCATTGGAATGAACGTTTGCTCCCAGCCTCTTATATTGGAAATCGGAACCGTAAAATTATCTCATTGTCTACCCTTGAAATAGATGAGAAATAGTCATTTGTGGTTTCAAATAATAGCACTTAGTTCATTTTTAACTGAGTTGTGGAGCAAGCTACAGCCACTTTCACTTTCATGTAAACTTTAAAGATTTTTTGGAATTTCCTGCAAAATGCAAGACACAAGAAATACCAAGAAATAGTCAGCAGTTAGTAAGTTCACTGTAATACTTTTGTATTTTTTCTAATGAGAATATTATGTAATACATAACATATTTTTATTCAATTTTTATTGTTTTCAAAAACTAGTAAGATCTTTTAAGGCGTTGTGGTATAGTGGTCATTGACCTTGGTTACTGCACAGGCGACTGAGGTTCGATTCCCACTCGCAGCGGTTCACTTGGCAAGTGAATGAACCTTCGCCCGGGTCAACCCATGCCATGTGAGGGGAATTGGGTAGTCAGTTCAAGGTGCTGACGGGGCGCTCATTGAAAGCGTCTATAGTTGCGAAAATAGGCCTCAAAGCCTCCTGCAACTCAACCAAATAGAAATAGAAATAAGCTTAGTTTTCTACCCCTGAGCCCTGACCTCACGAATTTAATTAAACGCCAGGTTCAGATTGGGCGCCATTCCAGAATTTGTCTGTAACAGGGGGGCGGACGACACAGGATTTCCGAGGGCAAAAGTTTTCACCAAAATTTGAAATTTCCAAGGCAAGAGAAGAAAATGTATGAATTTCCAAGGCAATTGATTGAATTAAAAAGGCAAAAAAGAGTGGAATTTCCGATGCATTTTCCAGCGTGGAAATGGTGCACAGTATGCCGAACATATTCGGAGTGAGGCAGTAATAACTTTTCTTGTATTGGCGGAAGGAGCGGATATTAAGAAAGATATCGGCGTAAGTCAAAGTTTTTCAATACGTGAGGAGCACCGAATTTCTAACATCCGATTTTATTATGCCAGGTTTAAGCGCATCCACCTCTCACTTGACTTGACCGTCATATAACGACGTAGAGTGTAAATAGAATAGAAAGCTTATTTTGAGCTACTTTTAGGCATGGGAAGATTAAATATCCCAGGTCTCAGTGCTAGACCCGTTTGGAGGGCTTACTGCGCCCCCAAAACCCCCATGCAATTTCCACAAACAGAACTTTTTTTGGCGTAGACCTCAGCTTAAATAAACAACAATTCGGTGTGGACTTTACATCGTTTCCACACTGGTGTATTTTGCAAAAGTACATGGATTTTTATCGGAATTTCTGACCACCACTGGAAAAGAAAAATTATTTCTGAGGCTAGAAAAAATTTTAAAATGCACGTCGTCCAACGGGGGGCCCATTACACAAGGCTAGCTCTAAAGCTCTAACTAAAACAGCATTTAATAACATGAAAACCAGAATATGATTCTTCAATGGGAATCAAAACTATAAAGTGTACTTACAAACATCAGTTGGGATTCCACATCAGTTAGGGAAACCATCCAGGATCCTGCCATTCTATAAGCCAGCAAAAACTAAATGACACTTGTAACTTAAGTTTCTTACCATAACAACCAAAAACATTGCTACTTCCCAAAGTCGGAGACCAAAACAAATTATCTTCAAAGATTATGGCGCCCTTTTGGGTCTATTGTTAAGGCCATATAAAATGGTGGATGTTGTGGAAAGACAGAGGCGCCTGCACCCTAGAAATCTAAGCTAGTTTGATTCAGTCACTTGGATAAATCTGATGGTTAAGTTGTGACTGAATAACTAGCTTAGGGACAGTAAACTCGGTAGCTTATCAACTGACAACAACGAAAATTCAAATTTTGCGGCGAGGGATAACGTAAACTCGCATAATTTGCATAATTATTCGTCGTTGACTTAATTTGTTTCATATCAAAAATATGAAATCACACCACACACAGAACATAATATCAAAACATTATTTAGAATTTTTTTATTTTGTCTTTTTTTCTATCTTCTGATTGGCTCTGTAAGATTAGATAAACAAACTCTCGGTCTTACAGTTTATGCGCTCCTTTTGTAAAATATAAAATGAAATTCTATTGTAAAGTGTGCCGATGGAGAGTGAAGGAAAAATTTGTTCATTTTTTTCAAAAAGTTATGTTAGTGTTATATGGAAAAGTCAACAAGAGACAAATTCGTTTCTTGAGTGATAATTTTGTGATTTGACATAAAAGTATTTTGTATGATTTTTACAAAGCTCATCATAAAAATAACCTTCAACAAAATAAATAAAAATTACTTTAGACTAGCAGGCTAAAATACCATATACAAAACAATGTAATCAATCCCCCCCAAAAAAACATTTTCTTGAGTCTTGAATTTGTATATATAGCTGTCACTGAAAATAAGCACCGACAATTTTATGTTCTTCGAAAACGAAAGATGTCATTGTCTGTAAAATCGAGCATAAAGTCTCAAATTCATAAAACAACAAGAAACCACAACCAGTCAAAAACCAAGGACTGTCTATCATCTATCCATTTACAATATAATACAATATCATGCCATGCAATCCAATCAGAATACAGAACTACAGCATAGGATCTGTACAAGTACTCTCTCTTATATATTGCCACATACGATAGTCAATGTTCAATCACAAATCTTTACTTTATTATTTGCCAATCTGGAAACAAGCAACTTTTGCTGTCTTTACGACGAATAGCATTCTTTTTCTTCATCAGTTCAATTCTTCCCAAAAACAAGAGAAGCACTATCAGGTCGGGATCAGGTCTTGAAAACCTTTTCTGATACAGTATTCCAAATATATCTCTCGGCTCCCTCATGGTAATAAATAGTCTCACATCATAATATAATCGAAGAAAGATCTTGCATTCAATGAGTCCCATCCTCTTCTACTCGTTTTCTGATAAAATAATTGTAAACTTCTATCGCTCACGAAAACTCCCGATTTTTTACCACGTGACCCACTCTGACCAATCAGAAGCTCACCGAATCCTGCTTTCCTATTATGAACGTGCCCTTTCCCTAAGCCAGTATTCCAAGGCAAACTTAAAATCCGTAATTATAAAAAATCTTCAAAGCGCCGAAAACGCTATATTGCATAAGCCGTGTGTCCTAGCCTTGTGAATACGGGCTTAGTTAACTAGGCTTAGGCTTGCTGCTTCGAGGGTGGTAACGCCAAAACGCCCAATATGATCTTTCAACAGAAGGCGAGTTAGTTACCGCGCGAGTTACGTCATGCACTCCTCCGCAGCGCACAACAAACAGTGTTTCAGTGAATATCAATAATTATAGGAATATCTTATGTGCTAAACTTCAGTAAACCTTGAGTGCTTCCATGAAGATGAAGAAGGCAAGAAGATAAAAAATGCCGAATTAACGACAGTGGACAAGGAAGTGTGTTGATTCCTGTTTTTGCAGGTTTGTTATTTCACTTTAAAGCATCTGTGTTATGCAGGGGTGGTTCCTATGCTCTAAATTTTATTGAGCGATTCAAATCTGCCTTCCTTTTTTAATGAACGCAACACAGGCACAACACACTCTATATACATCAACTAAATCATAGAAATCAGGCTCTTGCTGACATATATTCATCTCACCGCACAGGCTGTTAAATAAAAGCCCCTTGAGAGAGCAAGACATCAAAAGATGACGTGAATGGTTAATTACTATGGAAGTTTTCTTTCAAGCTGTTTAGATTTCTTTCAACCTGTCGAGATTTTTTTCAAACTTTCACGTTCCCATAAACTGTCGCATTCCCAAAAACTGTTGCATGATTTCAGATATTACTCAGGGAATCCTCTTTTTTAGCCCTGTGGCGCAAATTCATGTTGGTCTTTTTTATTTCTTATTTGACGATGTTTTGTCATGATGTTTGTATTTTTTGTGGAAACTGTGGTACAAAAAGTAAGGATGTAAACAATGAGATTTTGCTCTGAAAACTGATTCTCGAAAAGAATCTAACAAATGCTTCCTTTGAACATTGACTTATGCTTTGAATAAATAATGGTCTTATAAAATTCCCAAAATCTTTTAAACAACTCGGGCGTTTATTATACAGTACCTTATTGGAACTAATTTTCGCGGGTTTTAATTTTAGTGTTTTTCGCGGTTTTTCGTCAAAATCGCGAAAATTTGATCCCGCGAAAGATTTTGAGAGCTGAAAACCGTGAAAATTAATTCCCGCGAAATACAATTTTTTCCAATTTTATCGAAAAATTTGAAAAATCCCTAGGAAAATGAAAGAAATTTGTCCAAAAAAGGGCAAAACCGCGAAAATTAAAACCCGGGAAATGCAATTTTCTGGATATTTTTTTTCGACCGTGAAAATTAGTTCCCGCAAAAATTAGTTCCAATAAGGTATGCAAGTTAACATTATCATAAAAGCCTTCGCTGGGAACACAACAGATTTTGAGAATTCAACACCTTTTGGGAACGCAACACTTTTCGGGAACACAACATTTTCTAGGAACGCAACACTTCTATGGTTTTAAACTCAGCATCCATTGTTTAGACGCTTTAACAGTGTCGATTTTGGCAACCACGGGAAACTTCACTCTCCCCCGTAAAAAATGGTAGGTAAACATCCAGTTCTCTTAAGAAAACACAGTAAAGAACACAGGTAAAGAACTCCTTTTAATCATAACTTCTTTTCCTCTAGATGAATTTTTGTGAAATTTTCAGGAGAGATACATAAAATTGTCATTAATATCATGTTCAAAAATCTAAAAAGTTCTCTTTAAAGGAAAGAAAAAAAATGGCAATGTTTACATTTCTCTAACCTTCCATTCCACAGTACTAAAGTGAGCATTTTTACCTACCGCCTCTACGGTGGAGATGGCGAAACTATTAAACGGTGTATTAAAGTTTTCCCTAGGGAATTGACTTTGAATTTTCTTCCGTTTTTTGTAAGAATGAGAATAGCAATTGAATTAAAGGAAAAATAATTAACCATGCCTTCTAAGTCCTGGTTCTAACAAATTTTACTCTTATTTTTAGATTATTTCTAGAAATTTCACCATTAAAATTATCCATGCAATCATTCCATCAAAGTAACCAGTTGAAAACGAAACTAAACATGACAAAGTGAAACATTACTCATACTCATAATTCATAATTCAAAAAGAAACACTCACAATAGCATTAGTACAATATAGCATGTCATTAAAAAATTCCACGAAGGCAAAGTACATTATTTATTCCAAACTTTCAACTCACCAATATTGAAAGCAGTAGTTATGACCTCATTATTTCTTTTCCTGTGCAAAAATATATTAAACTCCCGTTTTGATCTACCAGCCCAGCACAACAGGTCGGTGAAAGGAACTGTTTTGCCTTTATTGGGAGGTTCAGATCAACAATGTTTTGAAAATTCGACCTCATTTTGACATTCCATTTCCAGAAAAATAATTCCGTCAGTTGAATAAGGATTATTCTTACACCTTTGTTGCTGACTTTTCATCTTGTCTAATGTTATGATTTTCTGCATGGATCGAAATAAGAAAAAGAAAATTCATCACACTTCTTTGGCAAGCATGGTTTTTGCAGCTTGAAAAGCTATTCAACTTTTAGATTGAAAGTAATTAAAAACGAATGGCGAATCGCGATTTGCAAAATGCGATACCCTAATTCGATCCCTGTTTGAAGGGCTGGTTCTAAGAGACGAGAGGTTATAATTATTTCTGGTTTTCGAGAGAAGCAAACTTAATCTTTCTTCTACAAGAATACACTTTAATATTTAGTGCCAATTATTTATGTTAGTTTTATATTAGTATCTCTTTGCATATAGGTTTTGCATATGAAATCTCACCACTGCAAAACTGCCCACAAATTCTCAAAGCCTTTTACTGGATTGTTAAATTATAGCAAATAAAAAAGATGGATAAACTCTCAAAAATATTGAAAAATGGAAAGAAATTGCCTGAAATGGTTGTCTTTGATTTGGATGAAACCCTTTGGCCATTTTGGTGCATATCACATGTTGAAAAACCAATTAAAAAATGTGACAAAACTGGTAGAGTGACCGGGAATGATGGTAAAATTGTATCATTGTATCAAGGAGCTTATGATTTAATCCATAACCTCCACAATCATGGGTTGACACTTGGTATAGCATCAAAAACGCCAGTTGGTAATTTTGCCAAGGAAGTTTTGCATGCTCTTGAAATTCGAGATTTTTTCACTTATGATGTTATGGCACCACGTTGTAAAAAATTCCATTTTGATGAACTTAGTAAACAAAGTGCTGTACATTATAAAGATATGTTGTTTTTTGATGATAATCCTGGAAACATTTATGATATCAATTCACTTGGTGTGACCTGTGTTCATGTTGAAAAAGGTTTGACAATTGAAGATGTACTCAATGGGTTCCAAAAATTCCAGGACAAGCATAGCTAAAACCACATATGTTGAAGAAATCTTTGTTATAATATTATCTTATCTAAGGTTTTGTTCTATTCTTTCTTCTTATAAATTTTATAAAAACTTTGTAATTTTTTAAGTTTGTTTATATTTCTTATGAGTAATGGGTATTGTGGATGCCTATATCCATTATGACACCCAGGGGGGACCCTCGCCCTGCCGGAAAATTCAGCAAAAATGAGTAGATATGCAAATTTGCCTTGATATAAGACCGACCTTAAAAATTTTTTCGTTTCCGATCCACCAGGTGACGAAAAAGAAAGTCATGCAGGCGGCTGGAAAAATACTTTTTCGATCCTTCTCATGATTTCTAATAAAAAAATTAGGAAGAAAAAAATCATCTCTCTGGCTGTAAGTGTTGCCCCACATTCTGTCTTTATGTTTGTTCTCATTTTCACTGAAAGAAATGTGTTGCTATTAGTTACAAAAAGCTGTACTTTGTGATTTTTTCATTCTAATAAATTGATTTAATATGCGTACTTTAACGGGATAAACTTTCGCGGGGATTAAATTTCGCGGATTTTTGCGGATGACACCCAAATCCGCAAAATCCGCAGAAAGGGTTCAAATTCTTTGACTTGACTTTTTCAGAATATCGATTTCATGTTATCCTTGATGTATATCCTTCATATTTTTTAGTGAAGAAAAGAAAAAAAGGGAAAAAATTAAAATATAAAAAAGGGCAAAATGAGTATGATGGAAGAATTGAACGAAAAATTACGTGAAGCATGTTGTATGGGTGACAATGAAAGTGTATACAGGTACTTAACACAAGGGGCCGATGTCAACTCAAAAAACAAGATGAACGGTTGGACCTGTTTACACTGGGCTGCTAAACGTGGACATACCAACTTAGTTGAGGTTCTATTGAGATCAAATGCTGATCCCAATGTGTTGAATGATAAACAACAAACCGCACTTGAAGTCGCTGATTTAGATTCTGTCAAGGACATTTTGAAAGACAAAAGTAATGTTGGAAGCTCTTTTAAACCAGTTCAGGCTGGAGAAAACGATACAACTGGTGTGAAATTTGTACCTAATTATTTAGCTCATCCTGTTTTTCCTTACGGAGCGAACCAACAACAAAGAACTGTTTATCCACCTGCGGCGTTTCAGCCAAGTGTAACTACTGGGACAACTGCATCTCAAAGTCATGTTATTTCAGGTAATGATTCTGAAGATGATGAGCTTGTTTTGAGAGTTAGATATCCAAAATCAAACGAGATGGATTTTATTGAAATCGAATTGGATATGAATGAATTGACATATGATAATTTAGTCAAAACATGTACAAATGAATTTAAGATTGATACTGCCTTGGAAATTTGTAAAATACGAAAATTACCTAATGTTATTGTTCGAAAAGACAAAGATATGAAAAGGTTGAAACCCTTTCAAGAGCTTGAAATATTTACTGGAAAAAGGAAATCTGTTGACGATTTCCAGTGATTTCTAATACTTTTGCTGTTGTTAATTGAAGTGAATTTTTATTGAATTTTGGTTTAGTAGTTTAAGGTTCTGGTAGTGGTCTCCAAAAAATGAATCAGATACTTTACTAATACCTAAAATGGCAAAAAAAGTTTGAAAACTTGGTAGGTAACTAGAATTGGTAATTTTTGATTTTATTTTTGTAAGTCGACTTTAACTTTTTCTTAAATTATGGGTATTTTGATATTTTTTTTAATGGTAGTTTATCGATTATTCGACAGAGTTTTATTTTGATAGTAAACCATATTAAGATTGAGTCCTCTCCATTTGGAACTGAAGTAATACCCAATTTATTTGAATAAGGGAAGATTCCAATGGAAATTATAAAAAAAATTTCTTTTTTTAGACTAAACTGCGGATTAGTTCATATTATAGAAAAACTCAGTCAATAGAACTTCGAATAAAGCAGAAATCAACTCTACCATCATAAAGTTGCTGTAATCATTCTGAACATCGCTTGTTACTACTCCCCATACACATAACTTCTCTAATTAATTTTTTGATATGATTTATACTTTGAAATTTTTAATATATGGAATTAATGCAACTTATTAATCTTGATTAACGAATCGTGTGACCGTGTGAAATTGTAATATTTGGAGGCTGAATTTTGTTACATTTCTAATATTTACCCAGTGTTACGAGGCTATAACAGTGTTAATAATCTTACCGTTTCTCAGGTTAAGCAAAATTGACTTTTCCGTCTTAAAATTTTTCACCTTAACACCGACGGAAAAAGGGCTATACCGTCACACCGGTAAACCCGTACGTCCCCTCGCTCTTGATGTGATTTTTAGTAAGTCTCCCTTTAGAAAGCTCGAAATGAGTTTGCAATAACAAGTTTTCGTTTCAATCAATAACATTATAATAGACCTTTTCATAAATTACGTCACGAACATCACTTGCCTCGTTTTGAAATTATTACCAAGGTGATTAACTCCCAGCGGATTTTATTAAAACTACTTTCTGTTCATAAAAAAAAAATTGAATGGCTCAAGGGATATAATCACCATGGTAATTGTTTGAGGGCAAAATTATTTTAAAGGGAACCAAAAAGTGCATCTGGGAGCTGAAAATTTTTTTTCAGTAAGCATTTTCAAATTTATATGTATCATTTCTCATAGTAGGACATGTTTTTTTTTGACTGTACCAAAATCAGGTTTTCGAAAATCGTGAAAATCACTTTATTTTAATTATTTCGTCATTCGCATGATGAATTTTCTCAAAATTTTGATATGTATTGAAATTTGAGAAGGGCTTTAAAATGAGCTATTTGAAATTTCAAAATTCGGAGTATTTCAGGATTAATTAATCATGGAGTGTTTTGGATCATATCTCACTCCATGACTCATTATTCGGTCCTGAGGAGGTTTCTATGCATTCCTGAGGTAGCCTAAAATCATAAAATAGCCTGAGGAGTAACTTTTTTAAAGGTCGGAGTGAGTTATGATCAAAACAATCATCACGACTTTTTTAATCATTTTTCACTCATTTTAACAATTCCCGTTTTCTTCAGTTCGTTCCTTTCTTTCAACTAAACAAAAATCTCAAATCACTTCCTCGATAGATATACTTGTCAGGAAAATATATACGATTAGGATTAGCACCTAGATTTCAAAAATGATCAATTTGATCACATTTTCCTCCGGTTTTTTCCAAAAAAAAGAGGTCGATGTGAAAATTCAATCCTTTAGCTACACCCTGATATAAGTTTCGTATATAAATTGGACACGGCAAAAGCCAAATATAGAGCCGAAATAGACTATGATTTTTTTCATCCTGGAATACTCCGGATTCAACAAGCAATATCTTAAGTTCCATAAAAGCTATTAAGATCGGACAAAAAGTATCGGACAGAGCTACTTATCTATTTTCTTATTTTTGAATAACGATAAGAAAGGGTTCAGCTTTCTCTGTTAGTGCCGATTTGAACCGGGTTGGTTGAAAATCGGCATTTTGGTACAGTCAAAAAAAAAAACATGTCCAGTATCTTAAACTCATTTGCAGTTGTTTTAGAGCTACAGCACTTCCGAAACTTAATTTTGCCATTTTTCAGGCTAAAAAGCCTTGAAATTAAAGCTTTTTAGCCTAAAAATCAGCCACAGCCATATCACAAAAAATACAATGAATGTCGCAGTTTTAGTTATTCAAAATCCAACATAGGCCAACAATTGATCAAGAAAACTCATTTACAGCATGTTTGGCCTTCCCTGGATTGAACGGTTGAGGATTTTATTTTCCAAAAATCTTGGTTACGGAATGACGGAAAAATTAAAAATGCTGTAAAGTTTTAAGGAAACATTTTTAGAGTAAAATATTTGGCAAGTTTCTACCTCTTACTGAGTACTTTCAAACCAGGCATCAATTAATTGCCATTGGGGGAAGACTGGTTTTTAATTGAGAAATCATTTTTGGTTACGGAATGACGGAAAATTGTCTTACTTTACTGAAATAAAAATTATGAAATTTTCACTCAACCATATCACCTCAAACATTTTTTAAGCTGTTACAGTAACTTTGTATCAAAATCTAAGCATTTGATCCATCTTGAAAACCTTTCCATTAACCCTCTATAGGGTTCTAAAGTTGAATAAGCTTTTTACAGCCGATTCCGTTTCATATCATGTGTACCGCATTCATGATAAATTTAAAAAATTGGTTGAGTGTTACCAAAAATCTTTTTGATTTTCTCAAAGTGTTATCGTTGCTATGGCTAAAAATCATGACTTGCATAATCATCAGTCAGTGTCAATTTATTAACCACTTTAACAATGCAAATTTTTGGGTGACACTCCGTTTCATGGAAAAAATCGGCACTTTTTGAGCTTTAAAATGCCATAACTTTAGTTTCGCTTGTGCTACAGACTTGTATGAGCTCTCATTTTTCAGCATTTTTTATTGCGCATCCTCTGAAATAAAAATCATTCAATGACAATCTCCACTTTATGCACAATATCCTTTTGAAATCAAGGTGGTCTCTGGTTCCCTTTAAAATAATTTTGCCCTTGAATACGAGGCAAGTGATGCTCGTGACGTAATTTATGAAAGGTCTATCTCTTCTATAAACTAAATATTTCAAAATAGTCACTGTGTTGTTTGAGAACTACGCTCATAATATTAAAAGAAGATTTTATAAATATTTTCGCCATATGTTGGCTTATAATAATGGGAGTGCTGTGTATAATACTAGTTGAATATTTTCTACTCGTTCTGCGTTTTACAAATTTGTATTCTCTAACTTGGTTGGCTTTACATATTATTTTTGAATTTATGGGTTAATTTTCTTTTTTAGCAAAAATATAAAATTGACTGAAAATGGTTATTCTTGGCACCGTCGCTGTCATATGTTCGGACAAGAAATTACAATTAGAAGGTATGTCAATTTGTTCATTTTAACTTTTTTTTAGTTGCCTTTCGTCATTTTGGATTAGTTTTATTGCTTTTTCAAGGACACCACGGCTGGTTTTGATTAAAGGAGTTTTAATCAACACAAAATTTCTCAATTCGTGTTAATTGCAGGTCTCCTAATATTCATGTATGGTATGTTCTTTTTATGGTTCTCTTTACTTGTCGTTTTGCATCGGATCATTTCTCTGTCTACTATTTCGTAAAGAAAAAAATGAAAAAAGAGTTTTGGATATTCAAATATCACAGCAGAAAAAGTAGTTACGATCAAGCATGAGACGAGACCAAAAGCCATCAGGCTGATATTTTTATGCTATTCGTGTTATGGAGGAACTTGGCTGAGACATCACTGTTCGAGCGCGGCTTTGCGAGCGTGAACGATTAATGGCAAAGCTTTTGATGTCAAATTAAAATATGTAAATTGACGCGAAAGTTGAATTTCAATAAAACTTGCCGACTGGGTACGAAACACAAAGCCCCAAAATTGGAAATGAGTCCTTCTCCTTGCGGTGTAGGAATTTCTCAGATAAGAAGGATTTTTTATAAATACTTTAATAATTGACCATTTGAAGTAATAAAAATGACGCGTTCTTTAGAAAAAGTAACAAAATTCTTTTAGTACTGGTTAACGACCAACCAAATCAAATAAGAGCTTGTAAAAACTCCATCGCGGCCCGAATTTCTCCACTTTCCAAGTGGAAGAATGTATATATAGCGGTGTCCAGACAATAGACGATATCGGCTTAACGTGAAAACTCAGATTTATCCCCGAATTTTCACGTTAAGCCGATATCGTCTATTGAATCTCTCTAATTTGAACTTTAGCGGAAAGTCTAATTTGTTCTGACACTACAGTTAATTCTCGTTAATTCGAACTTTAGCGGGAAGTTTGAATTGTTTGGAATTACAAAGAGATTTGAATTATAGAAAATGTTTTACGATGGTTTCCCCCTTGACGGGAGCTGAGAATTAGTTCGAATTATTGAAATATTCGAATAATGAAAGTTGGAATCGGAGACTCTGCATTGTATATTCTTTTTACCCGGCAAACAGATAGTATCATTATGTATTGAAATGACACCCGGGCTGCGTTGGAGAGCATGCACTCCGAGTGTAAAACGAGATCTCAATCACAACATCACAACTTATTACACATGAACCACTCTTGTATAAAAGTCGCGGTATTTTTGCATGAAAGTGAAACAGCACGGTTACAAAAAGAGTTTCCATCTTGCAATTTTTTGACGTCAAATAAAAATCATTTAATTGATGCTTAAATATAAAAAAGCTCGTATGAATATTTTCCAATTTTCTTTGCGCTTACACACTAAAATTCCTTCACTTTAATTTTTTCACAATATCAACATTTTTTCACAATTTTTACCCTTTATTTAAAACAATTAAATATGGCATTAAGTGTGAGCCAAAGCCGTAGTAGATCGTCATGGACAAATGATCTACTTGACCTTCAACACTGTGTTTCTGAAGATGGGTCTCGAATAGACGATTCACGTATCCTAAGATTTGTCAAGCAGAGACGTGATTCATCTTGCTCGTCCGTCGAGACACACACAGTGGATTTGGGTTCACGTTGGAGTAAAATTAAAGAAGCAGTTACTTCTGCTAGCAAAGTTGCTAAGGTATTTCGATTTTCCTTGTCATTTTCTTTATTGAGTTTTCTTCTCTGAATAATTAAAACTTCCAGGAAGTATGCTGTGATTTTTAATGTGTACATTTAGTACTAACGATTTGACTGAAATTTTGAGCTGAAATAAAGGAGGTTGTTGGAAAGGTGTTTGCTGTTGAGAAGTGCCTCTTGCTCTTACACTTTTATCACACAGGTGTTCTAAAGTTTTTGAGTTTTAATCCTGCGAATCTTCTTAAATTGTTCATATTTTCACCATTTTGGTCGTTTTGTATTACAGTCCACAAAAGTCTCATGGATAACCGAGTGGGGTGGCTGTATATCTTTTGTAAAAACAGTGTCTAAAAATCTCAATATATCAGGCTTATTCACGTAAAACATGAATTTCTTTCTTCAGATCAAAGAAGAGGACGGCGAAGAATCAGATCAAGAAGATGACGTCGAAAACCAGACCCAGTCCCCTTCACCCACCTCGTCTCCAGCCTCCCATAAAAAGAAGCGATTCTCAAAAATCTTAAAACGTATGTTCGGAAAAACACCTAAAGGAAAATATCAAGCAGAAGAATTGATCGTCATCGAAACGGAACCACAACCATCCCGTGAAATCTTCGTTAAGGAATACGACCCGACTAGCGACAGTGTCGCACGATTTAACGATTTCGCACGACGAACTTTTGCAAACTCTAATAGAGATGAACCATCCGTGAACAGTTTGGCTTCCCAGCAAGGGCCAGTCCCTTCCCAACAAGGACCGGTCCCTTCCCAACGATCAAGTCGAATTTGAATTCTAAGACTTCAATGTGTATATTTGGTTTTTTTCGTGGTTACAATAATAATGATATACTGTAAATATTGAAACTTATCAAGACAATCAATTTTAATGATTTTCCTCCCCTTGCATTCTATTCGGCTAGTAAAGTAAATGAACTTGTGATCGCAGTCGAGGGTGACCCGAAGGCTTGCGCTTCCTTAGTCAAAGTAGAGTAGCATAAAAAGAATCGGTTGAAAATGATGGCATAAGAGGCCATAAGACACATTGAAAGATTCCTGTAACATCAAACATATTTCATCGTTATATTTATTTGAAATCTAAGGAGTTGATTATTTTTGGTTTATGTTTCTTTTTATACTTTCTGAAATTGTCTGATACTGTTGCATTTAAGTAGAGAAGCATTCAGTACAATTTTGAGATCTTTGACTTGCTAGTCTAGGCATAGTAATTATAAAAAACCCCAGTCTGGAAGGCTTTTGTTTCTTTCTATTATTAACCGTTAGAGCTTGTGTACCTTAAATTGATTTGTTTTGTAAAGTTTTTGATCATGTGATCATAAAATAAACCAATCTCAAGAGTCGAAAATGGTAACGTGATCAAAAAGTATGCAAATCGCAACTTGTCTTTTATTTACAACAAAGGAAAAGTTGACAATAAAGCTAAAACAATACATTACCAGACCAGGGTTTTTTATAATGACTATGGTCTAGGTGAACCTAAAATCTCGCGTCCTTAGTCGAACGCTTTACCTCTACGGCTCGATCCCTAATGGATGGTAAAAGCTGTCTAACGGCCTTAGTTTACACGCTTCTGGCCAGACTATTCTTTTTTTCCAAAAGGGTGGCCGCCAACGCCCTGCCGAAAGTGTAGTGAGATCATTTTGATTGTTTTCGGTCCTCTTCTACAGTGATAAAAAGAACCTCAAATTTGCTTGTAATTGGCTTCTTGTATTAAATCTTTTCATTCTTGTATTATAAAACAATTAATGAGATGATATTTTTATTGTGGTATAAAGAAGAGCTAGATTGGATTTTACACTATCTCGGCGGCATGTGTTTCAGTTAGTATGAAAAGCTTTTTTAATTGCTTTAAATTTATTATTAATTATCAATTTAAGAATCACAATATTCTTTCTTTCTACTGGTACAATAGTAATAGGAAAGCCGACTTTCTGATACTGTTTCTGTTTCTTTCTCGTACCCAGGCCTTTCCTCTCACTCTCTTGTTTTTAGAATGTTTGTATGTGTGTGTGTGGTAGAGCTAAAGTGCCTGTTGTCAGGGTTTTGTTTAATTATTGAATATAATGAATTTTTGGGTATTTTTAATAACTTGTTTTGGATAGGGATTTTAATTTTATCAATTAGATGTTAAGTATTCTACTAGATCTAGTCACTT
Source organism: Clytia hemisphaerica (assembly GCF_902728285.1). Lineage (NCBI taxonomy): Eukaryota > Metazoa > Cnidaria > Hydrozoa > Leptothecata > Clytiidae > Clytia > Clytia hemisphaerica. The sequence goes on from NW_027103551.1 coordinate 2,954,688, forward strand.
GTATCTTCGTTGAAAGTTATACAGTACAAATAGAGCGAATATTATTATTATATTATTATAGAATTTAGTTCGTGAAGTAGTTCTAGAACAGTAGTTCTGTAAAAATGAAAAATGGAGAAAAGGCAATAGACACACTAATTCTTTCTACTCTAACTATGTAGAATGTCTCATGAAAATTCTAATGAACAATTCATAAACTTAACACCATTGCCAAATATGTAGGGATCATCCATACCGGAATTGACAATCGTGAGCACCTGTGTGTAATTAATGTCTTTAATTAATTGATCACAATGATATGCGCTCTGATTACTTAAAAAATGCCGCCGAAAGCGAAATCAAAATGACACATTCGGATTATAGTAAATATAGTATAGGAAATTTTGAAAATTTAAGCTCTAGATTGCTTGAAAATGCACTCAAAACAAAATGCTTTCAAGAAAAAACAAGAAAAACTTTGCCACCCAGTTGCTACGGCACTGCTATTTCATTATGGATTATATTATTTTTTATGTTTTTTTTGGGGGGAAGACATTCTAAAATGTTCTTACGATGTTCTTAGTGTAGGATCCAAATTCCAACTGAAGAAAAAATTGCAAGTTTTATGAAAGTTCTAAGTCTTACCGTGGGGTAATTGGATAATTGGAGTACAAATACTCTGAAATGACATTCTAAGGTTCAGTTATCAAATTCAATGATGGTGATATTCTTAGCATATTCTTAATTTTTTCATTGTGAATATTCTTATAGAGTACATTTGTTATTTAAAAAAAGTTTTCTCGCGTTTTCTCTGTTCATAAAGTATAGGTAGTGATTATGGAAAGGTTAGGCATGAGGATCTGTTGTCTATCTTGATGGAAAGATAAGTTTTTAAGTGCTCAGTGAAATAGACCTTTCGCCATTCACGATACCATTTTGACTCCAAAAATCAGTGATAGAAACGTAATGACTTTAAAAGTATTATACACAATCTTACCTTTAATGTATTCAAATTCTCCAAATAAAAACCTTCTAAAAAAAGTCCAAACAGGCGATATATTGATAAAAATGGTCTAAATGGACTAACTTCTCTTGTTGGTGGGCTATTAGGGAAACAGTGTGTTTCAGTTGGAACTCTCTCGCTATTTGACTTTCGAGTCACCGAGCGTGTTAGGGAAAACTGTTGGACATTCGTTGGAACTCTTAGCTTTACTGCCAATGAAAGACATGGTTGATCCATTTGACCCAAAAGAGATCTGAATACATTATTTGAAATCAGCGGGGCTCAATGTTTCAGAAAAGTGTACAATGACAGTCTTTGTCCGAGTAGTAAAAATATCCACCTTTTTCATCTTTGTTTTCAAATTTTTAAAATATTCTTTAAAGTTTATATCAACCCGCTTAAAACAATATTTCCAACGAGTTGTAGACCTTTTCATAAATTACGTCACAAAAATCACTTGCCTCGTTTTGAAATTTTCTCCATGGTGATTAACTCCCAGCGGATTTTATTAAAACTACTTCCTATTCACAAAAAAATAATTTAATGTCTTTAGGACATAATCACCATGGTAATTGTTTGAATACGAGGCAAGTGATGTTCGTGACGTAATTTATGAAAAGGTCTATTGCTTTTATCAATACACCTCATTGGAAATTCAACCTCCGTTGTTGCTACGCAACACTTTTGGAGGTAAACAAAGCGCGATATTGCGGTTTTCAGGCAAAAAGCCTTACAAAACACCCAAAATATTGATGCCAAAAGAGCCTCCAAATCAACTGAAGAACCACCGAAGTTGTTGTTTTTTTCTTTCTTATAGCTTCTGCTAGCAACTTGAAAGCTTTGATTTGTTTTTTTTTTTTTCAAATTCAGTGTATTTTTAGGAACATATAAACAAGCCAGATATAAGCAAATGAGTTCTTGTTTTACGCGGGAACTTTTAGCGCAACTCGCGCTACCATTGTATGTTTACCTCCTAATTTCAACGGATCCATTTTAGCGCGATTGTTTTTGTGGAATTTCCGATAAGGTGTATTCTATACTTCGGTAATAGACTTCTCTTCTAGACTTTTGGAAAAGACTTTAATGAAAAGTGAATACAAAATGCTATACTTATGAGTGTACATGACAAACTCGTTGTATATTGGTAGTCTATACAAATAGCTGACGAAAAACACACAGTGTTTTGGGTGGGAAAAAGCTCTCCACCATTTAAAAAGAAATTCAATTCAATAGTTTTGAACACGCCTCCTTTTCTTTCACATTATTTGTTGCAAAATTAAATCAGCATCAACATAAATTAAGTGGTATTAAAAATCATTCACTTTGTAAGCACTTGAAATACTCAAATTTTTCATTCATAAAATAGGAGGAAATCCTACTGGGTCAATATTTTGTAAAAATGGAATAAATATTAAGCGTCTTGCAATAGGTATTTCAGAATAAAAAATTAAAAGAACTTTTGTATTCTATAACTCGATCTATTAGACCAGCGTCCGAGATTCAAAAAAGGCCTTAAAAATGGTTTTCGTAGGGTACCCCTTAGATCAGGGCAAATTTTTGATATTATGCTCCTGATAGGGTGTAGAATTGACAAAAAAAATTTGCCCTTCGAATCTCCTGCAGTTTTCGAGTGAATCGATTTTTAGTTAATCGATTGAACTTATCAAGGGTCCCCCTTTACTAACGGTTTTTTCGAAGTCTGAAAATCAAATATCTGAGGCTCCCAACGGATTCAGCGTGAAAAGTAGTTTTTAAGGCGAATAATAGACGTTTTGGGCGTTTTCTGATGACGTCAGCATTTTCCTAGGAGTATTTTTTAGAAAAAATCATTCTCATAGCTGGATAGCCCTGAATTAGTAGAATGCAAAAATGGTATGGTTTGTTAACTTTCGATGGGTAGATCTTGAGATATTTTGGTTTAAATATTGATAATTATCGATATTTTTTGCTGAGTCAGGAGTTTTTCAGCATATTTACCCACCTAATTGGAGTACAAATACTCTGAAATGACATTCTTAGGTTCAGTTATCAAATTCAATGATGGTGATATTCTTAGCATATTCTTAATTTTTTCATCGCGAATATTCTTATAGAGTACATTTGTTATTTAAAAAAAGTTTTCTCGCGTTTTCTCTGTTTGTATTTCTCGAGAATCTTTGAACTCTCCATATCTTGAACAATTTTTAATGATTCCCCTTTGCGGTCGGATAATGTTGGATTGGATGGCCAAAAGTCACCTTATTTATTTTCTCATCCGCGCATCGCTAAAAGTCACCCTGGAAGACGGGGGTTCGGTTATCATCAGTTAGGGTCAGGGTTGGAGCTCGAGAGTCACAATAAAGACCGACGGTCCTCATAGGGGCACTCGTACCCTGTGACTTAACTTAGGATCCCGAAGGGATGCTTGTAGGGGCACCGGTAGGGTTGGGAGTTTCATCTATATAAAGAGATTTGTTCGTTCGATATAAGTTCTTTCAAATTGCGCAATCTGGCATGCGACGATGGCTCAGTGAATAGAGTGCTTGCTTCCGGAACCACAGGTCTTTATTTGGCGAGGGTTCGAACCCCACACAGTGCGATGATTTGATTGGACGAAATATGATTGACAGATCAAAACTTAGAAAACTTAGATAGTTAGAAAATAAAAAACAAAGTCTCAGACCGTCAGAAAAGAGAAAAATAGGATAAGAGATAGGAAATAAAAAAAAGTGACTTTTGACCATCCGATATAACATCTACCTTTGCGCTTGAGTTAATGGAAACTCAAACTTCTTCTGGGCAAAGATGGCGACTTTGAAGGATTTTGGATACTTCCCAAGCTGACATACAACGTTCATTTAACGTCATATGGACGTTATAAATGGACGTTGAAACAACCTTGTGCCAGCTAGGCTAAAAAGGATTACATATTAAGAATATTCGTATCATGATTTTTTGTTTCTTATAAAGTAGAATGAGGTATTTTTCCTGCTGAGTTAATAGTCTTACCTACTTATTATATAGTAGATTTTAGTACCCTCCCAACTCAAGTGAAATATTTTAAACAATCTTTTCCCAGTTTGATAACAATGGGCGGGTTTTATCAGCCCGAAAGAAATTTATGGAGAAAACAAAAAAAAAAACTGCAAAAAATGCTCTTACAGGCGGGTTGCATGATCTTGTACTTTATGGCAAAGAATCCTGGCGAATCAAATTCTTATTATATTATTTGGTTTTTACCATTTAGCTTGGTGATGTAATATTTTTTTGCATTTTGTGGTCAGAAATAATCCTGCAGTTAGTTCAGTGGAGTCACTTTCAACTCGAACGATCTTTAACTCGAACGTTTCCCATCCTTCAGTTAACAATACCGAGTTTATGTATCGGAGGATATCGAGGGCGACGGTAAGTGAAATGATACAAAACAAAGTCGATAGTTGATGTACGGCTCTATATCACCTTTGCTCACCTAAACAGACGACGGTGTCTTGGTGTTTTTACCGTCGTCGAGCAAAGTGGACGGGGATTTCGGTCCTATGTCAGCTTTGCTTTATACTGTCCCCCTCGAATTATCTCGAATACAATAACTCGCTAATGGTTTATAAACCTTACTCCGTAACTCGAACAAATCTGTGTATGTTCGAGTTGCGAAATCTACATTTTGAGGATAATTCTTGACCATCCAAAAGGGTTGATTTGATAGGTAGTTAAATAAACAAGAAAGCGATTTTCGTTTTTTGTAAATAACTTGGTATTGACATCGTATTGTCTGGCAGGTTCCACCCATTTGCATTGGAACTTATTGTAGGATTGAAATATCAAATATATGGTTACTATGGTGATATGGATTACACGTGTCTGTTTGTCATCACTATCCGTAGTTTTTTAGATTTATTTAGGTTTTATGTTTGTTTTTTAATACCCTGGAGTGATACTGGAGCCTTCCTGAGGAAAATGAGGGAACCCAATTTGATTTAGCTCTAGTGGCAAATGTAGTACAGACTAGTATTTTCATGAACCTTGTCTCATATACGTGTTTTTTATAAGAACATCCAAAACTTTAGAAGCCTTGCAATATTCTTAACTTCTTGAGTTTTTAGCTTAAAATTTTCGGTTCTGAGCCTGTTCTTACATGTTTTTTTTTTATAAGCATATGTTTTTTGGGAAACAAGCTCAGTTATGCTTAGAGATATTTTAGACTCAGGCTCAAAGTATGTTTATCATATGCTTATTTTTCCGAAAAATTCGAGTCTCTAATTTTTCCAAAATCTGTCGTTGCTATACACGAGGATAGGGAAATAAGTAATGACACAAAGATTTTTCAGAAAAGTTGTAAACGATTGCCCCGTTTACGGTTGCTTTTTCTAACGGCAATTGCATTACAAAGACTTCTTTTCCATCTTTTAGAAAAATTTTTTTTCACTTACACACCTCAAAAGCAAGCTCAGTAATATGCTTGTAATATGCTTATTTTTTGGACAAATTCAGGGTTCGGTATGCTTATAAACGTTATGCTTATAAAAAATCATTTTTGGAGTATTTTTGTGCATTTTCTTAAAGCATTGTCTTCAAAGCTTATTATAATGTTCTTATCTTGTTCTTAAAATTTTGGCCATCAAAGCCTTATGTTCTTATATAGTTTGTTCTTATGAAAAAATTGGCTATTTTACTAATCGTCGAGAAGGAGAAGGCTAAAACTCCCGGGGGGGGGGTACTTAGGCAAAATGGGTGCCGGGTGTATGCGAGCCATAAGGGTACCTTTTCTCATTCCTCAAAAGTCTCTCAAAGGGGTACAAATTCAAAAGTTAGTCTCTGAAAGGGTCCCAAAATCACAAAAATCAAAAAAAATTTCTCTCTCAAAGAGTCACGATTTCCAAGAATTTTGACCAAAATTTGGTGAAAATCAAACCGAAATTTGGAAAAAATGGACCAAAATTTAGGAAAAAGTCTCTCAAAGGGTCCCAAAATCACCAAAATTTTGTCTCTCAAAGGGTCGATTTTCGATTTTCTGCTCGGACATACCCGTCACCTCGCAAACCTAGTACCCCCCCCGGGCTAAAACTAGAGTCTTATAGAGTACAACAAAGGCAATCACTGAACTCTCTACTGTATGCAAAATTTTTCTAGAAAGGCCGATTGGCGTCTCAAGTGGTTGAAATCTTTCCCTGGAGATCAATAATGGTAGCTACGAATGTGGACAAAATAACTAGCTTTTAACTCAAAATAATATAGCCACGTTCTAATTTTCATTTTTAAAGTTTGGTACAGGATAGGTCTTTCGTAACGAAAGTAACCTACAGTGCTGGCTATAAGTCGTTATAAGTATAATATCGAAATATATTTATTCTATTCGGTTCACTTCAAATGAAAGGCTCTAAAACAAAAAAAATTACTCAGCGGGACGAAAATAAATTCTTTTAAAGTGATCTTGAAAAATCAAAAGAAAACAAGGAAAAATCTAGATTTTGAGTTTTCACCTGGGATTTGGTCGCAAATAATCCAAAGTATATTCTCTGTTTCATTATTGTCTTCTGTTTCGACCCTTAAAGAATTTTAAGCCCTTCTATTTTTTCCCTAAAATAAATAAATCTTATTTTGACTATTTTTATAATTTTATGTTGGATATTTTCTCAGTTTTAAAATTCGTTTATTAATTTGTGGATAAAATATTTATAACTTTTGTTGTGGATGGTATATAGAAATATATTTACATCTTTTACTTTTGATATTTTCAAATTTTGAAATCAATGGAAATATTTTGGGGTTTAAAATTTATCAAAAAGACTTTCTAATGTTTTCTAGCAGATGAAAATATTCTAATGTTTCATTCTAATTGTTTCAATTTTTGTTCGAAGAACTCCCTGTTTCTAAATTCAGGACCAAAGTGATCACTCATTGATTGATTAATTAATTAAATGATAATTGACTAAATGAATTGACTATTGATTGATCATCGATAATTGATGGGTAGACTGATTCGATAAAAGACCTTTTCATAAATCACGTCACGAACATCGCTTGCCTCGCATTCAAACAATTACCATGGTGATTATGTCCCTTGAGACATTAAATGATTTTTTTATAAATAGAAAGTAGTTTTAATAAAATCCGCTGGGAGTTTTAATTACCTTCACCAATAATTTCAAAACGAGGCAAGTGATGTTTGTTACGTAATTAATGAAAAGGCCTATTGATTGATTATTTTGATAACTGGCTGATTTATGAATTGTTTATAAATCGATTTGTTCTTAATGCTTGTAAAAAGATAATATTCAGATAAGGGGACTTTTTCAAGCTCTGAAAATATCTGACCAGGTTGCAAATTCTCAAAATTTTGAAAAATTATAAGAAACAAGAACTAGATTCTTGACCATTTTCACCACCTCACCACGCAGGTTTGGATTTAGAAACAACTTTCATCTGACGGGTTCCAAATTTTGCCTGTTACTCTAAGGTCCCGAATAGTTGGGGGGTCCAAATAAAAGGGGGGTCCGAGATGGTACCTCCGGAAACCCCAAAATGAAGTAATTATAAGCTAAAACCAGGCTATTTAGAGCAATTCAGCTTGTAATAAATGAAAATATTTTCAAAATTAAATAAAACAAGGGGGGGTCGTAATAAGGATGGGGAGAGGTCCGAAAATCTTTGGAAGTTAATTAGCGGGGGAGAAGTTTATTCGGACGGTGTTGTTCTTATATGTATTTTGTTCTTATAAAAAAGCGTGTAATGAGAGTGTTTTTCTCGCTTCCATAGAATGAGAACGATTAGAGTATGCAGTTTAATTGACCTTCTCCGATAATTCACAAAAATCATTTGACATGCTCTCATAACCTTTAAACACAAATTTATATTATATTAATTTAATATCACATCTTTGTTTAAATTGAGGTATTAAACTAATTTTAAAGGATCTCTTCCTTATGATTGTTTTGATTAGATTTTCATTTTTGATTTAATTTTCATTGAAGTTCAAATTTTTGGTGGTATGTTTAAATGAGTGACTTCGTCGTCATCGTGAGGGAATTACTCAAACCCTGTCGTATTTTTTTTTTTAAGAAATTGAGACGCTGTATCCTATATGGCTTAAAAGTAAGTCTGCCACCGTGGTCGTAGGTGACCCGAAGGCTCTTCTTTCGATAGCTATTTACCCGGGTGTGCCACTCTTTGTCCCTGGATTTCTCGCCCTACCCTTGATCCTTCTCATGATTGCTGAGCATGAAGCAGAGAGGCATCAAGTACCATTTTGGGAATCTTTGCAATAACCTGGCTGGGGTTGAACCTATAATCTTGCGCACCGTAGCCGGATGCTCTACCACTGCTATACACGGTCGCTGCAAATTGGCTTAAACACGCCAATATTTACTATTCCATATATCGTTGCAATCCAATCCATTAGTCCAGAAAATACTTTAACCACGTATTTATCTATCAGCAAGGAGATGACAAAAATTATAAAATATAAGATAAGCTTTCCCTACACTTTATAAGTTTCACGCCATCAAAAATTTTTATTACAGTAGAGACTCTTTAATTCGAACATCTACAACTGAAATGTTTTATATGAACCTTACTGCTCCAAAACTCGAAATTTCCTTTACTCGAACGATTTTGTCTTCCGCGTGCGCGTTTGAGTTAAAGAGACTCCATGACACATTATTTTTTAGAACTGCAAGGAATTTTTGTTGAGGATTTTCCGTTCGCTTTTATTTGGCACAATGAGCCTGTATTAGTTTTTATCCGTGTTCTTATCATTTTCTTATTTTTGGGCAAGTTAAGGTATTTAATGCTTTTCAGCTAATTTTTACTGTCCCTTTAATCGCTTAAAAATTAGGCAACTAGACTCTGCTTAAATTTTTCTTATCGTTTTAACCTCATTGTTCTCGTAGAATTGTTCTTACAAAATATTAGTGTACTAATCAAGACAAAAAGTGACATTCTCGCCTTCTTTAGCCACGTCACGAAGTCTTCACTCATTAGTTACCATGGAAACACCCAGCATTTTGCAGATTATAAAACGGAAAGATTTGGATTTTTGAAATCAAAAAAACGGTAGTGAAATGAAATTTAAACCTATTGAATATTTTTATGACTCAAAGAAAATACCTAACGTTTTAAAAGAACAGTCTTAGCAGGGGGTTTTACGGATTATTTAATGAGGCTATTTAATGTATTTGAGTTAATGATAATGAGGTCGTATCGTTCACTTTCAGTTAAGCCAATTAGGCTCTAAGTTATACCTGCCATCCTCGTTCGTCTGATACTTGTATCTCGAGCCCTCCTGTGAGTAGAAGTCCTTTTTGAAGGTTGGCTGTTAATATGAAATCTGGAAAATATTTGTAGTAATATTTGTATGCTAACTATACTATTTTTCATTTGTCTTTATCACGAAGAGAAAAACAGAAAATTGCGGGATGTTTTTAGTTTTTAGTTTTATTGCCTCTATACCAAACGGACACGGTTTTTTTCTCGACACCGTCCCGTCTATAGTTTTTTACAAATATTTCCCAGAGATCCTTGGATAGACACTTAGAGGGCTTTCAAAATTAAATTAAAAGTTGTCCAATTAGAATTTTCATAGACGAATATTTTTAGACGTGTTTACAAAAAAATCAGACAAGCTGACTGTACAAATGATTGACGGATGCATGGGGCTTTATGACATCGGCAAATTATTATTTGTTAAATAACTTTGCATGAAAAGTCAATTTTTGTATATAGAATGTCACTTAGATGGGCATAACTAAACTGAGATTTAAAAATGGAACAAACTGTAAACCCAATTTGAAACTAAGCAATGGGTGTTACATTGAAATTATAAATTTTTGTATAAGAAATATTTTGAGATTTAGAAATTTTATTCAATAGAAAACCATGTCAATGGGTTGGTCATAATTGTATCCACAAGGCGAAAATATTTATTACACAAAAAATTGCCATTATAATTTTCATGCTGGGCAAAATAGCCTCTAGTTGTTGTTGGATTGATAATTGTGTTTTGTGAGCTTCAACCTGAAATCATTTCGTTTTGTTTCCAGTTTAAGAAAAGTTTGTGTCCTTTTCCAAACCATACAATAAATTCACCAAGGAGACATTGTTGAATGCCTGATTGAAAAGAAAAAGAAAAAAAATTGGAAAGAAAAAAATTTATGAAAATAGAAAAATGAAATATTATATTGATGAGAATAAATTATTGATTGATTATTGATTATTAATTTCGGGACACTTTGGTGCACCACGAGTGGTCTTGTACACATTTCTACTTAAAAGATAAAAGTCCGCTAGAATTTTCAGAATCTAAGATTTGAACTTATGGTGTCAGGAGATCACACTGTAGAAAGAAGTGTTTCTGATTTGTCATTCATATTTCAACCATGGAGGTATAAAGAAACAGGAGAAGTATGCTATTGTAACCATGCTCGCCCTACGATTAAAAAAATTACGAGGTATGGATGCTCATAATCTCATATATCGTGCATTTTTAATGAGCTCTTTTGTTGATAGGTGAAATCTTATTGGCTAACTTAAGTGTTGGAAATAAGATGAGACGAGATTCATTGTTTCTGACATTGGTGTAAGAAAATATTTGGACTAAAAAAGGGCCTGTAAACTTTGCAATCCTTCATCAAATAACAAGATTTTTCGATCAACATTTTCTTCAAGGTGAACCCTATTGCTTAATACTTTCTTCCAAAATTCTCCAGCGACTTTTTGTCTACAAATTGGGTCTGAAATTGTGTGTGCTTATAAAGAACTTTTTATTTTCTGGCTAGAGAAAATATCTTTTCAAAACAAAATTTAATGGATGCCAAAATTGAACGCAAACTTATTTCGTGGAGCTAAATTTTATTTTATTCTCGTATATTAGAAGGCTAGAAATCTTCGATGCTGATAGTAAGAATGTTTAGAACAGACTTGAGTTCTACTAAAAAGTCGTATTTCGTCGGGCGAGCCTAGAATTTCTTTTGATTTATTACATAAAAGAAATCAAAAGACTTTAACGACCAATTACCGACAAATTCATCTCCTGTCTTTCTTTATACCTCTATGTTTCAACTATTTTCTGACTCTTTCAACTTTTTCTAAAAAGACCTGGTAACATTTGAAATACGCTCGCCCTACGTCAATAGACAGCGTTGTACTGGTACCCCTGTCTCGAACCAAAGATGTTAAGATTGCCTCTTTTTAATGGGCGGTGTTTTCAAATTCTTGTGTTAAAGGTTTTGTTTTTAAATAAGAATGATATCGTTTGCTTACTCATCACTTTTAATTCGCAAGCTTTTTCACATTGGATTGACAGGACCCTGCCGATGAACCGGACTGTCCGGTGTATTTGTCCGGTGGCAAAAAAGTATCCTTTCGCTACACCGGACGCAATAAGTCCGGTGTCAGTCCGGTGTTACATACAGGGAATTTTGGACGCCGGACATTTATGAAACAAAAAATTAAGTAACACCGGAATGGTCATGTCCGGTGTTTTGATTGTCCGGTGGAAAAAATATCCTTCTCCGACACCGGACATCCAACTTCCTTAAGTCCGGTGTAGAGATTGTCCGGTGGTAAAAAAAATTCTCATTTTACACCGGACTTTCGCGTGTCCGGTGTTCGTTAAGTCCGGTGCGTCGGCAGGGTCCTGGATTGACACAGATGTGAATCAAGATTGGTCAGAAAAAGGAAAAGAAAAACATTTTTTACTTATATCAGCACAGTATAACAATAGGCAGACACTGTCCTGATATGAAACATGTGTCTGATATGAAACGGGAACACTTGTGTAGAAACAAAACCTTTACAAAAGTGTCGTTTTTTGCCAGCTGCAATAAGTTTAATGATACTTTAAGACTTTTTAAGCTTTGGAAATAAAGAACAGCTTTCAAAAGATTTTCGATAAATTTTTTTCAATTTATAAAATAGAGGGTTAAAAGGGTATATTGGGCCTAATGTTACTTTCCTTTCGTTTTCGTGCTTTTAAAATGTTTCTGTTTGCTATTGAAATTTTTTAGAAAAAAAACAGACTCCGAGTCCATTAAAGTTTGTAAAAAATTCATGAACAGTAATTTTTCGATAGTTTTTTCATCTATTTTTCCCTATATTTCTTCTCGTCATTTTAAAAAGAAATTGCTATAATGTAAAAAAGATTCTATTAAATTGAAATTATAAAGAAAGTACTATTTTTCCAAACTGGATATTTTTTTCATCATAGGGAAAACTATTCATGTAGTGACAGGCTGGTGACGCAGAAAACAGGGCAATTGAGGAAATAAAATCGAGTTTTGGGATGAGAAAAGTAGAATGGAGTTTTGTAGCTTGATGGCCGTTGGTTGTCAGTTATATACAGTGCTATTTAGGTACTGGTAGTGGACTATTTAATGGACTATTAAGGGAATTCAAAAGTCAGCTTAAAATACTCTGGTTTTCAAAGGAGACTTTGTTGTCCAAAATTATTTGATACTTTTTTAATATTTTTTTTAAATTTTGAAATTTTTCTTTTGACTTTTGCGCTGATTTTCATTTGAATTTTGTTTCGCCAAATGGTACGGCTTATAATAATATCTAAACATTTTAACTGATTTTGCTGAAATTCTTGGTCTCTCGCTTACTAGAATGTGTAAAATGACACTTTTGAAAATCTGTAGCTTGCCACCCTGTTTATCACATATAAACTTGTCTAATCTTATGTGCGAAAGTAGATAACAAGATATTAAAATCATGAACCTTAATCTTTCCCATTGTATCAGAATCCATAGACAGATAGAGGTATGACCAAGGGTACTAATCCCCTTATAAGGATTGTTTAAAAAATGGAAATACTCTCTATCCTAGATCCTTTCAGCTAGATGGATTTTTAAGGCTAATGGTATCTCGATAGTAAACACATACTTAGAAATCCTAAGCCCTTCAACACGAAATAGGGATAACTTGAAATTAAAATCAAGCAAACGCTTGAAATTGAAAATGACAATAACTTACTAATTTGATATACAGACTGATCGTTTTTGCAGACTCAGCATTTTTATTACTTTTGGTATAAAACCGGTGACCACCAAAGGTCTTAAGCTCTTAGTAGTGGGTTGTAACTTGGAGAAATAATGAACTGGAGTTTTTGCAGAGTAATCATTCATTGGTTTATACTCCTATCAAATTCGTTGGCATTATTACAACTTTTTAGTTCTCATAATATTAGATGATTCCAAACGGTTTCAAAGCAACATTCAAACCAACTCTTGGGGTCACTAGATTAAACAATAAATATTTTAATCTTTGATAGAGGTTTTGTAATGTCTGGAAATTTCTTGGATTTATTCAGTTTTTGGTTCTCAGTTAAGGTATTAGTCTGTTAGATTAGGATATTCTCTCAATGGCAAAAGTGCGAAACCAAGAAATGTAGTTGTTGTGGATCTATAGAAGGGAGGTGTCCTTCTGTGGGAATCAAATCGGATTCTAAAGATTCTATACTAATTTTAGAAAATGAAAGGTCAATTGATTCTTTAATGCCCAAAAATGAGTGTTCGATAGACAAGAATGATGTTTTATTTTGAAAGCTTTTGATGGGTACCTTTAATTTGGCAAAGTTGCTCAGATTCGCCAAACTTAGTTTTTACTAAAATAAGTTCCCCAAAAGAATCTACAATCTACAATCAGTTTATAGAATTAATGACTTTGCAACGTTGTGTGCCAGCTGGGTTACTTTACGGTTGAAAATATTGTGACCTATCAAATTGTCATTGAGTCATTTTATTTAATGCCTGAAGCACATGAGAAAACCGTTAAGCTTGTGGTATTTTCGAATCTGATGGAGCTAATTTTCCTGCAATTAATGAGGAGTCGTTAGGAGTAAATGTATTCCACTTTTGGGTCCATTAAAGTAAAATTAGCTAAACCATAAGCGAGAAAAATTTTTTATTGTTGTGTTTGTTTTTGTAAGAAAAACTATTGATTTTTAAACTATATTTTTGGTAAAATGGTTTTATTGGTCTGGTCTGGGAGGTCCACTTAGTATGCTTTTAACCCTGTAAAATTGATTTCAATATTGACCAGGATCGAAATATTTTGTACGATTTCACCCTTTTTGACTTTTTGTTTGACGAGGCTCCCCAGCGGTTTTCTTGATGGCGTGATTGGCGTTTTTTCAAGTTTGTGATTTCGTGATTTAAGATTTTAAAGTGCGTGATTGCGTGATTAGAGGAACCAACGTGATCGACGTGATCGTGATAGAAAGAAAATTTAACTCGTGATAACGTGATTTTGATTGTTTTTGCGTGATTGCGTGATTGCTTGATTTGAAAGGTGACTGGGGCCTCTTTGACCTCTTATGTATAAATCCATTTAACTTGTATCTTGCGTGGAGGAGGCCCTTGTTTCCAGTGAATACCAACCTGCCCGTTCCTTCATTAGTCAGTACTCTGTAAGCTGACGTTGTGTTTTCTTACGAAAAAAACAACAGTGGAAATAAAAGTTTACAACAACCAAGTAGCCATTAACCATTGCGTGGCCTTCTACTTTACATTTTTCAATAATTATAGGCTGATTGCAAACGAATTACAGATTTTGACTTAATTAGCCTGAGAATGCATGATGTTGATGTCGCTCTTTTAGACAGGAAAGAACTCAATAACACAACAAAATTGATAAAAAAGAGAGAGTAGCACGCATATATAGATAAAAGGAATTCTATTTTTTTATAAAAGTTTGGCATGGATTCGATATTTCTGGCGCGAATGGATTGGAATGTTGTTGTGAATTTATTGGGTGTATGTTAGTTTCAAGGAAACATGATTTTTGTTGTTCTGAACGCGGATGTTAAAAATAGAAACTATGAGTAAATGGAAAAGGTTTTAGCCACTTTTACGGCTGATTGCCGTAGCATGGCTAAACTTTATCATTCACGGGGAAAAATTCTTCTGGCGCATTTCCGAGATCTTTTCGCTGTTTTTCCGGGCCTGCCGGCAAAAATAATTTTGCTGTGTACAAAAGCCTAGACAGCACACGACGGCTTCATACCTGACTGCCTAACAAGGCTACTTTCTTACCTACCTAGAGTGTTGGTATTTTTCCATTAATCTCGGATTCAGAAAGTTTAGCCATATGGTGTGTTAGTTTGTTGGAAATTGATTTCAGGGAGAGTGTCTTTGTCTAAACTTTGATTGGGTTCGTTATAATCATACGCTAAAGCTGCCAAAAATAATCTCTGTGGTGAATGGCTGGTGTTTTCTACAGTTTTCTGTTTCGCTTTCGAAGTGTTGCAAACTTTTCAGGACTTTAAAAACTTGAATTACCCTATAAATAGTGACCAGTAAGAAAACTTGAATAACCTATTTATTAGTGACCAGTAAAGTGTACTTTCTTAATTTTTTTTGAAATCTCCTGCAATATTATTATTTATTATTGCAGAAGTTACGTCAATATTTCAAACGAACGTTTCCAAAACGTTTTTCTAACCATAAAGCTTACAGAGACATTAGCAAAAAAGTGGTATGCTTCGATTGAATAAAAACTCGATCTAGGTAAAGCAAAAATGGGTGGATTATCACAGTTTGGGACACAGTCCGACGCGAGCCAAACGCACTATGAATTTTCTATAAGCAGTTCTGTTTGTGCTTTAATACAATTGAGGATTAACGTACAGGCGTACTAAGCTATTGGCTGTTTCGATACAACACACTTTCTAGATTTTTAGTTTTTTTTTTACTTGTTACCTACTATTGCTGACTGTATCTGAGTTTGTGTTTTAGATCTCTTAAAGGTTTTGTTTTTAATTAAGAGTGGTATTAAGAGTTTTATTTGCTTATATCAGCATAATATAACAATAGGGAGACACTGTCCTGATATGAAATATGTGTCTGATATGAAACGGGAACACTTACGCAAAAATAAAACCTTTTATTATAATCGAGTTTTTGTAGTCTAGCATGCTTGACGAAAAATCCAGACATAGTAGAAAAAAAGCAAATTAATAATGGAAAGGACAAATTGTACAAACTGATATTATCCTGTAACAAGTTAAGTATTATCATATAACACTCATATTACTGTATTACACGGATCCTAAAATACTCCAGTCTACAGTTTTTGCAAAAAAAGCTATCGTTAGCTTAGAATAGAGGTTTCAGGAAGTCTTGGACCATGTTCAGACGTTACGGTTCCGTTCCGTTCCGTTCCGTTCCGAAACAAGTGTGAACGTCAAAATTGGAAACGTCAAACAAGAAGACGTCACAAAGCAAAACAGATCGAAACGCTTTCGCTCCACTTCTTTCATCGGAACGGAACTGCTCCGTTTTCTTGCTCCGAAACGTTCCGAAACCAATATGAACACACTCGATCCTTAACGAAAATCATACCGGAGCAAAACGGAACAGTAACATGTGAACATGGTCTTGATGCTGATGTTATAAAGGGGAAAACCACTGGGAATAGGGACTGCTATTAGATACACTGTACGAGTTTGAAGTGTTCAGGAAATATGGCCATATTGGAGGATGTAGTTTGGAGTTAGTTTGTGCATAATCTTTCAGTCATAATTATCAATTCTCTTAAACCGTTATTATATATTTTTTCAGGAAATCTTGATGTGTCAGTTGAGTTTGTTTATAATTTTAGCGCTGTCAACTTTTTTATTAGGAAGGAAGTCTTTTCGATTAACTTGACAAGAACAATTTTTTGAGAGACTGGATAAAGTTTAATAAAAATAGAAAACCACTGAATCGAAGACTAGAATGCATCTAATCTCCGAGGAAAATCTTATTACTCTGCGCATGGCAGGTATTCACTATACAGGTCATGGTTCCGTAATGAATCTGTCCTGGTTGGCGGATCACTTTGATCTTTTTTATCTATATTTGGGATGAATATTGAATAAACTTTTGAAGGCTAGTGATTGGCTAAAGCAACACAATAACATCAAAGCCAAATGGCAATCATAAGGATGAACATTAGAACTCAGCCGCTTTTCTTTTAAAGCAAAAAGCAACCCCGGTTTTGATTGATTGAGCAACAGGTTTATCGGTGAAAATGAAACATATCTATTTTAAATATCGGACTCGAGACCAGTTTCGAAATAAGAACGCTCACTCTCGTGAGTGACGCGTGTGTCTGCTTATTTACATGACAAATAAAATTGGATTTCCAATATTGAAAAAGTATTTATTGATTTTTCTAACGCAATGATGACTGACCTATTCTGAATCACACATCTGGTCAGACTTCATGTTGATAAAAATTCAAAACATCTAAAATTTAGAGGGCGAAAAAAAAAGAGAAAAAACACCATCGAAACGCTGTATAATATACATACGTAAAAAAAAATGGTTGAAGAATGAATCGTATATTTAAAACACTCCACGCACGCTGTTTAAAGTTAACAGGCTTAGTGTGATTGAAAGAAAAACACAAGTTTTTTTGCCATATTTGAGGGTAGTATCAATAAATGATTTGTTACTTCGATACCACTACAATTGTTGTCTCACTTGTTTTGGAATCTTGTGTTTTTGGGTATTTTTACTTTTTAGACAGCATGAAGAGTTTGGTTTCTTAATCCCCTGTGACTGGAGAAAGGAAAAACAGTGAAAAAGCTTATGTCGTGAACTTTCAATATATATGAAGTTCTGGAGTAGATTTAAAAGGGGCTGCTCATAATTATCAAACTAGAATATGTAGGACTAGAGTACCAAACTGGTCTAGGGGCTCTAGGGCACTTTGTATGAATAACCTCCGTATATACGGGCAAAGTGCAAGTGCAAAATTTAGCCTAATTTGAGTCAATTCAGGCAAAAATTATCTTGAGAATTTTCGTCTGTTTTAAGGCAAAACTTTTCTCAAAATTGTGCCCAAAATTTTTTTTTTCTGAAGGCCTGACAGCCTAAAATCATGTTCGCACGTTACGATTCTGTTTCGCTCCAAAACGTAATGAAGCCATTCTATTGGTTACATTCAAGTTTTACGTCACTTCTAAGTTAACTAGAATTGATGTCTGACCACCGGTGCTGTGCTACACGACTGTAGATCCATCCATTGACAGGCCTTTCACCAACCAAGAAAATTACCTTGCTGTATTACATTGGTCAGGACAGTTCAGTGATATTGAATGGGATGGTACTTAAGGTGGACCTACCTATCGTTTAATTGTTAAATTGGCACAAAACAGCTACTTTCCTTTTTCCAATTTTTCATACATTGATGTGTATTTGCTAGAAGAAGAAGATAAATTTGTCATCAATGGAAGAATTTCTGATACTCAAGTTAGAAAGTAACGTTTCATGTAGGAAAATCACTGGAGTGAAAGAAAATATATCAGTAGATTTTTTAGAAACTATTAGATCAGAATAGAGATAAAATATCATTCCAAAATTATGAGATGATTTTAATTGTAGTTTTGAAGAGCTTACAATGTAATGGAGGATGGTATAGTGTATTGAAAGGAGGAGACAAGATACACCTAAGAATTAATGAAGAATTGCAATAAAAGATTGTTATTGGTCGATGAGTTGTCAATGATGATTCTTTACTTTGAAGCCTGTATTCGAATTTGTTGGCAACAGCTGTAATTTCATCTGAGAACGACTATTTGTGGCTCTCCTTTAAGAGTCATAACTCTGATACAAGAGTATGGATAGATATTCCAGACATAGTGGTGTGCTGAGACATCCGTTCTCCCGTGTAGTTCAAGGGTCGTGGTATACACTGTGGCTCGGCAGCTCGCATCTGACATTGGTTTCAATGTCTGCTTACGCTGTGATTCCTACTCCATCGTGGGTAGGACCTATTCCGATGCATCGGAGGGCGTATCTATCTATCTCTTTTAAGATGCATCAAAACTTGCGCTCCCAAGGATTGACTTGAATTTCGATCATAGTTTAAACTCAGAGAAGTGTACAGTGTAATTACAGCAGTATTCAATTATACAATTAACAATTGTACAGAGATTGTGAAAGAGAGAAAAGAAATGAGAATTATAATGATCAGAATAGGTAGAGATAGATCTAGAAAGCTTGTTTAGATGTACAACAAAATCTAGATCAGCTTTAAACAAGAGGAGAGAATCTCTGAAGAAAGAGAGAGGGAATGATACTGGTATTGTTTATATAAGTGTAATGTATAGCCGTCTTATTTTCAATATGATAGATACCTATTGTAGGGTAGATTACGTTTAGATAGTAAGGGTTATAATGGCTAGGAGTATGGTTTATTTGTTTTGTAAGATCGTGTTCGTTGGATACGTATTCTATTTAGTATCCAGCGTAATCATCTTTTTCCTTCATGTACCTAAGGTTTCAAATGTTGTTTCAGAATTGGATTTTGATTGTAAAAACAATTTATTTTCAATAGGTTTGAACAATATACTACTCATCAAATCATTAAAGAATTTGAAATCTTAGAAGAAAAAAAAGGAAAGAAACATTAATTGATATTGGATACTGGTTGGTATGCGTGTAACTTGGTTGATCTGATTATGAAAATTCAATATTGAGAAGGTTTTAACCAAGCCAAACCTTGTAAAGAAGCTCTCTTGTGTCTTGCTAATTATTTTTGTTTCTTGACTGAGCTTTGTTTTCCTTCATTGATGATCTTTGAACAACCAATGAAGATTGGAAACTACTGAAACATATTGTTTAGTTTTTATTGAAATCACGCGTACAAGTGATTTTGGAAATTGACCACAGCTTTTTGGGGATTTTGATGATTTCCGCTTTAACTGTTTGGTTTGTTTTCATGGATTGAATTTAATGAATTACTTGGTAATGATGCTTTAAGTGATCAAATTGATTTATTGGAGCTGCTAGTTATTGTTGGTTTGACTTGAAATCTTTACCACCCAAAAAGTAAACATTGATACAATGGAGAATCTAATACACCGGAAAACAAATCACCTATTACTGACTCTAATACTCGTACATCAATTTATCGTAATTCAAAGTATAACATTTTTGGACAAATCAAAATCCTATGCTGTATATAATACATGGAATATTACTGAAGCTGGAAAACTAGAATTAAGTTTTAAAACACAGACTTCACATGTTATGTTGTTGTATGTTGATTCGGTACGGACCAAGGATACTAGTATTGGAGGAAACAGACATAATTTTCATGATAGTAAGAGCGAGAGTTTTCTACAAGTAACCCTAATAAATGGTGCTATAGAAGTGACACAGCAAATCGATTCTGAAGAACATACTAAAGTAATACGTATAGGAGAGAATTTAAATGATTTGAAATGGCATAGATTGGTGTTGACAAAGTTTGTCGGCACTTTACAAGTGGAAGTGGATCATTATCATCAAATTGTTAATTACCCTAATGAGGTTGGCCAAAAATTTCACATCAATTCGAGGCTTTTTGTCGGTGGTTTAAGCGAACAGAAACAGCTGACTGCATTTGGTGCCATCTCATTTATGTCAAGGTAAGACGATTTTAACAAAAATCTCCTTGGCCTCCTTTTTTGGAACTATTGGCTATCATGTATAGAGAAAGTTTTAGGTTAATTTCAGAGATGAAATCACATTTGTACTGTAGATAATATTCAAGATTGATTGAACAATTTTCACATCATTTTTAACGTTACATTTGAAGTGTATAAATCTTTTGAAATCAACAAAAAATATTGCAAGCTAAAAGTTCAAGGCGACATGGGTGTGATTATAAAAGATTTTAATAATCCCTGAAAATTGTTGAGAATGATAAGAGATTGTGAAAATCGTTCTTCTGCCTAAGTTTTCTCCAATGAATAAAGCTGTGTTTAACATTGCAGTACTGAAATTGTGCACGAACGAAACCAAATTATTTGAGAGAGATAGTTCTCTATCAGAAAACCAAAATTAAAAAATGTCTTATGTCTCTAGAAGCCCGATAATTGGATTGATTTTTTGTTGACTTTTGAAATTCTGATTCATAAATTAATGTTAATTAATACATTAGATAGGCTTTGTCATTTTCCCATGCATTTTTCTCTTAGTATAAGCATTTGTAGTCATCGAAAACGCCTCTATATAGAGGTTGAAAGCTATATCATTTTGGTGTGGCCGATTTGGGATAGTACCTAATCATTTCTTAGCCAATGCCCTTTTAATGAGGGCCTTTTGACAAATCGTAATCTTATCTATGCACAGCTGGCACACAACATTGTTTCAACGTTCATCTACCGTTATATTGACGTTTTGAAGATTAGAAAAACGTTGAAACGACGTTGTTTGCCCGCTGGGTGTACTGTACAATTTTGGATTTAAAACCGTTCTATTTTTTACTGATAGCTAAGATAATGGAAGCTCTACCTTTGGTATCGAGCTTTTCTGTGTGATCCAAACAAATAATTGATATAGACTAAAAATAGGAATATTAGCCTTTGCATTGAAATTGATATTATCTTTAATGAAATTTGGTCAAGACCTTCAATAAGCCAAACAAGCTCAAAAACGAGATCAACATTGATAATACTTACATAATTGAGCTCACGGCTAAAAAAGACAACAATATCAAAAACGTTTGAATTCCTTAACATGATTCAATTCAAATCGGATATTAGAGATCATTTTCGGCTTCTTTAGACTTTAGAAATGCCAGATCAAGGGGCCTATGGGATACAACTAATGGTCATTTCAATACAAGATTTCCTCCTGATTTCATGAAGCTTCAATAAACGTATTAAAGACCACGATGAAAAAACAAATATACATCAGACCTATGGGTTTAGGAAGTCCGGGTTCATACACGTTTCCTTTGCATTTTATCACATCTCAGTTGTGTATTTAGAAATAAATAAGGATCTAAAAACACGGACGGAAAAGTAACGGAAATGTAATGCCAAGCTTGATGCAATTTTAAAAGAATTTTTCTCCCAACTATTTAAAATTAATCAAAAATAAACATTACTTTAATGATAAATAGGTGACATCATATATCAGTGAAAAGCGTAATCAAGGACCCCTAACCATGACCCTAATAATGACGTGGCTAATAAACATGACGTTTCCTTTAGAGAATCGTCACGACGGAACTAGGAAATAGAAACGCCGTATTTTTTAATAGAAAAGAACATTCTAAGGATTTTAAATGATTCATTGACTTTTATAACAAGAACATGACTTTATTAGACCTTCCTGTAAGAAATTTTAATTTAGAGAGGACCTAACCGTCACGAATGAGAACAATGATTCTTCGAGACATTAAGATGCTGTCATTGATAGTATATTTTTGAATCAATTGATTCATTTCTGCAAGAATTCATGGTATTTAGCCCAAGTGAGGATTTCATATTAGATAATTCGAAATCTAATAAGCAAGTCTAGAGATATTTGAGATGTGATTTTTCTAAAGTTTGGTCTAACTTGGTACAAACTTTCAAACACAACGATGAGGGTTAAAACTAAAAATATATTTGAGGTATTAAGAATCAAAATTCATCAAATTTTCGTGTATCTCGTAACCAAATCTTCTAGATAACCTACAGTAATAATATAATGATATCACGATAAACTGATTTCAGGGAAGCATACTATAGTATGATAGAATAGTGGGAAGGTCTTTCAGAGGACATTATATTGTTAATTTACAATTTGCTTCTCGTAAACTCCACCCATAACTTAAATACAGTAGAAGGAATTGTATAAAAAAAACGTTTATAAATATATGCCTCAAACTAAATTAAGGAACTGCGCGATCAAGGTTAAGATAACAAGATTAAGCGCATGTAATCCTTGTCAAAGCATCTCAGTGAGACGGTAGACGGCAAAATAATTGTTGTATGAGGTATTTCTATCAAAGAAAATAATTTATCTCATATCTAACTACAGCCGACTAATTTTAATTAGGTAATAAGATTAATGTGAAATTCTTGTTGGTATATTTGTGCATTGAAAATTACAAATCTTGATATTACATTTTGAACACTTACTTCCCCTTTGGAAGATCTTAAAAATGTTTTTTGTACTTTCTGGAATAAGTTGATGTACTTGTCAACCTTCCTAGAAATTGCTGGGTATAATTCTGGCTTTCTCTAAATTATTTTGATCGAACTAAACTCAAATCCAGACCCTAACTAATGCTAACGTCTGATATTTAGTAGCCCATCTAGTTTCATCTAGATGTCTGGGGATTTGAATTGCTTTCAAATCAAAAAAATCAGTAAGATGAAATAATTTGCAGTGAGGATCGTTTGAATTCGAGTCTAAATCAATAATCTCTACCAATAGCAAATCTATAGAACTTTAATCGAGTCTGTCTCCAAAAGAGAAGATTTTGTCCTTGTTAAATGGTGAAAAGAACTGACGCCCTTAGAATTTTATAAACATTTAGCAATAGCATATGCAAACATGCATGATGTCCCATGTCATTAGGCGAGTAAGTCGCCAAAAGTATTAATCAAAACATGCAATTTATGGCTGAGCCGTTCAATTGAGTAGACAATTTATCGCGATGCAAGACAATCCGAAAGTAATCCTCTCTTAAGCATCTAAGTGTAATCCAAAACAACTTTGAGAAATAAATCCAAAGTCCAAAGTCAAAAACAGGTGTTTTTTAACTCCAAGTAATAGTTCGTCAATTAAACTACTAATTTTAAGATTAGTATTTTTGGCAGAATTCCAAGATTTTTAACTTCTTCACACACTTCAAAATTAGGAGATAAGCTCTATCAATCGATTCATGGGAAAAGTGGATCTTCATGTCCTGAAATTTTTAAAAACGTAGACCAAAATTAAACATGCATCTTCTCTATAAACTACTAATATTTCATTCAAGGCTGACTGGAGAAGCTGTTATATTTGCTATTAGATTAATTTATCAATAAAAACCTTTTTGTTTTTGACCTAGTGCCCCAAGAATCCATTCCCCATTCTAAATATAGATATCGACAAATACCTTTCCTTCTCTAGTTCAGTTTAAACCATTGCAGGGTGTAATTAATAAAGCTGATCTTCCCAATGCAAATTAAATAGGGATAATTTTCAAGGTTGGATTAAGATTTTCTATAATAAGGTATTTAGGTTTAACATTCATTAAATAATATATATCCAAATGAACTAGACGAGACGATGATCTAAGAAAAACTACGGGACCACTCCGAATGTTTAAAAGTATTAAGTGATTAGAATTGAGAACTAATTTCAGGGGCAGATATTTAAGGTGGATTATGATTTAGTTGTTTTGTCAATCCATTCGGATTGCTTAGTAGGGGATAACTAAATTGATCTCAATAAGCGGATCGTGAGTGCTATAATACTCATTGAGCGAACTTATATAAAACGGGACGATTTAGGATTAATATGTCATTAAAGTTCTCCCATAGATTGGTTGGGAAATATGTTCCTCCATCTTTTAAAGCTGACCTTTGTA
Source organism: Clytia hemisphaerica (assembly GCF_902728285.1). Lineage (NCBI taxonomy): Eukaryota > Metazoa > Cnidaria > Hydrozoa > Leptothecata > Clytiidae > Clytia > Clytia hemisphaerica. Next base: position 2,978,968 of record NW_027103551.1, read on the forward strand.
AATTTTTGTAATATACAACTAGTAACCGTAACGCTGCAAGAGAACTGGGTTCGAGTTTAAGGGTATATTTTTGTATTAGGGGTCACACCCATCAAGCTGTTTTAGATCAAGGGATCCTTGCTTGAGGTCAATCTCCTTCAATACAGCTTTTGTTGCAGGCCCGGCGGAAGCGGGGAAACTGGGAGATTCACCCTCCCCACTTTTGAAAGAGTTTTAGTGAATTTTATCTCATTTTGAGCCTATCAGTCTCCCCACTTTTACGGCTGTTCCGCCGGACCTGTGTTAAACGGTATATTGAATGATCGTTGTCACCAGAATGAAATTTTATTCCAAAAAAATATAAGTTTGAGTCATCTCCGGATGAGGACAAGAAGATTTTTATAGAGTTTATAAAAAGTCTCTTAAACTTGCTTAAAATCGATATGTGCGAGTAATGCGCTTGCAAAATGTTGCAAGATAAAAGCTGTGAAATGAAAAAATATTAACTCTTAACAATGGTGCTTTAGCGTCATTATACAACTAAACACTATTACAATGTTTAGTTGGACTCGTACTGAGTCCTTAATTCTCTACACTGCATGAAAGCGAGGATACCATTGACATCAAAGAAACAGCGCAACATAATACCAATTATTTGAATACTACCCCTCTTGTTTATACAATATACCCTAAGCATGCTGACTGAAGACTATGATGACGTGTGCGTCAAACATCTACTTTGTTTTTTTGTAGAAATTTACTTTCATTTTTTCCTGAAAATTAGATCATCAATTTTAGATGATTGCTATCGAGCGGTATCCGCGTCAAAAACATCCAGTTTAGATAACGGTCGGAGGTTTGTAACTGATTGGGTCGGTTTGAAAGGTGATTGGGTCGGTTTACATAGTGATTGGGTCGGTTTAAAAGACGATTGGGTCGGTTTGAAAGGTGATTGGGTCGGTTTGAAAGGTGATTGGGTCGGTTTGAAAGGTGATTGGGTCGGTTTAAAAGGTGATCGGGTCGGTTCAAAAGGTGATCAGTTTAAAGATCGATTGGGTCAGTTTAAGACGCGATTGGGTCAGTTTAAGGCGTGATTGGGTCAGTTTAAGACGCGATTGGGTCAGTTTGAAATGCAATTAGGTCAGTTTTAAAAAGTTGGCCAGTTCAAAAGTCGACTAGGTCAATTTTAAAGTCAATTAGTCAGTTTAAGACATGATCGGGTCGGTTCAGAAGTCAATCGTAATTTACAAACCAATCGAAAAAATCGCCGGTTTACAGTGCCGGATTTTTCGGGCAATCGGATTACGATTTTTCGGATTTTTATAAATCTGGTCTGTAGATTTGATGTACAGCCTGGAAAATAGTAAAAGAGAAAGTATTCCAAGGCTGGGGATGTAAACAATGCGAAATCTGAAATCCTTGATCAGATCAGTTGACAGTTGATTGAGAAAGAAAAGTGAAATGTGACATTCTCCAGACCAGACTTGGAGTATTGAGTAATCCGATTCCTGGAGAAATCCGAAAAAAACCGGCGACTTAAACCGGCACTCCTTCCGATTGATCTTAAAACTGAGTAAAATATTACTAAACTCACTCAATCACTTGTTAAACTGACCCGATCACCTTTAAAACCGACCCGATCACCTTTTAAACCGACCCAATCACCTTTTAAACCGACTCGATGACCTCTTAAACCGACCAAATCACCTTTCAAACCGACCCAATCACCTTTCAAACCGACCCGATCGTCTTTTAAACCGACCCAATCGTCTTTTAAACCGACCCAATCACTATGTAAACCGACCCAATCACCTTTCAAACCGACCCAATCAGTTACAAACCTCCGACCGTTATCTAAACTGGATGTTTTTGACACGGATACCGCTCCATAATTGCCTATTATTATGATGTAGTCTAAAACAAAAATCAATAGGATTCCCCTGCAATTTCAGAAAATTTTGCGAGGAGCACCTCAAAAATGTGTTCAAAAGCTCTAGGGTAGGGGGTATAAAAGGTAGCTAGGTATCAGAAAGTGTCTTTTAAATTCACAGGGGTTTAGAAAAAGGGGAATTGAAAAGTTTTTGTCAAATCTGAACTTTGAGGAATAAAAATTGAATATAAACAAATATTTTTTATTAAACATTAAGAAATATGTATGCACAATGATGACACTTTGCTCATATAAAGTACCATTTAAAATTTGAAACTAAAACAGGGGGTGAAGAATTCATACTTTACTCACGTCTCATGCGAGGCTCACCAGGAAACATAGGCCTGCTGCTAACATACACCACAGCTTAAAGAATTCAAATAACAAAGACTCAGTGGAGACGTGTAACTGATATGGGTTCAAAACACTGCATCTACCTAATACCATATAATCCCCTCTCATGCAGGTGGGGTATTAAATGAAACACCACTTTGATATTGATATGTATTCAAAGATACATGTCATGCATATGCGGATTTAAGAGGGAAACAAAATCTATAATGATATTTCTGTTCGTATTCTTTGCTGGAATAAATTATCGGAACACCCTAGATCCGCCACTGCCACCACAAAAGTTTTTGAAGCCTTCAGATGTTCTTAAGTTTTTGGTGAGTATTTTAGTGCAATTTCAAAAGAAGTCTTAAAATTTTCTTCACTTATTTTATAATATATTGGCCATCGAAGTCTTATGTTCTTAAATAGTTTGTTCCTATAAAAATGCGTTTATTCTATTGGAAACTTGATACACAGTTCACAATAAGACACGCCATAACATGCTTATAAAGAGCTTCACAGCTTCCACACATTATAAAAAACATCAAAAGATAAGCCGATTTCCCTACGTGTACCAAAGATGTTTTGAAACTCCTTTCCTTAACGATCCTTTGGATGTGGAAAATGGAGGAAACTTTCCAATGTCAAAAAATCTTAAAGGTCAAACTCAGATTTTCAATTTTTTATATAATAAAGATTAAATTCCATCGCACGTATAAATATACCATAAAAATAGGTACCGAAAAAGTATAGCTTTTATGACCTTAAATTTATTTGTGTATCCTCTAGGTCCGAAAAACTTGATTTTTTGGAGGGATTTTTGATAAAATCTTCAATAACTTCGAATTTTACGACACTAAAATTCTTGAACTTAGGTATTTTATGAAAGTACCTATATTAGAGATTGTAAAAAAGTGAATTATACAATACCTATATTAAATTAAGTTTGGTGGTTAAGAGAGCCCAAAACCCAACTTTGTAGATTTTAAGGGGTATGTGGTTTTAAGGGATATTCACTGGTACCTCAGAATCATTGATTAAATCAGAAATTCCCTTATAAATTTACCTACCTTTGAACCTTTAAACGTATTTCAGAATTCAGGTTTCTGTGTAATTTACCTTGTGTTGAACTATTCGACATATTTCATAAAAAATTAATTTGAAAGATCACAAATTTCTATCTAAATGTTGAAAAAATTGCATAATATTTTACCATTTTTATGTAAACTGACGGCAGCGCTAAGTCGGAAAGCTTATATATGAAATATAGATTTTTTAATCGTTTCCTCTTTCTGTATCCAGGTTTTTCGGCTGCATTAAAGATCTCAGATATTCATCAGGAACAATGAAAACAAAACCAGCATTGGAATTACTGAAAGGACAAAGTGTGGCTACAGGATGTATAGATAAATGTAAAGAAGAAAATCCATGCCAGAATGCTGGTCGTTGTGTCAATTTGTTTACCAGAGCTGGCTGCGATTGCTTTGGTACAGGCTATGGTGGTGCAGTTTGCAACACAAGTGAGTTTATTTGCTGTTAGAGCCCAAGTGAAATTTAAATGTCAGCTTGGGAATTTTTGTTGTTAAGTTAGGTATTACTAGGGACTAGTTTTTTCATAGATCATTTCAATTTCGTGTAAACCTATTGTCGCAGTACGTGAAAAAGGCAGGTTTGCCCGTGTCGTGTTTGCATTTTTGTGGAGTTCCAAGATCTATTGCGAGTTGTTTTCTACTTCATTTCTTAAGCAAAGGTATGTGGAAAGCAGGCCGCAAAGTCTTTTAAAATATACTTCTAACAGTAATCATTTTTCACTTGCGTTTTTAAGGCTGATTTTAGTCGATTCTAAAAGAGTCCTTAAGTTTTGAGTAACTAGCCTATGATATAAAGAATTCAAATTTCAATATTTTCCGTTCTAGAATCACAATCTATAACCATCGAAGAAAAAGATCACATCAAATGGCATGTCCGCGATTTCAGATCGTCCGGAACAAACCTCAGAATGCGGTTCAAAGCGGCTAAACCGGACGGTGTTTTGTTTTTCACAAAACGCGGTGGCAATATTTTGGCGGTGGAGATTGAAGATGGAATGATAAGAGTGGCAGCTGGAAAAGCGACAGAAAGTAAGTTTCAAGGATTTTCTTAAGCGTTCTCGCTCCTTTTTTCCAACACTCTTGATTTTTTGAACGCCACGTTTTGTAAAATTAGTTTGAGTATCTCAAAACCTCATTTTGATGACTTGGAGTGATAAACCTTTTTATAAATTGCAAAAAGTAACACTTGAAGACTCAAGGAACTCAACCAATGGCGTGGTAGTCGTTGTACCTAAATAACATATTCCTGACGATTAATTCATCACCCCTTTTTCTAGTTCCAAAAAGTCATTTATTGGAGGATAACATTTTCGATGCAGAATGGCATTCTCTCCAAATTATGATGCAGTCTGATAAAGTTCTGATCATGTTGGACCAAAACAAACCTGTTACCATGACAATCATTACAGAAAAGACTCGGACCAACACCAATGGGCCCGTCTATTTTGGTGGAATTGACTCGCCATATACATTTGGCGTTACCAGCCAATCAAATTTTGTGGGATGTTTACAACAGATTGAATACAACACGGTAAAATTCCTTATATTAGGTCATAATAAGTAAGTCCGCAGTCGATGGCGACCCAAGAGCTCCTCTTTGAATAGCTATCTTTCCGAATGAAAAAAGGCGCCACTCTTTTTCCCTGGATTGCTCCACTTACCCTTTATCATTCTATTTAATTGCTGAGCATCATACAGAGAGGTATCAAGTATCATTTTAGAGTGATGATAAGCTTCTAATGTATTGGCTAAAGCACTATTGATGAGGCTCTAAAAGTCTGTATGTCCAAAAGTAAAAGGGCAAGTGAATGAAAGAACGGGAAAATGAATGACTGAATAAATAAAGACATGAAAAAAGTCAGCGAAAGAAAGAACTATAATGAACGAAGCTGACACATAACGTTGTTTAAACATTTATCTAACACTATATTTGCCAGCCTGGGAACGAATGTTTTCAGATTTTTGAACAGATCTCAATTGTCTTTATCATAGAACGATGTGATTTACAAAGTTCTGAACACAATCAGTAAAAGAATCGAAACCATTGGCAAAATTCGAAAGGGATGTTCATACTCTAGCTCAAACATTAACGTTCCAACTGAAAAACCAGGTATGTGTCTATTCATCTTTATATATTTTTACTGTATCCATGTATCCTCTACTGGCTAAATCGATGTGGCCAGCCAGGTGGTGCATATGTAATGTGCTGAGAAGGATGAATGCATACACCTGCTCTGCCAGCCCAATCTACTGTGTGAATATAGTTGGACAGAGATTCTTATTTCTTCACATATATTTTCATTCTAAAAGGTTAAGTGATGTTGTAAGAGTACTCTTCCAAGTGAAGAAGCATAATAAAATTTTCAGAATAAAACCCACCACTGATCTTTTTAAAGACTAGAATGGTTAGCACCAGTACAATTTAGATTCAAAGTTCATTGAGTTTAATTATTGATTATGAGTCCACATAATATTTCCTATATTGAAAGCAACATCTTATTGGTCACAAATTTTGATCCACCAGCGGGGACCACCACAGAGATAGTTCATGCATGAGCTCACGAATTCAATCTCGTCATCAAACTAATTTAACTTTCTACCTCAACGACGGGACGGCACTTGCTCAGATAATGAGTGGGTTGGTGTATCTTAAAGAGGTCTTGACAAAATTTGATTATATAGCTTTCTGCAAGAAAGTATCTTATGGTTTTGAAATAGTTCCTCTTTTGGCTTGCGGTTTAAAGAGACAGTTTGGGAGGAGCACAGAAAAAGAGGGAAGAAAGAATTATACAGGAGCAATCATGAAACCTTCGCATTAGAAGTGCAATTAGACAGTCACTGCAGACGAATTATTACAATTAGTAAATTGGCTAGGCCTCCAAACCTATGACTCTCACTCTTAATTTTCTACCATTTTTGTTTTTCTTTTGGAAACCATAGAAACAACGAAAACAAAGGAGGACGAAGATGAATATCCAAGTAATGGAACTAAAGAGACCGTGGTATGTGAAATTATCCAATAATTATTTTGATCATCCATTCAAATTCCTTACTGCTGACATGGAAAGCTTTGATACGATGAAAAAGGGACTAGCCCCCTCCCCTTCCCAAGATTGTTTTGCATTGTAGAGGCTAGCTTGAAAATCTTGGGAATCATGCAATGATCATTATAGTTACCCATTCAAATTCCTTACTGCTAACAAGCTGAAAAAAGATGAGAATGGGCTAGCCTTCTCCCGAAAGTGGTTTGCATTGTAGAGGCTAACTTTCAAATCTTTCTTAGGACAAAGATTTGAAAATAAGCTAATTGAGCTCAAAACATGTAACTTTCAAAGGATAAGGAGTGTTTTCTAATGAATGAATGAGCCTCATATTTTGAACACATTCTTTTCGACAGATCAAGGAAATTCACACTCGCGAAGGAGGAATGGGGCAGAATTTCATCATTTGGATAACAGCAGGCATTGTCATTGGAACAATCATTATTCTCATCTCGGCTGCATGTGTCGTTCATCACGTTCGTCTAAAGTAAGCAATTTTTTTAGTTCTTGTTTATTGTTTAAACTTTTGAACCAGAAGACATAGGATTTAAACTGGATTCGAAGTCTTGAGATTGTTGTATTCGCTCGAAAACAAATTATCTGAAGACGTTTTGTTCGGGGTCATGATATTCATGCTCAATTATTAGTTCAGTTATTGGCATTTTTGGCTGGTTAGAGTGTCTTTTTAAGTCTTTTCACAAGAAATGTGTACACCTACCACGGCTTACATGTGGAAATCATTTCAATGGGAGATCAGAATATGTTTTCACATGGTAGCAAAGGTCAGAGCAAGGAGTGAACCTGTATCTTGATCAGAATACACCTTTTCGACCGTAACCACCATTTGCTGTGCAGGCATTTTTTTTGTCCGTTTTACCACCCTAAAACTGTCACAGTCTTTTTTTTGCGCCTAGAGACAATTGAAAAAAGTATAAAAAAAGGATTGGATCGAGTTTAGGGTGGTAAACTAATAAAGTGGAACACACCTGACCGCGCGATTACGGGCGAAAAGGTATATTTGAATTGACAGTAATTTTACGACAATACATTATATAAATTAATTTCCTCTTTCCAGATATTACCGTATGAAAGCACAGCAGCAGGTTCCACAACACAAAGACTCCATTTCAGATGATGATGAAACACCAATGAAAGAAATCGAACCTGAAGAAAAATCAAACGCCTCATCAAGGGCGGGAACGCCCACGCTGAATATCATCACTCGAAATAACGGTAAAGAGGATGATGAATATCTACACATGCTGAACAACGTGGGAGGAGGTGATGCAGAAGTTTCCGAAGTGTAGATGTACCCTTATTATCAATGATGAGAGTTGCACCATTTTTATATGGCACACTTGATGGAAGGAGTACTGCGGAGATGAATCATAAGGGCTGGTCTACACTTATGATAGAACATGGTCCTAAAACCATTGCTCTTGTACAGCATGTTCTTTGATTCACCACTCACCAAAACATCTAGTTCTAATCATGAAAGAAGACATTTCTAAACAAGATTTGAAAATGCAAGCATTGGATCAAGAAGATTAATCGGGAAAGAAATTAATTATCGTTGGAAACAGAATATATAAAGTTTTCAATCGAAAGTGAACGATGAAACATATATATACTGCATCAATAATGTACTAAATGCAGGCTCGATTGACTTGAGATGTTTAAAAGTCATATTATCGAGATCGAATCGATGGACATATTTTTAAAATATTTAAATGATATTGTTTTAACGTATCCGCCTAAGAATCGGGATTGACATTTTTAAAACCCATTATGGACGTCGTAAACAGGTCCATTCAACGTCCATGACATACATAAAAACGTTCGGTGAACGTTGAAACGACGTCATTTTCGTCATCAGAAGATATCGTTGATCGGGTTTACGGAAAAATTATTTGAACGACATTGAATTGTAAATTATATTAGGTTTTTAATGTTTGGTTGCTGAGTTACGTAATTTCGGTAATTATGCAAGCAAACGTTTGAATCTGTGGAAGCGATCCCTTACGCAAATACAATTCTCGACCGTAGCCGCCAATTGCCGTGCGGGCATTCTTTTGTCTGTTTTACCACCCTTAATCCGTCTCAGTCGTTTACGCACCTAAAAGACAATAGGAAAAAGTGTAAAAAAAAGGATTGGATTGAGTTTAGGGTGGTAAATTAAATGATAAAGTAGCGACTACGGTCAAAAAGCTGTATCGAACGTCGTTTTCATAATGGCGCAAGTTAAGTAACTTAACAAAAATCTCTATACACGGGGGTTAAATTTGGGTACATTTTGGTCCCTTCATAAAAATCTTAAGCATAACAATTTCTTTTAATAATGATAATGAGCTGTAATTATATTTGTTATTTTATATGTTGTTATGAATATTATTAAATAATGTAACTATTATAATTTTATTGAGAAATAAATTTTAAATCAATATTTTAGTCTTTAAAAGAAAATTCAAATTGTGTTGAGTTTGTATATCCTGGCGTTTGCTGATAGGAACATAGGGCTAAAATTAGACTATGCTATAGTCTAAGACGAATTTCATCTTAGAGGAACAAACGTAAAGACGGGGATTTTTTTCGGGGGTAGCTGTTGTCTTAAACACAGACTCTATCCGCCGCGCAACATATTACGTTTTATAATATACAAACTATGTTATATCATAATAATATATTATACGGACGATAGCATCGTTTAGGTCAAAATATGTCCAAATCCTGAGAATGAAAGTTTTTTATAACGGATGACCGAAATCAAACTTTAAATTGTAAATAACTACACTTGCCGAAGGACTTACGGAAACTGAGCTAAAAAGGTTCTATTCATATTATAAAGACTGTTCGGTGGTACCTTGAGTATCAAAGCCTAAGTTTTTATAGAAATTCATGCAGACTTTAGGTTGAATCTCACTCGACCTGAGATACTCGTGGTAGTAATTAGACCATGGTAGTCATTATAAAAAAACCCCGGTCTGGCAATGTATTGTTTTAGCTTTTTGTTCAATTTTCTTTTGTTACAAACAAAAGACAAGTTGCAATTTGCATACTTTTTTATCACGTTACCAAAATCTCCTCTTGGGATTGGTCTATTTTCTAATCACATGGTCAAAAAGTTAAATAAATCGATTTTGGTACGTAAGCTCCATCTTTTAACAATAAAAAGAGACAAAAGCCTTCCAGACCAGTAATTCTCTACCGACCACCCAAATTCGTTTGAATAGTGAACTCTTAACATTGGAACAAACTACTGCCAGGTTCCAAAGGCGTCTTTAAGGGCGGCACATACCGGTACCCTTCACTTGCCTAGGTACCACCGGGCTTGACGAAGAAGTCCTAAATGAATTTTAATCTAATAAATCTAATTTAAAATTGCATAAATTACCTATTTATTCTAATTTTTTATATCTTTATCATATAGCTATTAACCCTTTTCATTTTTGTATTTTTACGTAGAATTTGCGAGATTAGGCATTTTTTGTCTTATGCAAATATAAAACTAGAACTAGAACTAATAGTGAGGTTAATAAAACGACGATGTTTTCAAACAAAGAAAGGTTTTCAAATATTATTTTTCAAGGACAAAATATTTCTTTTTCCAAAATGTCAAAATGTTCAAAAAAATTTCTTATATTTTATATATCAATTAAGATATCAATAAAGTTAAATTTTTAGCTTTCGACTAACTACAGTATATGCTTTATAAAAATTCTGAAACAGAAGAGCAGATGGAATTGAATTGAGGATATTCAAAAACCTCAAAACACATGAGTATGATAAATACAGGTATAAACTTATTTGGTCCCTTACCCATCTAACGCCCATCCCATTTCAGCATTTGACGTTATTTGTAAATTGGACAGTACCAAGTCAACAAAATGTTTACAATATAAACAAAAGACTGCTAAAGTAAATTCTTCCTATGATAAAAAATAAACCAATCTTCTACGATAACCAATAAATTAATGTTGAAAATATATAAGTATATCTATGGACTTTAAAAAAATTCAATGATTAGAATCTGCAACAATATAATTCAAATCAACTGAGCGAGTACTTTAAGCGCCTTGCGGTGGTTACTCAAATAAGCTTTGAACCGTCCTTCTCTTCAAGCTTCTTCATTGACTCCACCAAGACCACTTTCGATTTTTCCGTCGCATTATTAAAATACATGGGACGTATTCCGTTCACAATCACGAACAATAATCCAGTCACGTCCGCTATAATGGCTAACCATAACATCCCGTTTTTAGCTAAAGCTACGGCAACGAAAATCACTTTGATTACTATACTACCGATAATGTTTTGAAAGACTATTGTACGGCAATATTTGGCTAACAAAAGTAAAGTCACAACTCTTGAAAGGTCATCGCTCATTAGAGTGATACCGGCCGAGTCGACGGCTAGGCCAGTGGCCGTAGGGCCGATAGCGATACCAACATCGGCAGCGGCGAGTGAAGGACAATCGTTAACTCCGTCACCACACATTGCAACTTTCAATTTGTCCTGCTTCTAAGATGAAAGGTAAAAAATTTTATACCGAAGTATTTTCACACACTTTTTGATTGTCCAATTCTCCTTGAGGAGTAAGGCTTAGAAGACATTGTTAACTGAAGGGACCATGAAACTTGTTCGATATAGGGAGACGATGAGCTATAGAGGTTCGCGTTAAAGAGACTCCACTGTATTACACTTTTTTTATAAGAATCAGTATAATCTTTCTGAGGCTCAGCTGTTCTTATTTTTTTTGGCACTTTGAGCCTCAAATTGCTCATATCCTGTTCTTATTATAGGGTGTAATTGAGGTATTTTAGGCGTTATGCCCAATCTTTACTACTTTAACCCTTAAATTGCTTGAAATTGAGTAATTTCAGGATCAGTTTTTAAATTGTTTTTAGACAAATGGGTCAATTTTTGGCGATTTTGAGCCTCATTGTTCTTATAAAATTGTTCTTAAATAAAAAAAGTTCACACATACCTGTTTACTGACTAACCATTCATATTTTTCATGTGGCTTCATAGAGAACGAATATTCAACGATACCAGTCTCGTTCGAGATTAATCGGGCTGGCCCTTCTGTATCTCCGGTTAGCATACAACACCGGACATTATGTTGGGTCAATCCTTGTATGGTTTCTCGCGAAGAATCTCGAACTTTATCCGCCAATCCCAATATAAGACTTAACTGAAATGTTGAAAAACATATTCTTTCACTATATCATTGGATATCTCAGTGAAAGTAAGTCTAACCCGACTTAGCCTAGATGTCACGGCATTTTTCTACGCAGGAACATCTATTCTACACAGCAAGGTCTTTTGACGTCACTTTATTACCCGTTCGAAGCTCTTGCAGTAGGGGAAAAATCACATTTACCATTGAGTTTAACCCTTTCCGTGCCAATGTCAAGTATATTTGACATGGGATATAAAGGTAATGTCCAGTTTGAGTTAGAAATCGTCGTTTTCGGTCTAACTCGTAACTAATTTTCCAGAGTCAAGAAATCAAAAAAATGCAAAAATTTGACAAAAATCAACTTTTTTGAGATTTTACCGTTGTTTGACCATTTTTGCTCAACGAGTGATCCAAGAAACTCCAAATTTAGCCCTGTTTTACTTTATTCTGTCCTTTAGCAAATTGATTTGAATTTTTACCACTGGGCACCTTTCCATCATTCAGTCAAGTCTGCACGGCTATCCAACGAGCTATGAACCAGCAGCCTTTAACTTCTTCTAGATCCGGAGATGTAAGTTTGAACTAGCGATTTTCTTAAAAAACTTAGAAAAAGGATAGTGGGCACGGAAAGGGTTAAAGCCCTAAGGGTCTAGAGTAGAAACCTATGGATGGGACATGAAGCTATTTAATTTCCCATCCAGAACGCCCGCGCGTGGTTTCTACACAAACGCCGGATTGAAAGTAAAATCTATCGTAAGATTAAAAAAAAATGCAATTCTCAAAAACGAAGGAACCACTAGATACAATCCGTTGTCATGACTGCGGCGGGTTCTAGGCGCGTTCTGGATGGGAAATAAGTGGCTTCACTTTTTCTTACTCTATTTATAAAAGCAAAACTTAAAGGCCCAAGGAATTTAATCGCATTGGTAATGGTTACAAAACGAGGCAGTCGTTGTACTTAGAATAACTTATGAAAAGGCCTATTGTATCAGCAAAAAAAAAAAACTTTCCCAGCTGACAAACAACGTTGTTTCAACATTTTTCTAACATTCACAACGTCCATATAACGTTAGATAAACGTTGAAACAACGTTGTGTGCCAGCTGGGTTGTGACATACCCGTCCTTCATTGGCAACAAAAACGACCGTCCTTCCCATGTTAGACCAATCCTCTAAAAGTGTTTTCTCCTTATCAGAAACCAGGACACTATATAACTGCATTAAATCAAGATTCCCAACCAAAACTTCTTTCTCGCTTACAACTCCACTTAAACCCATTCCAGCTTCGTTTTTAAATTTGGTGACGTCAGGGAGATTGATTTGTGATCCGAACTGTTCGATTTTATCGGTGATACAACCGGAGAAATGATTGACTATGGCTGCAGCTACTGGATGACTCGATTTCGTTTCTAAAGCAGCGGCGTACATCACTGCATCTGACCTGAAGGAATTATAAAATATTGCGAATAGCACACCACAACAAATCTAAAAATAGTAACAATTCTGCACAAATTTATTCTATTCGTTTGTACGACTTTCAATCCCACCCTCCTCAGGCACGACGGAAGCTTTTCAAATCTGATACGGCGGATGAGGAAATTTAAGCAATTCTACCAACGAAGAGGAGAGGGTTGTTTTGTGAAAATCTGGTACGGCAGCCGACGTACCTGCCGTACCCAGTGCGTCGTGCATGCCTCCTTTGCGTTAATTGCTCTTACACGTTAATTAATTACAATATCAAAAGAAAGGTAATAACTTTCACGGTTTTCCAATCATTTCGAAATTAACTGTGGAATTGAAACTCGTGCAAATTTCTAGTTGAAACAATTATGATGTGTGAGACGTGGAGCGCTGTGCGTTGACTTAAAACTTTCTATATTATTTTAATTCATACATCATACATCTGATGATCCATACATCTCATGATCGTCTCTGGCGTGAAACAGTCTGTAATGTTTTGATTTTTTTTAAAAAAAAATAAATTTTGAATTTAGCTCTACCTTGGTATCCCTTTAACTGCCCATGTCGGCATATGCCGACAGGAGCATTTTCGATTTCTTTGCCGATGTAGGGATTTGCCGACATGGGCACTTTCCATTTCTTTGCCGATGTCGGGATTTGCCGACATGGGCACTTTCCATTCCTTTGCCGCAAAATTTAACACTTCTACAAAGATTTTGTATTAGATGGTTTGAAATGAAAAAAGCTAATAGTTAAAAGCTTTTCTATGTTGAAAAATAACTATTCAACAATGTTCAACTCAAAATTATAGTCCTTGGCTGATATATATACATATATTATTCAAAAAATGAAGTCAAAATCGCTACCTTTTTCCCATGTCGGCATATGCCGACATCTGGCAAATAGGTCGAACCTTCTTTTTTTCCCGTGGCAAATAGGTCGAACCTTAAAAAATACGAACGGCAGTTAAAGGGGTATAGAGCACTAATGTTGTTGTTGTTTATATTATTTCAATGGATTCTTTCAGTAATAGTTCCAAAAAGATGTATTTTTGACATGGCTTTGAAGAATCTCACTCACATAGTGTTAGGAAAAGCTTACTTAAAAGGCATTTTTACCTGCCAAGTAGTTTTTTGTCGTAGAAAACCAACCGAGTAACATTAACTAAACCTTTTGATAATTACTACCAGCCAGTTTTACTTTAACAGATTAATTGAATTAATTTCCTTTATGTAATAAAACATACCTTTCTCCAGACACATGATGTTCCGCTACAACTTGAAATCGTCCCTCCGTTAACGTGCCTGTCTTATCAAAACAAAACATTTGTATAGACGCCATCTTTTCTAAAAATTGCGCCCCCTTAACTAGGATACCATCTTTAGAAGCACGTGATATACCAGAAATCATTGTGACAGGAACAGCTATGATGAGAGAACATGGGCAAGCGACCACGAGGACTTTCAGAGCACGTGTTGACCATATTTTCATATCCTCAGTAGTGAAACCATTCTACAAAAATAGTGAAACAAAAATCATCTCGTGTTTGTAAAGACCAAAGGAATACGGTAGAGTCTTTTTAAGTTGAACCTCTACCCGGAGCACTAGGGTTGAGGGATGATTGGTATTTGCGTAGAGAGACTTTAAAAGGTGAAAAAACCGACACTTAAGGTACGCACCCATTTTTGCCGACTTTTTGTGACGAAAATAGTGACGCCATAGGCAAAATAGCAAGGGAAAATAAGGGGTAGAGAAATAGCTGGTTTTCATCAAAATAAACGAAAATGATCGGTACCATGAAATTCTGAGCAGGCTTGGCCCCCTACTATTAACAAAAACGATTTCTGACCTTGACTTTTCCAACAATGAGAGGAACGATGAAGATCAACAAAGCAACACCGACAATGAGGGGTGTATAAAACTTTGCAAATCGGTTGAGAATTTCTTCAGTGTTTGAACTTGCAGCTTTTGCTTCTTCGATGTATTCGGAAACGCGCGATAAAGTTGACGTCTTGTAGTCTGATGTCGTCTCAATCTGAATAGGAATTAAACGAGAATTGATCAGCAGGAACAAAATCAGATATGCTCTTGGTATTGGCAACTATTTCACGACGGAGGTTTCGGCAAAAGACATACCCACCGCGTAAAGGCTAAATCTTTGGATTTACGTAAATAAGACCATTTCAAAAAAGGAAATATTTCTCAAAAAAATGATTTGGACTTAGTGAAAATGCTTCAAAAAGGTCCAAAAAGGGTTATTTTTCGAATTTTTGGCATTTCTTGTAATTTTAGACCCCCCGCAGAGCAGAATTTGGCATTTTTGAATTTCTGGGATAATCTGCGCCGAAACAATTGGCACAAAGGGGAATTCTCTCAAAACTTTAAAACCGCAAGTGATTTTTTAGTGCTTTGAAGTACAGTTCGGAAGTAGAGTTTTAACTCTGAGTTTTAACATTAGACTTAAAACTTAGGCCCTTAGGATCTCAGGATGTAAACACACAAAAATATTCCAATAAAGCTGATAATATAGCCTGGAAACCACTTAACCCCTCACAAATCAAAAAATCCAATGAAGCAAGGTGGAAGTACTGAAACTGCAATTCTCGCCCGACCTTTAATAAATTCTGAAAAACGTTAGAAGAGCCAAAATATATTTCGACGTTGATTGTAGACAAATCAGAAGCTAACAGGTTCTATCACAAAAAAAACGCACATACATAAACATTATAGAAAAATTCAACATTGTTCTCAAATTTGAACAGAAAAAACTACCAACCTTAAGATAACCACTTTGAATAACGGTGCCACTGAAGACAGTGGAATCTGTGGATTTTCCAACAGGTGTTGCTTCTCCAGTAATTGAACTCTCGTCAACTGCTGCTTTACCTTTAATCACCTGAAAAATTAGATGGAGAAATATATATGCAAACACAGTGAATAAGGCTCTATAATTCGAACTTTCCTTAACTTGAACACCCTTCTACCCTCCCATAGCAGACTAAATTACAAAATACAACTGCTTTCTCTAATGCAGATCTTGAATTCAATTCTAAAGTTTAAGGATAAAAAAAAGGATTCTTAAAAATTAAGCCTTTCTTTCCTAGTGGTCTCACAGGTCTCGCTGGTTCTCTGTGAAGGTTAGACATCTTCATTGCGGCATCAAATCAAAAACCTGTATGGCTAATCTCTTGGGTCAGAAATGAAACCAGTGACTACCCATCCAAACAAAACGTCGCTTTCACTCGCACAAATGCCGGAAAAGATCTCGAAAAATGTACCTCTCAAAAACAAAGAAATCACTAGGCCCAGTCCGTTTTGATGATTTCGACACTAACCCTAACAGAGGCTTCACACTTTTTTAGACTCTTTTCAGGCTTTAAACTCAATAGATAGTAGTACCTATGTTTAAACTTTCCTCGATAGTTTGTAGCTCACCTTTCCGTCCAGAGGGATTTGTTCTCCAGCACAGACGAGTATGACTGTTCCCATGGCAACATCTTTGATATCCACTGATTGGTTCGTTTCGGCCAAAAGAACGGTCGACGGCGCTGACACCAGTAACGCTGAAAATAAAGAGGTCTTTGTGTTGATACACTCACAAGAACAGCTATTTCAACCTCATATAAATAAAACCACGGAGACGAGGTTGCAGGTATTTGACCGAGAAAATTTGAGCCAAGATCAAATAGATCTACTTTCCCCAGGATGGGAGTGGTTTTTATCAAAATCTTCCAAAACCTCGTTGTACTGAGTGGTGGGTGGTACATGAAAAAATCCAAAAAAAACTTTTAGGCTATATTTAAAGTTTTCCCCGAATTTATTTTTACCCAACGGGAATTTTTCCCCGATTATGGTTTCCCTATAAGATAACAATATATAAGGGTGTCAACATGATTTTGTATCAAAAATTCATTCAAGTTTAAATCCATAGGGGGGCCGAAAAAGTAGATATATTCAAGGATTCAAGAGGGTCAAAGGAATTCCATTGCATTTTTCCGCTGGAATTTGATTTGAGTTGAAATTTGAATTTCTTTCATTGTTTTTTTGCAGATAGTGTGATTTTTCAAGGTTCCCGATGGATGATTAGACAATCTTATTCTTGATACCTCCTAGTAAGTATCTCACCTGATAAACCTTTCTCCACATTGTAATAACAAATCATCAACAACAACTCTGCAATACTGAACACATAAACAATCAAACAACCATCCAGCCATTCTCTTAATACAAGAGTCCCGGTCACAGCTATTAACATGAGCAAATTAACATTAGCTATAACACATCTTTTAACATCTATGGCTGCTTTATATATCATGGGTGCGCCACCTAAAATTAGAATGGGGATAGCAACCCATTTGTCCCAGTTCTCTTTGAGAGCCGTTGCAGTTATAATGGCACAAAACAAAAGAGTTTGTGTGATGACACTTGCTGCACGTATCCAAATCCAGCGTTTAGCTCTGGCGTTCTCCTTGGTAGCTGCGTCTTGTCCGCTTTCCATCAAAGATATCCCAAGATGCAATGCATTCAGTTTATCAATAATCTGAGTGGTCGAGATAACGGCAGGTTCATGTTTGACGTACGCTATACGACCGATGACGTTGATATTGACGGATAAGATACCGGGAAGATCGGCTAACGTATTTTTGACAAGAGTTGCTTCTTTTCCGCAACATATGTTCTGGACACGCAATTTTGTGAGCTGCTGGTCTCCTTTTTGATGGGTGGGTGATGTGTTTGCGCTGCCATATTTGTTTGGGAGGAGCGGAGAACCAGTTCTGTAAAGAAAAGAGAGTTAAACAGATTAAGAGTTTCATGACATCAGATAAGGTGAGATTTTGAACTGAGTTCTTTTCGAATGGTTCAAGGATTTTAAGGAATATAGAGCCTAAATCAACTGTAAATGTTTTGGTTTTTAGTAGGGGAGTTTATTCGAGGGGGCGTTTAAAAGAAGGGCGTTTATTCGAAGTAATACGGTATCTGGGATTTGTCGGCATGAAAAAAGTCTGTCTGTCATAGAAGGAAGCTATCAGTCGTTCAATTACAGAAGTTCCAAAGACAACATTACTTTGCTGAGCGACTTTTAATGCATTTCAAGCCCAGGGAAAAGACTAAGATACTCAAAAAGTTTAGCTAGAATTTCGAGAATTTATGACCATTTGATGGGATCAATATTCGAGGGACTTTCGAGGGTGTGAAAGTGGAGCTCTTATGACTGGCACATATCCAGCCCCTGTTTTGCCGAAGCCCCCGTTTTGCCTAAGCACATCCTTTCCCAGGATTTCGAGAAGCCTAATTTTCTCATCTTCTGCATTTTGAATAAAAACAAACATACAGGTAGGAAAACCCTCGAGGACATTTTGTAGAAGAAAAAAAGAAAGAAAAGTATAAAACAGAAAGTCGAGGAGAGTGTTCCACATTGCATTAAAACCATGCTAAATTCTATCACCGTAAATCTACGGTTGGAGCTGCAACACCGGGAGAAGGAAGAGGATTCTCTGATTGGACCTCCTCCTTTGTATCATTCTTATCCTTAACATCACCAATCCTGTCTCTATAAGAAGCAAAAAAAGAAGAAAATAAAGGTAGTTTTAGTGAAGAATTCAGAAATAAGATCCATACCCTTTTTCAATGAAATTACACATCGTTCTGTGATTTATATGAACAAGTTTTCTCACTATCCTTTATACAAAAATCCTGTCAAATGCTTTATCAAAGAGAAGGTATTTTTTGTGAAAAAACCACAATTTCTTTGTATTAGGCAATCCTTAAAGGCAATCCACAAAACATGATCCGTGAAAAAACCACTAGAATGTTTTTGCGGTAGTAAATTAAGTGACAAGCACTCGATCATATAGTCAGTTCCTTAGTAAAATCTTTTATATTCTTTTGTGAAACCTAGCACACAGGTAAAAATCTCAGATAACTTGACCCACATAATTAGTCATACCTTTTTGATATATAATATATGACAAATGCAATAATGCCTGTGTTAGATTTTTTTAGTTAGTAATATTCTTATTATTAGAATAATCTTACTGTATATTAAAATGTGAATTCTATGTAACACTTATTGTAAAGACTGTAATGACTTTCTTCAGACATTTAATAATCAAACTATCTTAAATGCAAAATAAATTTTGATGTCTCGTTACGAAAATATGATCAGACAAGAAAATTAATTTTTAATGATTACTCTGAACTCGCGACGCCCAATGATAAAGTTATCAATCAAACCAGCACAAACACCGCTCCTCTTTCGGTAGCTATCTACCCGAAGGTAGGGGAGGGCGCCACTCTTTCTACCTGAATTGCTCCACTTACCCTTGATCCTTCTCTTAATTGCTGAGCATCAAGCAGAAAGACATCAAGTACGATTTTTGGCATCTTTGGTATGACCCGGCTGAGGGTTGAACCCGCAACCTTGCAAACCGTAGCTGGATGATCTACCAATACACTACGATTAAACAGTCATGGTGACAAACAAAGGTCAAATTCCAGCTTTCGGGTCGATAAGAAAAACGGTGTTGATTTTCACCACGAAATGTATTGAGAGATTCTATGTAGCAAAATGAGTCCGAAATACTGTATAAAATTACATCACTCCTTGGTCCAACTGTAAGACCATTAGGTAAGCTTAGGTATTAGCCTGCCTTAGTTTGGAAGGTAAAACTCGTGTTTAGGCCTCAAAACTAAATAAAAAAAGTGAAAAGATCTACGGAGATTTTTCCAGACATCAAGTGTGGAAAACTCTAACTACTTAAAACTTTTTAGGTACAGGTTAATTTATAGAACCTCCAGGTAGGTCCAAAAAGGACAAACAGACATTCTCGGGTTGCAGCTCAACAATAGAGAACAACAGTACAGTCAAGTCTATATAACTCTAACACGCATGGGGAATACATAATTGTTCGGGTTAAGGAAACATAGAGTTATGGAGTAAGGTTTATAATGTTACCTGACATTCGAGTTATAGAGGTTTGAGTTGAGAGCAAAAGTATAGGCTATGAGTATATGTTTTACCTTGGCTCATCAAAATAGAAGATGTTCGGTACCATTTTGTTGTTCGAAGTCTCTTGAAATCTTTCCCCCAAAAACCACGTCTTTCTATACAAAATGCTTTAAACAACATTGTTTCTTAAATCAAATCGAAGTCCAGAGCAAGACTTGTAGGAATTTAGAGAATCAAAAAATTTTTTCAATGAGATTAGACTAACATAAGAATACCATACGAAGCAAATTTTAAGATTATGAGAAAAACATTAAAAACTATATTGAAAGCTTTAAAACAGGGGGTAATTATAGATTGTAATAAGAGAGAGGGTAAGCCCGATTAAAATGGTTTAAAATTCAAGCTAGCACCACTTATCATTCATGGATATATCAATTAAATTATGTTTTGAATGGAATATTTGCAGACATAATTAGTAAAGACCTCAGGAGGTAACATTAGCAAAGCCGTGTTTGTCTAGCTCTCCATTAGAATAGTGGCAGGATTTACTGACAATGGGTTATGTCGTTTATATACATAGGAATATTTCTCCAGAGGGTATCTGAAAAGAATTTCCATGGGAAAAAGTGAAAATTTTGAGAAGAATTGGAACTTCAGTCACCTTCAGGGTCACCCTTTTTCGAAATAAATGATTAAAAAATGAACCAAGTTTTAAGTCCATTCTTCTATAAACCTTACTGTACATCCCTGTATCGGTCATTAGAAGCAATGATCATCCAGAATTTCTTATCGATGTGGGAACGTTATAAGCGAAGATTCAAAAGTTATTGCACAAGCCTACAATGAGTAATCATCTTTAATTCGAATCTTTCTGTAATTCGAACAAATTAGATTTCCCTTCAGAAATAGCAAGGAACAACTTTTTTCCACACGTAGTTATCTGTTTTAACGAGGAAGCAAGTGATACTTTTATGGACCTACCTGGTTATGCATTTAACACATTTATAATTGATATCTACGTGACGTGACCATTAAACAATCATTCAGAACACAAATAGTGACGATCTATTAAAATTAGTCGTTTGTTTCTTATAAAAAAAACGTTTAGAAACCAAAATTTCATGCTCTTTAAATATTCTTTCATATTAAAGACTTCGTGAACAAAAAAAACATCTATCTCCTCAAAAAATTGAGTAATTCGGCTAAGAATGTATTAATAGTGATTCTTATAGATAAAGATGAATTTTTTGAGCCGAAAAATTTTTTACAAAAATCTGCCTGAGCCATCTTTTACCTACTTTTATGCACAAAATCAGAAAAAAACAATGATCCAATATTTCACAAAGTCCAAAAACCCGTTTTTTAGCCTTTTTTGGCCCAAATTTACCCAAATTTTTTTTTTTTCAAAAATCGGGCTCCGTCACATTTTGGCCATTACCATTTTGCATCTCTGTACCAAAAATCAAAAGATTCCTATGCAATGCTTTACCATTACTGTTTCTAAAATGCTGACCGAAATACCCAAAAACTGTGATTTCCAGCATATTTCCGGTATTTCCGCCCGGAAAATTCCGTTTTAAAGGAATCAGACTCGGCTCCGTCACATTTTGGGCATTGCCATTTTACATCATTGTGCAAAAAATCATGAAAATCTGTCGAGTATAAGTTGAAAAAATGAAGGAAAACCATTTTACGCTGGTTTTCGGCTGTTCCGGCGATTTTTAAGGAGTTCCGGATTCAAAGGATGATTTTTTTGGAAATCAAACGATGCTAAGTTTTGGGCATTATCATAAAGAACATTTTTCTGTAAAGAAACAATTAAATAAGTTCAAAAAATGTGACGGAAATGTGAAAAAACGACGATTTCCGGCACATTTCCGGTTCTACAGACCGGAAAAAATTTTTTTTCGGCAAACGGTTTTCGACACCTTTTCGGCAATACTAATGTGCATCTATGTGCAAAAAATCGCAAAAAACTAATGATAAAATCTCGAGAAAATCTCAAAAAACCGCTTTCTTCGGGACATTTCCGGTTCTACCGGCCGGAAAAATTTTTTTTTCGAAAATCGGGCTCCGTCACATTCGAGGGTTTATACTAATTGAATGAGCCAATCTCGAGAAAAGTTGGTAACTAACGTACTAACGAACGAACTAACGAACACGGGTTAATTTATAGGACCTCCACCCCACCGGGGTAGGTCCAAAAAGCGTTGCAATTTAAATTCTATCAAAGCTGATTTTTTCATTCAGATCTTATTTATGCAGATTCTTTGAGAATTCGAGACACACTTCAAACAAGCTAAGTTAAGATAATAAAACAATTAACCAGGCTTCCTTCATTATTTAGTTATTAGTGGAGGCATTATTGCATCGATAACCGAAAATAGAATTACTCATTTCGACTCTCTCAAGAAGAGGATCAAGAAATCTGATGACGTAGTGCTTATTTTACTCCCAACCACAGATATCTTATATAAAACACTAAAGAGCTACTGTGTTTCTAATCGAAGCAGAATGTATGTGTCATTTAAAAAGTAGGCAACAGCTCTGTATTTGCTCAGTAAAGATGGCACATGTTTTGATTCAACTGCCATTGCTAGAGAAAAAAAGTACGCCTTTAGTATCTAGTGTTTTATATAAGATATCTCTTCTCCCAACACATAGTTTGTAATAGATGCCAACAAAATATTTTAAACTTTCGCGAGCAAAAACTTTCATCTTCAAAAGAATAACGAAATCTCAAAAGTGACTGCTCGCGATAGTTTTTACGAGTAAAAAAAACAAAGAAAAGTGCGAAAATGTCTTACTTGTGCTTCCGTTGGCCCAAAGGCGTAACTTGGTTGCTCTTGACCATTTTTTTATCAGTAATTCGCTTTTGTAATTATTTTTTAACTATTATCTAAAAATCTATGTATCTGGATTGATTACATGCAATGTTTCATGAGAATATTCATGATGAAATTGGCCAAAAGATTAAAGAGATACTAAGAATACCACAATCATGGAATTTGGCAACAGAACCTAAGAATGCCATTTGTAGAGCATTTTTAACTGTAAATTGCTAATCATCCCTGGGTTCGATACTTTCAAAAACACAATTCTTATAAGAAAAAGCGTGTAACAATTGATCAAACTTACCTGATTTCAGTGACTTCGAAAACTAAGGAGCGACGAGGCTAGGTATGGTAAATTTTATTAAAACTTGGCTGCTTTTCTGTTTAATTCTAGGTAAAGTTCGACCCGAATTAAATCAGGGCCAGTGACTCTCAGAGACCTTATAATGCTTTAACTCAAGGCTGCCACCTATAAAATAATCATGAAAGAAAGGTTAGTATATTTGCAAATTAATTGAAATTAGTAAAAAATACCTTACTTTTCTGTTGGGCTGTATAAGGGGGTTGTTTCATTATTCTTGACCATTTTTGACAAAGTTGTTAGTGGATCATCAGATATTGGTTTGGTTAGGTTAGCATAGAGATTTCTTCTTGGACTGGCAATTATAATTATTTGGTAGTCGTTTAGTATGTTAATATTTTTGTTAGATATTTTTTTGAAATAAATAATGCTGAAAGAACAACGAGTTTTGCTATTTAAAAATTATATTTATAAAAAATTTACCTTCAACCTGGAGCCCAGTTTCTGCAGAGTTTGGCACGTTTGCTCAACTCGGAAAAAGTCGAGTGCAGGTGCAAAATTTGAGGTTTTCAGGTGCAAGTGCAGAACGGTTTTTTAACCCCAAGTGCAGAGTTCCGCTATTTTCTCCTCAAGTGCAGCTAACTTTAGCAATTTTTTGCCTTTTTGGGCCAATTTTCGAGGTATAGATGGACCCTGTCCGGACGATAAAATATCAGGTGCATTCTTCCAGTGCGGAACTTGGTATTTTCGATTTCTTCCTCGAGTGCCTTGTCATACTCTGCAAACTGGCCTTGAACCACCCCTTCATTACAGATCGTAATTTCAATTTTTGAAAAATATTTGCATATCGGGATTAACAAATATTCGAGGAAAATATAAAGATGAAAAACTTGCACCCCTGTCTCAGTGACCCAATGAGAATTCCAGGGGGATACAGGGGATAGGAATTAACTAATCCATGCAGATGGGGGTAGAAAATCTTTTTTAATGGGTTCGGGTTTTGAATTCGAATTTCAGTAGGTACGGGGACGGGGGCGTCCAACCGGGACAGTGATACGAGGGCGTTAAAACATTGACTATATATGAATACCGTCGTCTTACATAAGATTCCCATTTCCGCACTAAGACTCCACTGCCACTTTTCTATCGGAAAAAGACCTGAACTCCGGAGGAGTTGAAAATCGAGCGTCGGATAGTTAAACTGTTTCGCAAGTAAATATACAAGATTTTCCATACCTTTGGAAATAAACCCTTTACAATCTCATGCCGGTTAACCCGGGAAAAAAGCAGGAATATTCCGGAAAAGTGAGGAGAATCTTAATGCACGGGAAAGTGAATCTTATGCAAAACGACGGTGTGCGACAATATGTACAAAATTTAGAGCTGAATATAGTCAATATAAAACAATAAATTATAATTCACACTACAATAACTCTACAATAAAAAAAAACAACAAACAGATCAGTCGTGATGCAAAAAGATTCAAATCTGCGTTAAAACCATTATGTTAACAGGGCTAGAGTGCAATCTTCGACCTTTCCCAATCAAAAAAGTCAAACCTTTGAGCCGAATTTAGAATGACGGATTGAACCTAGCACTTTCTTGTTTTCACACAGCATATCTTTCGAGAACTAGCGATATATATCTTACTTTCAATCCAGCGTTAATGTAAAAACCATGCGGCTCACGTTCGGATGGGTTATAATTTCATTTCTTGTCTTAGAGTTCTCTATCCAGCCCCTTTAGGGCTTTAAGCTTGATCTTAAACTCTCTAGCCGCCATCAGCCGCCCTGAAATGTGATGCTGAAGTCAGTAAAAAGTAATAGGAGGCCCAAACCTATGATAGCAAATGAAGAACCATATTTTAACCTCTTAGACATCTTAACATCCGCATAGATCTGTGTAAATAGAATGATTTCAAGTTTGAACTAATTAGCATAGCATAGCATTTTCTTAGAATATATACTTTAAAGCAATTCATTTTAAACAAAAAAGAAAGAACAATACACCGGTAACGGTTACGTCAAACCAATGGTTGACAAGTTAAGGTGGTATATTTAACGAGAATGTCAATAATCAAAATATTATCATATTAATCAATCAAAACAACGGCCAAAACTTCCGCCACAGTAGAATGAACTGTGAGAGAAAGTGATACTTGATACTTTTACTGTTGCAATACAGTGTGCCCCAAGTATCACTTTCAATTTTCGATAACTCACTCACTCCCATATCTGTCTTTTATACTAACATTCGTGCAATTGTCAAAACAGTCTGGTTGTCTTCTCGGTACCTTATCGGCCCTTATTGGCGTTATTTCTTGGCCTCAGACCTAAAAGGTACCGGTGTTAAGTTAGAGCTGGCGTAAAAAGGGCCTTTAAAACTTTAGCTGACTCAAAGTGATATACCCATAGAGACTGAAAATCATTTAAAAGTGAATTACTCAACAAAAACTTTTACTGTAAGTTGGGAACAATGATTTTGCTCACATTATTGAGATATATGATAACCTATGCAAGGGGGTCAGGGCCAGTTAAAAATAAATTCAGATATGGAATTGAGATACAGTTTGGGTTACTAAAGGCTCTCTTCTTTAACAACCAGGCTGCCAAAAATATAAAGTCAAGTCTTTTCTCGTTTTTTTACGGAAAATTTTACTGAAACCTATCCAAACAAAAAAATTCAGATAAACCGACCGCAGAATAAGAGATTGTTGAACAACAAAAACAAATCTGCAAAAAAATGACTGAAACTTCCTGGACTCTTTCACTCTAATGATCTTTTTTTCATTATGAATAGATAATTACAGTGTCATAAAATTCTGCTCTCCTACACAAATTTCGCGCGCCCCTCCTGTCTACGCTACTGCAAACCTATGTAAGATTACATAAAACAACTCTATCAATTTGAAGGTATGTTTCACACGTCTCAGGTTTTTCCCATTTAGCCAAGTCTAAATACCAATAATTCTAAAATATGAGTTCTAAATTGTATAGATACAGAGTTTTAAGGACAAAATTTAACGTTTTAACCATTTGCTTACACAGCATTTTTAAACAAAAAAAACGTGAAATTTTCCGCATACCAGCAGGTGCAGAACGTTCATATCTCATTTAACAATCTTATCCGCAATGTTCATAACTTTGATGATATTTAGATATGACTTTTTATTCACAAAATTCTTGTAAGCCTTGTAACAATACTGTACAGTCTTTCTTATAAGAACAATAGAGCTCAGAAATCTCAAAAAATTGGAAAATTTAGAGTCTGTAATGGAAGGATTTCACGCAAATGAGAAAGTAAAAATAGGGAACAAACCCTTATAAATACCCAATTTTACCCATAAGAAGATGAGAATAAGAACAATTTGAGGCTGACGGTGCCAAATAAATAAGAACAGGCGAGCCTCAACAAAAATTTGCTCGTTCTTATAAAAAAAATTCATAATATGTGAAAATAATGAATCTACCATACTAAATTTGACTAAATGTCTAGTCTGATTTCCTTGTTATATTACTGAAAAATCATAAATTAATAAGTTTTAATAAGTGAATGTAACATAATACGCAGTGATATGAAACACTGTGTGAACAAACACAAGGGTCATTCGTTACATTGCCGGTAACGGTGCAATATTGTCAGTAATATCGGAAGACAGTTCAGTCCCTTGACAGATAATGAGATGAATAGATAAGTAGACAGACAGATAAGCAGAAGGGATACACAAGAAAGTCAGTACTGATATGTCTAGTAGAATGAAAGCGTCAAAAACCATCAAGTAACACACCCCTGTCTCACAGCCCTGTGGAACTTTTTTCCTATTAGTGGGGATAAAAATTCCTATTGAAATCCCGATGGGGATAGAAATTCTATTGTTCCAAGGTTAAAAAATCCAGTGGGGATGGTTTTGGAGTACAATTTTTAAACATTGAATTTCTAATGGGGATGAAATCAAAGTCATTTTCCCAGTGGGGTTGATATTCCAGGGTATTTTCCCACCGAAGACGAATTTTTGCCAAATTTTCCAGTGGGGCTTGGGTCCCAGTGATTATGTGACACAGGGGTGTGTAAAAAATTCTGCATTACTAAAAGTAGTCAAAAAGAACGACAAATTTCATAAAGAACGACAAACTACCTGACTGCGACAATCTGGCTGGTCAAATCTCAAATCTTGGTTTAAAACTGTTTTTATTGAATTGATACAGTCTGAAAAAACACAACTACAACATCAATCAGCAAAATTATACTCGAACCATCTGATCAAAAACACAAAAACAAGCTCCTGTATCAACTATATCGGTGTTACTGTGACCGTGTAAGCCGTTAAAGCACTTATATCATCAAAATACAGGAATTCAATGTTTATGTTCTATGCTTAAACTGTTGTAATGATAAAAACAACCTGATTAATAAAAACACACTGTATTTATCTCTCTCACTCGCTGATACTTTTAATCTGATTTGTTGTAGCGTAGTATTGTCACGAGACTTGACGTCGTTAACACATCATTAAATAAATAAAAAATTCCAGAAAAAACATGACGTGGCTAGTCAGATAAAAATTCTATTGTTCGATGCATGGAATGACTATTTTTTCGAGGACAGTAAATTGTGGTTAGGTTAACTAGTAATTTTTTAAACAGCCAGGTTACTAAAAGTCAGGCTCCAACAATCTAACCATGGCAAATAATAGCCCTTCACCCAATACCCAAAAATGTGGTATAAATATGATGTGGTTAGCAAATTTCTCAGAAATTATGAGCAAGAATATTAATTAAGCAACCCCGGCACTAAAAATCCGAAAACGGGGATGCTTACAAAAAGTGTGTGTATGTTTATATAGAGATTTTGTTGAGGGTCTATTCATAAATCTTTGGTATGATCCAAGCGGTGATCGAACCTACGACCCCAAGTAGCCCACCATAGTGGGACGCTCTACTTAACACTGCGGCAGTTAACCATTACACGTTCTTTTTCATAAGAACAAACTATATAAGCTTCGCTGGCCAAAGTGTAAAGAACAAGTTAAGAACATTTTAAGGCTTTGTGGACTCAAAAACACCTTATTTCTTAGGGAACTGGTCAAAGTTATTCACAGACAATAATGGTCGAAATAAAAACATGTTAAGAACATCTCTAGGCTTAAAACTCAAAAAATTAAGAACATCCAAAGGCTTCAAAAATGTTGTATGTTCTAATAAAAAAACGCGTATGTACTATATTTTGATAGCATTTGTTGAGATATCTAAGTGCTGTCAAGTATTGATGAAAATTGTGATAAAAAGCCTTCTTGTGGGAAACAGAAATTGTTTATGTTATCACTTCCTCTAACTTAGGTTTACATACAGCATTAGTGATGTGTGCAAACATTCACTCTGTAGCGTAACCAAGAGGGGCGGGTGCAAAATTTGTGTAGGAGAGCAGATTTTTATGCCATTATAATTATCTTTTAATACCATGAATAGATAATTACAATGTCATGAAAATCTACTCTCCTACGCAAATTTTGCGCCCTTCTTGGCTACGCTACTGCAACAAATTAAATCTACTCTAAAAAGTTTTGTTAAATTGTAACGTGCTAAAGCACTAGGCTCAACTTCAGTGTACGTGTGAAAGTGGAAGTCCCAATTGTAAACACTTTTTTAAAACCGAGTGATGAGCTCTCAGGATAATAGAAAGCCGATGTTAACCCAGGGTGATATAGGCGCTCGGGATTAAGGAAGACCCAATTGTAAACCCAGAGTGATAGGTATTAGGAATAAGAGAGACCCGATTGTAAATCATGTTACACGTTTTTTTTTTATAAGAACGTCAAAAATTTTCGAAGCCTTCGGATGTTCTTAGTTTTTTGGATTTGATGCCTTAAAATGTTTTGCATTTTTTGAGCATTTTGATGTAATTTCTTAAGAAATTACAAAGTCTCCAAAGACTTAGAATGTTGTTAGATTTTTGGGCCTCGAAGCCTTATGTTCTTATATAGTTTTTTCTTATAAAAAAAAACGAGTAAGAGGTTATGGCTAAGTGAAAAGCCTAAAGGCTTGGGGACACGAGAAGTTTTTTTCGCGTTGGTGCTGACCTGAAACGCTTTCTTGTGTCTACACCATATTCTTCTTTCTACCAATAAAAGTAAAATCTCACTTTTGTCCCTGGGAAAAAATCAGCGTGTCTTTTGGTCGTCTCGAGTTGAAGTTTAGTTTCCATTGAGTAAAACGACCGAATGGCTATGGCTAGAGTCGAATATTCGAACTTTCCCTAGCAGGAAAAAAGAAAGCTATAAGATATCCCCTGTATTTAGAATTGCGGATTGAATCTAGCCCTTTCTTTGCTCTCAGTCGGAATATTTTTTGAAATCTGCCGATAATCTTTTACTTCCAATCTGGCGTTTATGTGAAAACCACGCGGGTCACGCATTTTGAATGAGAAATAAGTGGCTTCATTTCCAATCATTTAACCCTAATGGTATTTTCATTCAGCAGATTCCAGCTTGATCTTATACTTAGGAATATTTGTAGAGGTTTTTATCTTCTCTTCATAGTCATAGAGTGCTCGATAAGTTAATAGAGCGTTGCTATAATAAAAAGTTGAAACAAAGATATTGTGTCAACTCTTTATTATACTTAGGAATATGTGTAATACCGTAAGTTGATCAAATGTCGACATCCCTCATCTAATTCCGACACCCTTTTTATAAAAAGGATTAAAAGGTAGGTCGATATCACTGATTGAAAAACATTTTTTTCTCTCTGACCGCTAATAAGCGACCCGCGATTCAAACCTTTCTATTATTCCCTGCTCTAAAGAAAGGTGTTAAAATTAGAATAGGGATATCGACCTTGGACCAAATTACGGTATCTCGGTATTTGAAAGGCTTATTGATTCTTTGCAACAGTTATGTGATATTTTAGGGTATCCTTAACTAAATTTTGGACTTCCTCAATTATGATGTTAAACAGCCTTTTTCCAACACCGCCTGTGTAAACAAAATATTGAGATACCCACATCTTGTTATATTTAACACTTGTTTTCTGTCTGAAAAGCATTACCTCGTTTCGACGTCCAATTAAATGGCTAATGGCTGTCATAAAGACGTCAAATAAACGTTCTTTGAACGTCGTTATGTAATAGAATGGGGGTAGAATTACTGGCAGTTAAATCGTATATAGCATCTTCTCTTTAAACCTCCCTCTATAACAAACTTAACGAAAAAATATATAAAATCTAAAGCTTTTAAAAAGGCAGGCGTAAAATTCAAATAAAAAACGAGTAAAAAACGAAAGTATTGAACCAATAACTTAAAGCATTTAATTTAAAATCCAAAT
Organism: Clytia hemisphaerica; assembly: GCF_902728285.1. Classification (NCBI taxonomy): domain Eukaryota; kingdom Metazoa; phylum Cnidaria; class Hydrozoa; order Leptothecata; family Clytiidae; genus Clytia; species Clytia hemisphaerica. The sequence continues at coordinate 3,009,384 of NW_027103551.1, forward strand.
ATTTTACAGTCTTTTTCAGTGTCTTCATTTCTATCAATTTTTCAAATCAATCCTTCCTTCTCTTGCAATTGTTTCATAGAACCAACCATTGTAATGTTCGATTTTTGCTTCGATCTCTCAAAATACATGGGACGTATTCCGTTCACAATCACGAACAATAATCCAGTCACGTCCGCTATAATGGCTAACCATAACATCCCGTTTTTAGCTAAAGCTACGGCAACGAAAATCACTTTGATTATTATACTACCGATAATGTTTTGAAAGACTATTGTACGGCAATATTTGGCTAACAAAAGTAAAGTCACAACTTTTGAGAGGTCATCGCTCATTAGAGTGATACCGGCCGAGTCGACGGCTAGGCCAGTAGCCGTAGGGCCGATAGCGATCCCAACATCGGCAGCGGCGAGTGAAGGACAATCGTTAACTCCGTCACCACACATTGCGACTTTCAATTTGTTTTGTTTCTGAAAGTTAAACAAAAACGACATTAGATAATGTTCAGTTTCTTTGAGCCACAAGAATTCCTCTAAATTGAAAAACCTTGATAGTTCAGATTACATAGTAATTCTACGTAAAACTTTGTGAGTAAGTTTATCTTTGACGATTAAGTGCAGTACAGTCCCCACTTTATCACTTGAATACTCAAAAGTAACGCGAATTTCTTCCAGTTAAAGAATATTCGAATGATACAGCTGGCCCTCTCTAATTCGATTTTCAAGGGGAAATGGATTTTCATCGAATAAGAGAGCGTAACAAACAGTAGAGCGTCATTGAGAGGTTTCTTGTTGATGTTGACTTTCAATATTATTATTATGGAATAAAAGAGCGTAATGAATAGTAGAGCGTCGATATAATTAGAGTTTGTCAATTTCAGCCGTTTATAGGAGACTGTTCATCTAATGTTTCCAGATCATCTAAAAAGAACGACAAATAACTATGAAAAAGCGACAAAAAGAACGACAAATTTTTAAAGAACGACAAATTCCAAAAGTCGAAGGTAATAAAATAACAAACTACTCGTTGTTAGCCCGGGCTCGTTGGAAAGATAATCATGACTAGGACATGTAAGCATGTAAAAATTTGTTGAAAAAAAAAATCCAAATTCCAAAATGAAGATGAAGAAAAAAAACTTTAGGATATTGAGTCCAAAAGTCGAAAGTAATAAAAAAACAAACTGCGTAACATAACTACCTGTTTAAGAGCCAACCATTCATATTTTTCATGTGGCTTCATTGAAAATACGTATTCATCGATTCCAGTGTCGTCGGAGATTAGTCGGGCCGGCCCTTCTGTATCTCCGGTTAGCATACAACACCGGACATTATGTTGGGTCAATCCTTGTATAGTTGCTCGTGAAGAATCTCGTACTTTATCCGCTAACCCCAATATAAGACTTAACTATATGTTGAAAAACGAGGAAAAAAATAAATGCCCAACACACTATCTGTATCACGTACAACTAAGGAAAAAATAGTTTTTCATAGCTTGGGAATGCTTGCCTCGCCTTTTTTAAAAAATATTTGTAAACGAGTCGATCCCGAGTTTTTCACTTTTCTTAAGAGCATTGCTGAATTCCCTTTACTCAAACTTTACCTCTTGAAACTCAATACTGAATAGATAAGACAACTTAAAATCGAACATCTCCTATAATAGATTTGTTGAAGTTCAATCGGCTATGCAAAATTGAGTTTAAAGTGCAAGTAAGTAGGTATTTCTTTTTAAATTCAAATAGGTGTGTCTTATTTCTATTTGTATGAAACAATTTGTAAGGTGTTTTGTGAGGTTGGTAACATTGTTGTATTCAAGGTCAACCTTTACTAATTAATGCTCAAGAAATTCAAAAACATGTCATCAAAAAATTAAGGTATGCAAGTATTTCATCAGAAAGAAGAACGAAAAGGCCGGTCTCCACTTGCGCACGCTTCGATCACACTTTTTCGAGCAATGCTTCCACGCTATTAGTCAAAAGAAAAATGAAGCAATTCCATTGGCGTGATCTGACGTAACGGTTGAAAAAAATTGAAATGCGTTCAACTTTTTTTTCAGCGCGGGCTACATTTTTATGACGTAATCTTTTTTCCAATCAAAAATGATTGAAGCCAAAAAGCGCGATTGCAGCGCGCGCCAGTGGAGACCGGCCTTAATAATGAAGACGAACTGATCCTTACCTTACTGTCAATAGCAACAAAGACAACAGTTTTGCCGGTCACTGACCATTCATCTAAATATTCCTTCTCTTTGAGTGAAACCTCCACATTATAAAGCACCATCAAATCAAGATTCCCAACCAAAACTTCTTTCTCGTTTACAACTCCACTCAATCCCATTCCAGCTTCATTTTTAAATTTGATGACGTCAGGGAGATTGATTTGTGATCCGAACTGTTCGATTTTGTCGGTTATACAACCGGAGAAATGATTGACTATGGCTGCAGCTACTGGATGACTCGATTTGGTTTCTAATGCAGCCGCGTACATCACTGCATCTGACCTGGAGTAAATTAGAAATGAACAGGTTTTTAAAATGCAGTCACAACTCTAGTTTAATTCCAGACCTACACGTTTTTTTTATAAGAACAAACTATATAAGAACATAAGGCTTCGAGGCCCAAAAATTTAAGAACATTCTAAGAACATACTAAGGCTTTGGAGACTTAAAAACATGCAATTTCTTAAGAAATTACATCAATATGCTCAAAAAATGCTGAAAATAAGAACATTTTAAGAACATTTTTAGGCTTCAAATCCAAAAAACTAAGAACATCCGAAGGCTTCGAAAATTTTTGACGTTCTTATAAAAAAGAAACGGGTATATAGAACACTTCTTTAATTCGAATAGGTCAAAGTTGATAGAGATCAACACGAAATCCTAAAATTAAACTAAAGCCTTAGCTAATAGAGCAGCTAGATATTTTTGACTTTTGAAGGAGGATTCTGATTCACACCAGAAAAGCAGATTGTTACGTTTGAATAGTCCTTCCCTAGTTCTTAATCGTTGTATACGTTTTTATTTTTATTTTTGAAGCCTTCGGATGTTCCTAAATTTTTTGGTTTTGAGCCTAAAAATGTGCTTAAAATGTTCTCATTTTCTCCATTTTGTGACCATTTTTACCAATTTTTGTAGAAAATTGGGTGTTTTCGAGTCTGCAAAGCCTTAAAATGTTCTTAACTTGTTCTTAGCATTTTGGCCATCGAAGCCTTTTGTTCTTATATAGCTTGTTCTTATAAAAAAACGTGTAAGCTATATAATGAAGTGAATTTTGTTTGGGGTGTGGCCTAATTTCACTGACATAAACTCAGTTATTTGATGGATTGAAACAGTTTTTATTTTGTTAATTCATAAGAAATAATAATCATATGTTAAGGTCAATATATCACAGATAATTTGAAAAATACAAAGAATAGCACACACAGTAGTAAATTTTTGGTTCATAGTTTGGTATTGTTCACTATATGGTCTACAATAAAGAAAGTAGCCACTCGTCCAGCCACATTCGAATATCGTTTTCTTATAATGGGCATGATTCGTTCTTGAAACAAAATGCTTTCCATCCCCTTCTCGCTGAAAGTGTTCGTTTTGATATTCTTCAAGAAAGATGAAACTAATTGACAAATTTTCTGGAACATTTCGTCCTCGTTTTCCGATTTGCAAGTCAAATCGAGAAGGATTTCAATACTTTGTGTTGCTAGAGTTGCTTCTGTCTCTAGCTCTTTGATTTGTTTATTATTTTTCTGGCTTTCTCGAGTGTTCTCTCGTTCTAACGATTTTGAATGTTCTTTAGCTAACACAACTTCTTTTCCAAGTTCTTTGATTTTTTCAGCCATTTTTTTTTTACTCTCTCGATATCTTTTGACAGCTTGGAGGTTACGTTCATTTAAAGGAATGTCAGATCTTCTTTTGGGACGTTTATTGGTCGATGATGTCTGAATTCCATCGGCTTTAGAGGTGCATGAAGAATTAATCGAAGAAGAGTTCCCCAGCAATGTTTCATTAACCAAACGATCTGTTTGTAATTCATCATTATTACAAGGCGCGCAGTTCGGTTCCGGACAATTTGAATTGGAGTAAAACACCGGTGAATCTTCACCATAACTGATATGATTGCAAAATGATTCTGGATTTGAGCGCTTGAGAAAATTGTCACTGAAAAAGTTTTCAGGTACAAGCATCTCATCTACTTCTTTGTACTCATCGGGAAAAAGTTGATCGGGAGGTGCGACTATATCGGTCAATTCTTTAAACGATGATCGAGTGTCTTCTTCAGGGATAAAAGAAATCGGCTGTGAAAGTGTGATGGCAGGGGTAACTTTATTTCCTACATTGAGTAGTAGCTGCTAATAAGTTTTCTGAAAAAGGTGTTTGAAAGTCAGATACAGGACGAGTAAGCAAATGTTCTTTATCTGACTGTCTTGTATCTCTAGTTAAGCTTTCCATTGTTGGTAAAGTGCAAGAATCAATGTCCGGTTCATGAATATATTCATTGCCGAAATTTAATTCTGCAAAATCATTTGAGCTAAGACTGAAAACATCACGAGGAGATACCTTTTCTAGATTTTTATGCTGTAATTGATGGTCATGTATAATGGTATTGGAAAATTCAACTGTACTTTAAGGATTCGATGGAAAAAGCTGATCGGGAGGTGCGTCTATGGTCAATCCTTCAAACGATTTGTTTTGCACTTTCCCATCTTTCAAATAAACTGACCCAACTATTATTAACTGTATTTAAAATTCCAATAGTCGATAGAGTATCTTCTATGTTCAAATTTTTACTATGAGTTGTTTGTGCAAAAAGCTCAGAAGATCTTTTCAAATCTTCTGCCAGCAGTTTAACAGCAACTTGGTCATTCAGTGAAGACGTCTCATAATATCGAGTTCCAACAGGATAATTATCATCAGAACTATGATACGGTAGAGTAACAATATCATCATGGTTTATTTGTTGGGTCTCGTTGTTTGGGAAACAAGAATGACGGACCGTGCGTATGTCGGCTCCGTACGATCTAGGCCTAACACATTCCGCATCTTCATAATAATCATCAGCAGCAAGCAATGGGCGTAAATCATCTTGTCGATAAAAAATACAACAAAATATTCGCCTTAGTAAAGTTATAAATCTTAATTTCAGTCGTATACAAAATCTCATTGTGAGCATAACACTATTAAAAAATTCTGTGTCAGTGTTTGGCTTTTAAACCAATCTATCATCAAACCCCGATTTCTTTACATGTGTAGACATGAAATCACTCGAACTTTTCGAAAGTAAATTCAAAGGGGAAAGCATTTTTACAAAATATGACAGGACATAGCATCGCGTGGTACTTTCCCCTACTACAAATAAAACAAGAGATAGCAAACCAATCGCAAACCCCAGTTACCAGGGAGATTTTTTAATTCGTTATGGAGAATAAACTGTTATATTTTGACTCAGCTCTAATTGTTCTACGAAATTTCCATATGTTCGGTTTTAAATATTCTTAAGATGTTCTTTTAATACGCTCAGTTTGTTGATTTGCGGGTTTATAAATAAAAGTTTTAAAATTTCCGAATCTTAGGGTTAGATTCTTCATTTAGAACCGTAGAGGAGAACTATGATCGACTTATGGTGATAATCTCGTATGATAGAATTCTCAGTTAGAAAATGTCTGAATGTACAATGACCAATAATATGCAGTTTAATACCAAGAGGTACTCAGGGTGGCATCATTATAGAAAACCACAAAATTATTGTCACATGATGACCGAAAGATCAATTATCGTTTTGTAATTAATTGTATAATGAAATGTTTACTTCCTTGTGACATTGTGATAAATTAATTCTTGGAACTTCAGGTATCAGTGACATAAAATTAAGAGCTTTCGCTCTTTGATCTCAAGGATCAATGATAAAATGTAGTCAAATATTATGAAAATGCACTTTTTCATTTCCTATGGTGTTACTCACTACAGAGCAAGTATGACTAACCTAAAAGAATATCTTAGTAAGTAAGTATATTCATCTGGTGGCTGTCGGCGGAGCCGGGAGTGAGGGAGTCTATCCCCTTTTCTATTTGCGCTAGACCTGGGAGATCGAATGCTGAGGTGGAGCGCCACACCTACTCTCAGCTCCCAGTAACTTACCGCCTAGATCAGATTACCCAATCTAAGCTACTCATCCGCTGAGTTGGCGGTGACCGGGGATCGAACCGACAAGCCTTAGATTGTAAGGTGAATGCTCTACCGACTGAGCTACCCGGTCATCTATCTTAGGAACATCGACATTGTGGCTTCAACATATTATACACAAGAAAAAACTATAGAAGAACATAAGGCTTCGATGACCAAATGTTAAGAACAAGTTAAGAACATTTTAATTTTTATTTCCCTCTCTTTTTGTCCCATGAAACAAAAAAAAAAAAAAACCATGGGACATGCACTATTTTCTTGCGTTGGTGGGATGGAGCATGTTGCATTGCACAAAAGTGAAAAAAACTTCTCGTTGCCCCAAGCCTTAACAAACTTTTTTTCTCGACGTTTTAATCCACGATTATGGTTTCACAACATATATGTAGACTGTTCTGTCCACTGATCTCTAACTATTTGACTGGATAAAGCTTCTTATATAAAAGTAGTCTGAATCACAGACCTCTATAGATAAACTTCCTGTACAGAAGATCTATAAGAAACTTTTTTCGCTAGAGGATGAGCTGAAGCCTAGTATAAAAGGAAAAGTGTGTCCAGATCTAGGGCTGACTAGTCCGCTATCTTCATCACACAATTCCACGGGAAAGTTGTCAGCCTATCTAGTGTCCCAGCTGGCACACAACGTTGTTTAACGTTGAAAGAACGTTGTGTGCCAGCTGGGGTGTAAAAGAATATGATATCTATGGTTCAGTCTCATCTAGATGATGGTCTTATAGCAGCACTTTATTTTCATCGTTTTTGGTAGTGGAATTGTATTGAAATTTGCCAAATGAAACTGAACGGACTACACTCAGTGCCGTAGAAAGCATTTTCATATTGGGGGGGGGGGCTGAAGTTTAGTGACACCGCGAGGGCCAACCATGGTTTGGCCCGAGGGGGGAATTTTGAAAATTTGAGCTTTAGATTGCTTGAAAATAAACTCAAAACATGCACTTAAAAGACAATTATGACAAATTAAAAAAGAAAAACTTTGCAATTTGCAAAATAACCATTTTTGAAAAAAATTATTGGGGGGGGCATAGCCCCCCTTGCCCCCCAGTTGCTACGGCACTGACTGTAACACGTGATAAAGGATTTGAAACACTTTCGAGTGGGTGTGCGGGTGAGCGAAAGAGATCATTCTCATGAGACGCGGAAGTACACGTTTTTTTTATAAGAACACCCAAAATCTTCCAAGCCTTTGGATGTTCTTAACTTTTTGAGTTTTAAGCCTAAAAATGTTCTTAACTTTTTGAGTTTTAAGCCTAAAAATTGTCTTAACCTTTTGAGTTTTAAGCCTAAAAATGTTCTTAACATGTTCTTATTTTCGCCATTTTGGGAGTATTTTTGTCCATTGTGCTAAGAAATTGGGTGTTTTAGAGTCAGCGAAGTCTTAAAATGTTCTTAACTTGTTCTTAACATTTTTGCAATCGAAGTCTTTATATGTTTTATATAGTTTGTTCTTATAAAAAAACGTGTAACTGACTTTCAAAGAACACGGGTTTCAAAAACCATTGATCCTTTGTAAACATTTGATTCTTCTAATAGTGTTTCTATTGTGTGCATGGCTGGGTGACGTAGAAACTTTCGAAGCATTTAAAAAGAAGCGGTTTTTGATACTAGTGGTCAGTTCGGCTTCGCCTGATATACTTATCGGTAAGAAAAACTGATAAAAGAAGAAGACGGGTAAAAATCTAGCTAAATGAATTTGAAAATAATCCTTGCAAAGTTGTCGATTTCTGGCTTTTACAAGATGTGAATCTAACGTGACGACCGAGAAGAAACAGCACGTCAAGATGGGGTGTCTTGAAGGACTGAAAAGACGATTGGTTGCATTGTGGAGAAGACTACTTTCAACCGACAATCAACATTCACATCATTCTCAGATACAGGTCATCAATATCTACCAGCCTGGCAATAATGGAAAGTATCCATCACAACTAACTGAAGAATACGTACATGAGTCTGGGTTTCAAAATATAGCAACGTATGTTAATAAAGCACCTGGTAAAGAACCCAACTTTGGTCGAGGACCACCAAATGCTGATGGTAATGATAGCGAATTCAATTTAAGTACTGAACTACTAAGTGATGCTGCTGGCGAAGAGAAGGAGCTTCCAGAACATTTAGCAAACTTCTGCTTGGATGTAATGGACGACTCTGTAAGCTATCAAGAACCTTTACACAACCATAGTAGAGAAGACAAAGTGAAAAGAATAGCATTGGATCTTCAACATTCTTGTGACAATCTTCCAATTCAATCGTTACCCAATCAATTAGAACCATCAGTCAAACCAAAACTCTCAGCTAAAGCTTTGAGCAAACTTGATGAAAACAATCGTCAAAATGACCATTTAAATCATAAATGGGGAAATTCACAAAGATTTTCAGGAATCGATACACCTCTGGCTATCAATCGCTCCATAAATAGTCCAACCAGCATAATGACCTCTCCTTCAGTGATTTCGTTTGATTCCCTATCAGGATCTTCCGGCTATGCATCAAGCACTGTCAATAGTGAAATCGTACAACCTCAAAGATTTTTGCATTTGCCAAAAACAACGTATCAGCCCCAGCAAGGAATTCCAAACAACTATTTTCAATCAAATTCTGAATGTATGCAAGAGCAAAATTTCAAAAAGCTTTCTGGAGAAGAAAAAGAGGAGATTTTTCCTCCCATCCGCACGAGTCTCTTTCCAAATGAAGAAGCAGACAATCACAAGATGAGCGAAATTGCTGATAATTTAAGCCCAGATGAAAAGAAACATCAAAGTATTTGGCAGAAATTGGCTTTAAAAAATCGCAATAACAAAGCTGTGAAAAGATATCGAGAGAGTAAAAAACAAATGGCTGAAAAAATCAAAGAACTTGAAAAAGAAGTTTTGTTAGCTAAAGAACATTCGAAATCGTTAGAACGAGAGAAGACTCGAGAAAGCCAGAAAAATAATAAACAAATCAAAGAGCTAGAGACAGAAGCAACTCTAGCAACACAAAGTATTGAAATCCTTCTCGATTTGACGTGCAAGTCAGAAAACGAGGACGAAATGTTCCAGAAAATTTGTCAATTAGTTTCATCTTTCTTGAAGAATGTCAAAACGAACACTTTCAGCGAGAATGGGATGGAAAGCATTTTGTTTCAAGAACGAATCATGCCCATTATAAGAAAACGATATTCGAATTTGGCTGGACGAGTGGCTACTTTCTTTATGATAGACCATATAGTGAACAATACCAATTAAATCAATATGATTGATAATATGATACACACTACAGTGTAATTAGGATCTATCTAAAGAATTATTAATCATTTTTATAGGAGAGGTGGCCAAATTGGACATGTCAAAAGTTTTTATGGCCAAAAGATTGACGTTATAGGCACAACTCCTAACTGGAAAATTAGTACTAGTATTAGTACTGACGATTATCTATCTAATCGTCAGCCGTGCAAAATTACTCGAATCTGATTGGTTTAGAGGAGTGCAATTAATCGTTAATTGCACTATTACCACTTTTTGCACTCTTCGGCGGGGGGACACTTTTGTCCCCTTATTCTTTTCTCTTTTTTTAATAAAAAACAAACACATTTTTTTTCTTCAATATAAAAAAGAACAAAGAAATTTTACGTTACAATAGCTTCTTTTAATTGAAAACAAAGAAAAATTACACTGTAATGTTTTCTTTTTAAACAAAAGAAAAAACGGAGGTTTTCGAATGTTTACAAAAACATTAAAGTTAGAAAAAGATTCTTTTTCAAAACTATGATTTACTAATGATTATTTACTGACGATTACCTCGGAATCGTATGTTTTGTCGTGCAATTAACGATTAATCACTCGTAACAAAGGAGAAAATACCGTAATTTGCACTCGTCCTTCGGACTCGTGCAAATTACTATTTTCTCCTTTGTTACTCGTGATTAATCGTTAATTGCACTCCAAGCCATACGATTACTAGTACTAATTACGATTTTGTAAAGATGAATTTAATAAATTCTGAGCAAAACAGTGTACATAATTTTTTACATCGCACTTTTGGAGCACCTTGAAAATTAATTGACAACAATAATAAGGCTGGTAACTAATACTAAGATTTTCTGTGTACAGTATTGAAAATTGTATTATGTGTAGCCAGTGTTAAGTACACAACTTGATCCGTTAGATTACTTTAATTCCTGCCCTAATATGGGATGTTGTTAAGCATAAGTTTTATGCCTTCAATTTGACTATGACTTTAAGGACTTAAATTTAGGTTTAGATTTGGAAAACCTACTGTAGCAGGTGACTCGGTAAAGGGCCCATTCCTTTGCCGCTTCTTAAGAAACCATGCATTACAAAAATGTACGAACAATTCAACAATCTTTTTATGTTTCCCCTTTTTATATTAGACACATATTTCATATCACAACAATGCGCTTTTGCTCAACAACTGAGTCGATTGCCATTAGGTGATTTCAAAATTGACGAGTAAGCAAATACATTCAGCTCATGTTAGACTGGAGTCGTTTATAATGCGTGTAATAAAGTAGTATAGGCGTTACATGATAATACGATTATTGTCACGGGATTTAGTTTGAATAAAATTGTTCCCTCCATTATTTTTTGCTTTATTTCTACTATGTCTGAGTTAGTCGTCTAGCTTGTTACTAGACTAAGCTCATGTAAAACCAAATCGTTCAGTTTATACGACATAAAAATACACTACAGTACAAACAAAAGTCCATTTCAAATTTCCCATTTTTTCATATCCATGATTGAGAGGGAAATCATTGTTGTTGTTGTTGTTGTCATGGTAACAAAAGAGAAAATGTCATAGAATCTTAGAACCCTTGATAGTTTGATTAAAAAAATGGACGATTCAATCAATATATTTGTACTTCAAACAATTGCTTTCAGCTTCAAAAACCGACACGTACGTAGGCCTACACAATAATTTTAAATAGATAAACGGGTTGATGACGGTCATTGGCAAGCAGAAACAAGATCTAACATCTTTAATTGTTCTTTTCTCAGAAAAGAATAAGGAATAAGCTAAGGGATATATTGTTTATTTACGACTAAATTTTTTGTTGCCATTTTTACTAACACGTTTACTAACAAGAAAAAGGGACAATAGAATAAAAGTAATATGAAAATTTCCCTTTTTGTCATAAAAACAACTTTGGGGAATACCCGGATGATGACGTTATGTGTTGCCTATATAAAGAGCGACGTGTAAAGAGCGTGTATCAGTATTGAAAAAATTGAATTCATAGAAGAGAGAAGGAGAGAAAGAGACAGAGATTATAAAAAGGACAGTGCTACTGAACAAAGACCAGAACAGAAACTTGAACAAATTTTAAAAATGGGCTGTTTTTCGAGATTACAAAAAGAAGTTATAACCTTTGGTCGGAGGATTCAGAGATTTTGGATTACAGTATTTCCCAAAAGGTCTGCTCGACAAGACGGTGATGATTGCGATGGCAACGAAGAGGAAGAGGGGTGGACTGTCATACCACCCACGAACATTGATGATGAATATTGTACCCTCTTACAGAATCTGTTTAATGTTCATTTCAACAGTAATTTACCAGATGTTTCAACTAATTTACCACAAGAAGTAAATTGGAATTCCAACGTTGGTGATAATGGTGTTTATCAGTCTGCTGTAAGGAGATTAGCTGAAGATCTTAAAAGATCTACTGCTGCAGTTACTGAGCATTCCTCTGGTAATGATGATGAAATAACCAACCAACTCATGGTCAATACAGCAGGTGGAGATGAGATAACATCATCAGTCTCGATGAACCAAGATACAGACTTTGAGATTCAACAGACACATACGAGCAATCAGGGAGAACAATCTGCTCAACTATCATCGATGGATCGTCGCCACGAGCCTCACATCGTTCAGTTTAACCAACTCAACCATATTCCAAATACAGTGACATCAAATACCGATACTGAGCAACCGAGCACCTCAAGAAGAACATCACAACAGAATCCTGTCCACACATATCGCTCAAGCAAGAAAGATATGTGGAAGCGAATCAAGGAACTTGAAAATGAAATCACTTCAGCTAAGCAGCATTCCCAATCGTTGGAGATTAAAATGAATCGAAGTATTGAGCTTCTTCTCGATTTGACTTGCAAGTCAGAAAACGAGGATGAAATGTTCCAGAAAATTTGTCAATTAGTTTCATCTTTCTTGAAGAATATCAAAACGAACACTTTTAGTGAGAATGGAATGGAAAGCATTTTGTTTCAAGAACGAATCATGCCCATTATAAGAAACCGATATTCAAGATACTACAGGCAATTGGAAGAACACTTTATGAGGGAGTTGAATAATTAATGAAACCATGAAACATTGAGCTTAAAGCCCCGAAGGGGCTAGAGTTGAAACTCTTGGATGGGTAATGAAGACACTATTTATACGTAGTACATATTATACTCTAGCCCTTCGGACTTTAAACTCAATGCCATGAAACTTAACATTATAAGATTTTCTCGCTTGTAGACATAACATAAATTTTAGCATAACAGATGTGCATATTTTTTTTTTCGAAGATTGTAAATTACGATTTTATCTTGAATTTTTTATTTTCAATTCTTATTTTTTGATATCATAAAAACATAGCGAACATCATTAGAAAACGTTTTTTATACACTTAGTCATCTAACGAAGAGTACACAGTTTTTTAATAATACGTAACATCCAAATTTTTTAAAGCCTTCGAATGTTCTTAACCTTTTGAGTTTCAAAGTCTAAAATGTCCTTAACATGTCATAGTGTGCAAGGGGGTTCCAGGTCCCATCTAAAAAATCAGGTCCCACTTAACCCTAAAATTCCCTCCTTCAACCCAGACACCCAGATCCCAGCTAAAAGTACTATTCCATACGAAAATTCATACTTACTCGAGAAACAAAAGAAAAACTCTCTAACATAATAAGGAAGATACTAATATATTACAAAAAAATGATTCATAAAAATATAAAACATAGAAACAAATTATAATTAAATTGTAATCAAGAAAAAACTTTTATCGAAACATCAAAAGTCCCACCTCAAGAAATCAATCCCCACCTTAACTTGTTTCTCCTTTCCTAAAAAATCGGGTGCTTTTACAGTCAGCAAAGCCTTAAAATATCCTTAACTTGTTCTAAAGATTTTTTGTTCTTATATAGTCTGTTCTTATAAAAAACGTGTGAACACTCTTGATAACTGGCATAGGGATTTACTACAAGACAGAATCATGCACTTTATGAGAATAAACATAATTTAAAGGTTTTATTTTTACATAAGTGTTTCCGTTTCATACCAAACACATATTTTATATCAGGACAGATTCTGCATATTGTTATGCTGATATAAGCAAAAATGTTTTCTTTTCCTCTTTCTGACCAATCTTGCATCTTGCTGCACATCCGTGTCAATCAAATGTGAAAAAGTTTGTAAATTGAAATTGATGAGTAAGCAAACGATAAACACTTATGTAAAAATAAAACCTTTAAGATATATGAAAGGATTGACTTGTTCAAACATAACCTCATTTTCCAATGAAAATATTGAGCAATCTATCGGGTCTCATGGAAAACAAAAACATATCATGATTCTCTCTTGTTGAAATTGAATCCCCTTTTAAAGAACGTGAAATCTTTTAAAGCTATTTGGTGTTCTTTAATTTGTTTGGTCTTAACCCTATTCTTACTAGGCTTTTAGGGGCGGTTCAAAAAACTAGCGAGGGGGGTCTTTCCTGTACCAGCTCTTAACTCTTGATCTAGTAGGTCTTTTTGGGTGAAACTTTTCCCACAAGATCCATGTCGTATAAGGTAACTTTTGACAAAAAATTCTTTTGATGGCATAACTCTGACTGACATAATTATGTCCAAAGTGAGTAAAAACCGAAAAATTCTTTGTTCTTACAAATAGCTCTAACAAAGCTTTAGCAAAAAGTTCACTTACCTTACTGTCATGAATGTCACCCCCTCCCCTAGTACGAATACGGTTAACCCTATCTACAATCGGCGCCGAAATATTTGGCACAAAAGGGGAATTCCCTCAAAACTTTAAAACCGCAAGTGATTTTAAGTGCTTTGAAGTATAGTTCAGTAGTAGAGTTTTAACATTAGACTTAAAACTTTGGACCTCAGGCAGTCTCAGAATCTAAAAGCTGTCGAATTATTTTCGTCAGGTGTGAATGTTTCATAACTTTCAGCAATTTGGAAGTCTTAAAAATCATAGCGCCAATGTATATTGCTATAAATTCTTCACTATATAGTCTATCATAAAGAAAGTAGCCACTCGTCCAGCCACATTCGAATACCGTTTTCTTATAATGGGCATGATTCGTTCTTGAAACAAAATGCTTTCCATCCCCTTCTCGCTGAAAGTGTTCGTTTTGATATTCTTCAAGAAAGATGAAACTAATTGACAAATTTTCTGGAACATTTCGTCTTCGTTTTCTGACTTGCATGTCAAATCGAGAATGAGTTCAATTGTTTGCTGTAATATTTTTGACTGTTCTTGAGCCATACAAACTTCTTGTTTGAGCCCTTTTATCTTCTCCGCCATTTCTTTCTTGCTTTCCCGATATTTGCGAGCAGCTTTAGTATTTAGCTCTGTAGAAGTGTCACTACTTCTAAGGTATTTACAACCAGAGGGTGCAATGCCAACACCCTCATTCGACTTGATCTCAGTATTGAAATTCATAGCACGTTTCCGGGTGCAGGGTTCCAAACTTGAATGAAACGGACTATCACCGTAATCGCTGATTTGAAAATTTTTATTTTTATCAGTCGACTGTAGATTGAAGTCAATCGGTTTTTGAACACCATCGTCGCTTCCATTTTCAACCAAAGTAGGTTCAATCTTTTTGTTTTGGTCTTTATTTCTTGTTAAGTCTAGGTTGGTACTCTTTGATGAGCTTTCTATTGAAATTAGTTCATTTTGACTTTCTGTTTTAGTTTCAGTGTTATCATCACGACCCTGCGACTCAATATCACTAAAAGGAGCACCTGAGGCAAATAAGTTCGATGGGTCTACTGGGTTAAAAGGCAAATCAAATTCACTGATGTTTACAATGTCATCAAAATTGAAAGGTGGGAAGCTGTCAAGGTCAGTAGCATCAAATGTACCACAAGAGATTTGGTCGTCAGTGGCATCAAATGTACCGTAAGAGATTTGGTCATTTGTTAAAAAAGGATCATTTGCTCCACCGAGCAATCCTTCAAAATCATTGTCTATGTTGTTGTAATCATTACTTTGACTTGGTAATAAACCTTCGTCAACACTGGTAACAACTTCAACTTGAAAGTTACCCATTCTCTCTAACTGTGTTTGACTGGAGATAATGGGTTGGTCGTCGCATGCTTGGAAACTGTCAATCTTAGATGGGTCAACTTCCAAAACGGCATTATCCAAAGCTGTTTTATCAAATTCAAAAGCTGCATTTCCTGTTTCTAGATTACCAAAAGCAAAAAGGACAGTTTTGGAACTGGTGGGTGTTGTTTCAGAAACGACCTCCGTTTCAAATTCAGCATAATGCGGTAAGGAAGAAATTGCTTTTTCAACGAAGCTAACATGAACATTGTGGTTGACATACAAGATTGGAGATGCTAATTCTTCAACGCCATTCCATAAAAACTTGGTGTCGGTAATTTCGGTCACCTTGATTTGTAATGTTTTTGGCGGCGCAGATGTACTGTTGCGTTTCCAAAAACTGGATTTACCATTGTAATGATCGATGATGTCCTGATGAATGATTGAAGCTATCACGAAATGTTTTTATCCACTCTGATATGTAAAACACTCACATAGTGATTTAAGATTTTTTGTTGCTATCATCACTCCCTTTCAAAGAGGAAAATTAAAAGCATAAATAGGAGTGAAACCTTTACATTTACTTTATCAACATTCTACAGACCAATTTGGTTTTTTATGATGTATTATGATGGCAAGATTGCTCCGGTAAACACCTATAGACAAGCATTATTAATATTGAAAATCCCAAATTGATGACATGCTTTTTTATAAGAATGCAGTGTTTTTTTCATTACATCATGGATATTCTTAACATTTGGGAAAAATCATCCTAAAATATTCTTATGTATTCTTAGGCTAGGATCCAAATTCAACCTAAATTTAACATCGTAATGCACACCTGAAGCATAAAATGGCATTTTTGTGAGAGTATTGAGCCTTTACACTGGGTGATAGTTGTCAATTTATAGTTAAATATGCTCTAGAAATGGCTTTCATAGGTTCTGTTGTCAAAACGCATAATGGTGTTTTGCTTAGCGCATTCTTAATTTTTTTTGGCCAATTTCATTAAGTATATTCTTATAAAAAAGCGTGGATCAGGAACAGAAAAATGACAAAAATCATTTCGATTTTTGTTAGAAACTCAAACAAGGAATAAACTAGTACGAATCTGGTTTTCCCCTCATGCCTAGTCTGTAAAAAGAAAACAGCCACTAAGGCTATTATGTTGAGATCTTGTGGAAAGGAATCATTTATGAATGGTTAAATTCATATCTAGGAGATTCATATCTATAAAGATTGGTATCTCAGAACTACGTTTCCGGGGAAAAAGGCATCATCCTCAAAGAACTTTTGACACATAATTACTTACTGCCTAAGAATTAACAATTAGATGACATACCTATCTCCAGAGACATGATGCTCTGCTACAACTTGAAATCTCCCCTCCGTCAGTGTTCCCGTTTTATCGAAGCAAAACATCTGTATAGACGCCATCTTTTCTAAAAATTGAGCCCCCTTAACTAGGATACCATCTTTAGAAGCACGTGATATACCAGAAATCATTGTGACAGGAACAGCTATGATGAGAGAACATGGGCAAGCGACCACGAGGACTTTCAAAGCACGCTCTGACCAATCTTTCATATCTTTATCAGTGAAATTGTTCTAAAAAGTCAAAGAAAGAAAGCAGAAATTTTAGAATGGTGTAAAAAGATTATCAATGTATAAAATTCCGAAGACTTTCCGACATAAAAATTACCTGGTGATAAAGTGATACAGGTGTTCTAGGAAATGTTTTCAGATAATCACACTCGACTGAATTCAGAAAAAAAGAATCAGCGCTTCGGGCTAAACCTTCTTACCATATCGGCTCTTTTGACGTCAGCCTTAAGATTATACCGGTCCTTTTTCTAACAAATCCTTTATTTTGAGACAATTATGGCCGTAAACAAGGCTAAAGCCTATATAAAAATCTGTAATTAATATAAAGCAAGATATAGACGGCCGTCTGTTTCCAAGCATACAGCGAGCACCTTAAAACGAGATTAAAAACGCAGATCCTTGATACGTCACCCGCCACCCGCCACACGTAGATATAAAATAACGCCAGTTAGAGCTGAGATTAAAGAAGCCAAAAATTTCTCACCTTGACTTTTCCAATAATGAGAGGAACGATGAAAATCAACAAAGCAACACCGACAATGAGGGGTGTATAAAACTTTGCGAATCGGTTGAGAATTTCTTCGGTGTTTGAACTTGCGGCTTTTGCTTCTTCGATGTATTCAGAAACGCGTGATAAAGTTGACGTCTTGTAGTCCGATGTCGTCTCAATCTGAAGAGGGAACGGAGGGGAAAGTCTATTCACGGTACCAAATACGGCAAGAAAACTAAAGGAAAACTTAAATTTATGAAAGCAACTACCGGGTGTCCCAGAAAAAAGTCCCCTTGTTTGAAGTGAATTTTCTAGCGTTCTATGAACTGTTAAAGAATCAAACTATTTGCATTGAAAAGAGGAAGGATAAACTTCAATTTCAAGGAGTCATTTGTTGAATTTGGTCAACTAGATAAAAAGCTATGGCCTAAATGCTAAAACATTACTTTTCAAAAAATTTTAAAAAGGCGAAAAACAAGGGTATTAGAATTCATTTCAACGAGGGGGACTTTTTTTCTGGGACACCCAGTATCTTAGCCTTGGCTGAAGAAAATAGGCCGTGTTTGTGTTTCGTCCGTTGTGTTCGCTCTTTTCGAGATCTACCTTGCTTGTTGGCAGCTGCAGTGATGATTCAAATATGCATGAAATTTTTAACACATGAATCTTTCTTTTCTGTACTTTAAAGACAATAAAAAGTCCCCGAAGGATCTTTGGGCCAGTAAAGAAACAAATTTAGGAAGTTGAGGGAGGGGGGTGCCACGGACGAAGGGGGAGCGGAACCACCTCCTCACTATGAAAACTACCAACCTTAAGATAACCACTTTGAATAACGGTGCCACTGAAGACAGTGGAGTCTGTGGATTTTCCAACTGGTGTTGCTTCTCCAGTAATTGAACTCTCGTCAACTGCTGCTTTACCTTTAATCACCTGAAAAATTAATCGAGGGAGTAATTAAATATCGTCGCAAGTACTACTTATTCATGTTAAAATGCAAATTAATTCATTTTCTGAGACTGCTCAAAACGTAAAAAAGCCAACTCATGACAGAGCATGAATTTCATTGTTTAAGTCTTAAAACTATAATACTCAGCGTACAAAAGTTAATTTTCAATTAAGAAATGAAACAAAACTTTAAAACAAACAAGAAAATTTATATTAAAGAAAATGAAACAGGAAAATAAATAAATAATAAACTTATATCGATTTGTTAGGTTGTTATGCACAGATATGTAATTTCGAGTTGCGCAAATATGAAATGGTCAAATGAAAAAGGGGCTGTTCTTCAAAAAAGTCATATAATCTGAGAAACTGTGTTCAGCCAAAACATAAAAAACCGCGTTACCTTTTGCCTCGAAACATGAGAGAAAGTGACTGGGTTCTAATGTTTATACATATGATTAACAGTTAACTTTGGTGCAATTGTTTTACTTTAGCCAATCAGCGCGCTAAAAAAACTCATTTAATGTTCCCAAATCTGGATGAAAAAGATCAACGCAGATACTCTTACGGAGCCATGGCCTTTTGAGTGAATACATGCCATGCGCAGAGTATCAGAATTTTCTCGGAGGTTAAAGAAGCATTTCAAAGAGGGTAACTTATTTCTGATACATTCGACCGGTACTTTAGAGATTTTGGAAATCTGTGGATTTTTACTTAAATTCTGGTTCCGACACCATGTTGAATTTATGTCACTTTCGATGAGCTGGTTACTGACGTAGGTCAAAATATTCAAATTTATTTGACGTCAAATATTTTTTCTTTTTCTTAAAAAGTTTTCTTTTATGAAGTTGATCTTCCTATTTTGTGTTAACTATCGTTCGAGAGTGTCACAAAAACTTTTGCGGAAAAATGGTTGCTTTTAGCAAGCCTAATATCCCTGTTGAAATGACTAAATTGAGTGAAAATGTCTCTAAGACATGTTTAAATGTATTTGCTGTGAAAAAGTGTAGCAGAAAACGCAAATCTGTTGGTTTGCGATCCGATCTCGAATTGCGAGATGAATTCAAAAAGTTGGTTGGTTCAGACAATCCTTTGGCGGTTGCTTCAGAGTTGGAGGATACCTTTACCAAAAAGAAAATCAAGAAGGATGATCAACTAGCATCATCAAAGAGCAAAAGTATCAAAGATTATCATCGCGAGATGAAAATCATGCTGAAAAAAGCTATCCAGACTCAAGCTTTCACTAAGGCTCGAACAGTGAAAAAAGCTTTAAGACGAAAACCTGTGAAGCATGTTGAAAGCATTCTTGAATCTGACGAACAAGAAGATCCACATTCTCTTGGTGAAATCCAAAATTCAAACCTTGCCGACAGACCTGGTTCTAATAATCATGCAACAGACTATTTATCATCAATTATGCCACAGGGATTTGATGAACTTATTGGGATGTTTTCCAAGTTAGAAATCTCACCAAACAACTTTGCTAACGCTGGCAAAAAGAATGGCTTCTTGTTCGTCAAGACAGACATTGTCAGCAAGACATTCACCAAAGCTGCTGGCAATTCCAACAATGTCAACATTGATGTGATTACCAAAGGAATTAAAAGAGCCTCCTTATCTTCAGATGCTGACGATGCAGAAAATGCTGACAACTTTGAAAAAGTCAAAAACAACAACAATGATGACGATGAGTTTGAGCAAGTCAGCAAACGTCCACGCCGTCAGCAATTCTTAAATTAATTTTTTTTTAATTGAAAGCTTAAATATAATATCACAAACTTTCAAATTTTTCGCCTGTTTCTAATTTTTTTCAGTCTATCTTATTTTGTTCCTCTTGAGTTTGACATCGTTTTCATCCATCAAACTTAGTTTTAACGTTCGAAAACGCAATAACGGAACTTTTCTCATCACATGTCGGGAGTGCCAGAAATAAGTTACCCTCTTTAATGTGGAATTTGTCTAGTTCTAGAAAGTTTTAAAGATTCAACTTATCATATTGAAAAAAGGGAAGGTAAACTTTTGGGTCACAAAAAAGAAAATCAGTTCCTTGTGCTAAAATTAAGAAATTTTTAAAGATTTTAAAAGATTTTGGTTTTATTCAAGGTCATTTTTTTATAAATCATGGCCAAATTTTCAAAAAAAAAACTTTTCGAGCCAAATGGGCACATCCTGTTGACCAGCAAGGGTAACACCCCATCTGGGCTTATCTGGCACCGTGATGCAGAAATTTTCATCCGACAAGCTAAAGCTCTGAAGGTCGAAAACATTTTCAACATCAGGAAGATTTAGATTACGGAATTTTTCAAGGCTGCGTCAAAAATCTTTGTGGCAGCAGGAGGCCTGGTAACCGATAACCCAGCCCTCGTTTCCGGGGATTGGCGGGTCCAACCGAAATATTTTTAGCTTTACGCGCAAGGGCAGTTGAACCCGACTGGGGATTCAGCACATCAAAGACCGACTATCATTCCTCTCCGAAGGGAAACCGGCCCGTTCCATTAGAGCTTTAGCGTGGGCGGCTGCCAATCCGCCATCGGAATATCAGATAACATCCGGGCATTCATTCAATATCAGAACAGAAAAGAACTGTGAGGACCGGGTGTAACAGAAATAGAATTCACCTTTCCGTCTAGAGGGATTTGTTCTCCAGCACAAACGACAATAAGTGTTCCCATGGCAACATCTTTGATATCCACTGATTGATTCGTTTCGGCAAGAAGAACAGTTGACGGCGCTGACACCAGTAACGCTGAAAAAGTAAAGAATCAAAAGAATTTTATTGTCATATGGTTGGTTTTACCAAAATGGTTCAATGATTTTTCTTTAAATCAGTAGAGCACAAAATTATTTTGTAATATTTTGTCTAGCTTTCTAAGCTTGAGAGAAGACATCGTCCTAGTTCGAATGTAAGACATATTGGTCAGGAATAATGTTGACTCTATAGAGAGTTGACTTAGACAGCTGTCTTTGTGGAAAATAGCTGTTTCCTTCACTTTGAAACTGTTTACAAGCCAGTCTTTTTAACTTTTTTTTTTACCACTATTGCAACTACCTACCACTTTATGTACAAAAGTGGAAGAGCCACTACCAACTTACCTACACGTACAAAGGTGGAAAAAGTTTCAATAACAATAAATTTGCTATCAATTTCACCAAAAGAAACTTACCCGATAAACCTTTCTCCACATTGTAATAGCAAATCATCAACAACAACTCTGCAATACTGAACACATAAACAATCAAACAACCATCTAACCATTCTCTTAATACAAGAGTCCCGGTCACAGCTATTAACATGAGCAAATTAACATTAGCTATGACACATCTTTTAACATCTATGGCTGCTTTATATACCATGGGTGCCCCACCTAAAATTAGAATGGGGATAGCAACCCATTTGTCCCAGTTCTCTTTGAGAGCTGTTGCAGTTATAATGGCACAAAACAAAAGAGTTTGTGTGATGACACTTGCTGCACGTATCCAAATCCAGCGTTTAGCTTTGGCGTTCTCCTTGGCGGCCGCGTCTTGTCCGCTCTCCATCAAAGATATCCCAAGATGCAATGCGTTCAGTTTATCAATAATCTGAGTGGTGGAGATAACGGCAGGTTCATGTTTGACGTACGCTATACGACCGATGACGTTGATATTGACGGATAAGATACCGGGAAGATCAATTAACGTATTTTTGACAAGAGTCGCTTCTTTTCCGCAACATATGTTCTGGACACGTAACTTTGTGAACTGCTGTTCATGTTTCTCATTGACCGGGGACGAATTGGTGGTACTGCCATATTTATTCGGAATAAGCGGAGAGCTGGCCCTAAAAAAACAAGAATTCAACTCAACATTATCATCAGCTTTATAACTATATAACTGGCTAATGTGTCACGGGTTATTAGTAGGTGGTAGAGGGAAATAAACTTACACCTGCTGGTCCGTATCTGTTTAACTTTTATGTGATCATCTATTTAACCGGCATTTCAGACTCAAAACGAGTATTTATGATAGATTTTCACACGCTTTATGATGTACTTAATCCTATACAGGTTGCTATCTTTTACGGTTTTATAAACTAAGACTCGCCAGGAGAAACGAGAAAACGGCAAAGGGCTATGGGTCTTCGGCGGCGCCGGAGTACTGCAAATTTTGCTAGTCAAAGCAGCAAGATGTCTACATTTCTCCTCCTTTTCCCTCCAGGGAATATTGAATAATAATAGGCGCAAATTTTTCACCGTTCAACTTAGTTCTGGTCCTGTGTATAAAAATCATGCACAAATCTAAGAATACAAATACAATTTGCTTGAAGAGTTGCTTCAGGAGTCTTTTGGCGGGCTAACAAAACAAAGTGTTGATATTAAATACAATCCCATCTCAGGCAAGTGAAAAGATAATAGGTAGGAAGCATCAATCCAGCCGGCACACAACGTTGTTTCAACGTTCATTTAATGTTCGCAATGTCCATATAACGTTAGATGAACGTTGAAACGACGTTGTGTGCCAGGTGGGAAACTTCATCAAGGGTATCAACAGGGTGGATTACTATATACACAAATACTAATATAGAAGGGATCGTTAAAAAGTTGATTTTTTGTATACTTGATATTCATGACGTAATATAGTTTGTACAAAAACACCCAAAAAATATTTTGAGTTTAAACAATATAACTAGGATCAAACATCCGGAATATTTTGGGTGCTTCCGAATAAAACATTACGGCATGAATATCATGAATGAGCGAAGATTGTCGGTACAAAGAAAGAAATTAGAAGAAAGAAATTAGAAAAAGATTTCTTACTCATCTCGTGGGTATAATGGTGTCAATTGACTGTCTTTCCCCATGTTATACAAGTGTCAATGCGAAGATATAAAATCACCAGTAAAAATGTTCTTTGTTTTTCCTGTAGCTATTTCTTAGCATCTAGTATTCCTTATTATTAAACAAATTTAAGGAATAATGATTATTAAATAAGGGCAGTACCTAAGGCGAGTATAAACTTTCACGAATAACCCTAAAAAGAATTTTCGCAAAAAGTCCAAAATTCACGGGATCGCAAAAGTTGCCGCCTGCGAAAGTTTTACGCCTGAAGTACCTTCCTGACTTAACATAACAATTTGATAAAGAATTCTTACTTTTCTATTCTTGGGCTGTTTAAAGGGGTTACTTCAGCGCTCTTGACCATTTTAGTGTTGTTGTTAGTTGGATACAGAACATCACATTAGCATTGCAATTCACATCAAAGCTGTCTAACTTCTAATCTTGATTACTGATTGGTTGATGTTAACGAGTGTATTATATAATTTCGTTTAGCTTTTAATTTGAAATATTTTAATATTTTAATGCTAAAAGAATAAAAAGAGTTAATTTGTTAATAACTTAGAAATATTCAATGGCAATCAGAGTTCTTCACGAGTATTAATATTTTGCGGATTGTAAATTCAAATGATTTTTGAAAAAGGTTTAAATTTCGTAACTAACAACTTACACAATACTATGAGTGTGCTTACTATCGTAAATATAGGGCCATAATCTAATTCGCTGCAATCAGCTGCAATTGCAAAATATTAGTGATTAGTGATTTAAAAATAATAGCCATTATACATTATACAGCATGTCCACAAAATCGTAGAAAAAAAGACCTTGTACAATCTCGGTCAAAATATATTGAGAATTTTGGTTAGTTCCTCGTTTTTAGCAACTTAAAGTTCGGTTGCTTTTGGGCTATTTGTTAAATTTAATCGAGTATTCGGGAGGGATTTATAGACTTCCATGCTATATTCTGAGCCCTATTGGACGGTTCTTGAACTTTTAAATCAACAGATCTTAAAGTCATAAGTCTTAAGTCTAATGCTAAAACTCTATCCTTCCATCATAAGTTAAACGCTTCCAAATCTATAAGATTTCGTGAGAATTTCCCTTTTTTCCCAAATATTATGACCTTCATTGTAGGTAGTAAAGTCAAATGAAATTATTAAACCAAAAAGAAGAAAAAAAAGATCTTTGTATCCGCAAGGTAATTTAATGGTTTAAATCAAGAATTGATGCGATGAAAAGTTAAATGAAATTAAAATGGTTTTTCAGACACACTGCATTATAAATAAATAGAGGATTTCAAGGGATAAAGGAACATAAAGTCAAGTTTTTGGTTAGGTTCAATGTGGGCGCTTTAATACTAAATATTAAGGGTGTTTAGGGGAAGGGGAGCATTGTCAATCCTCAAATATACCCAAATACCTATAGTTTCGAGCAATTCTCGATATTCATGACGTAATCTTTTATACGGAAACACCCGAAAAACACCAGGTATTTGCCGATAATGATATTAATTATGGTAAATCAAAAGAAAGTTAAGAACAAAAAATGATGCAGACACCCTTTTTTTTACACAAGAACCAGTAAAGTTTTTTTAAGACACTCGGATGTTTATTTTGTTTTTGTTTGGCAAAAGCTAAAATTATTCTTATCCTGTTCTTATTTGTAGGGTAAAATTGGTGTAATCCAGGTTCAATACACTATTTGACCGTCAATTTAATTCAAGTTCAACCATTTCAAAAAAGTTGAACATTGTTCTTAAATCGTTTGTTCTTATTTTTTTAGCCTCATTGTTCTTATAAACAAGCGATACTTTTATGGACCTACCAGGTTATGCATTTAACACATATATAATTGATATCTACGTGAGCTTGACCATTAAACAATCATTCAGAACACATTATAGTGACGATCTATTAAAATTAGTCGTTTGTTTCTTATAAAAAAACGTTTAGAAACCAAAATTTCATGCTCTTGAAATATTTTTTCATATTCAAGACTTTGTGAGCAAAAAACATCTATCTCATCAAAAAATTGAGTAATTTGGCTAAAAAAAATGATGTATGCTTATTTTAATAGTAATTTTTATAGATAAACATGTAGTGAGGTCGGGTAGCACATAAAAACGTAAGAATACTTCAGATGGTGATTAAAGCATGAAATCTGTCACAGATGATATGATCCTTAGAGGGTCTAAAACTTAATTTTAAACAGTAACACCAAATTTTGCCACCTGGCCACCTGCCAGATGACGTCATCAGGTGGCTGGGCAAAAAATTATTTTTTTGAAAATATTCAAAATGTGATGGTTCTAGCAGAAAGAGCATGAAATGCTGATAAAAATTGAGGTATAAAACATGCCTTAAAAATCTTCCTATCAAAAGTTATGGAGGTTGAAAGTTTTTTGATGACGTCATCATAAGCCTTTCCAGGCAAAACTTAAAAACCTCGTAATTTTGGTACAAATTGACCAAATTTTCATATCAAAATTAATTGCTTTTTCTGATTCCGATGTTGAAATTGAATTAAAAGCTTTAAATCCTACAGAATGCTAAAACTTAGATTTTGAGCTTCACAAGGCAAATCATCGCAGCGTTGTACGCAGTGTACAACCAACTATTTTTTTGGATTTTTTAAGCCTTCCTATGTTGTTTAGACCCAAGCATCAGATGGAACGTCAAATTTTGACATGGATTCATGTATAAAACACTAAATTTGGTCAACTAGTTCCGTTATTATGGGATTTTAGGTTTTGCCTGGAAGGGCTTACGATGACGTCATCACAAAACTTTAAACCTTCATAACTTTTGATAGGAATATTTTGAAGGCATGTTTTATACCACGATTTTCATCAGCATTTCATGCTCTTTCCGCTGATACTATCAGATTTTAAATATTTTCAAAAAAATAAATTTTTGCTAAGCCACCTGATGACGTCATCTGGCAGGTGGCCAGGTGGCAAAATTTGGTGTTACTGTTTAAAATTAAGTTTTAGACCCTCTAAGGATCACCTGTGCCAAATTTCATGCTTTAATCACCATCTGAAGTAATTTTGTGCTAACAGACCTCACTAATGCGTTTTTTGAGCCAACAAAATTGTTTGGAATAAATCTACTTGAGCCATGTTTTACCTATGATGGTACCCTACTTTCATGCAAAAAATAAGAAAAAAATAATGATTCAATTTTTCAGTCCAAAAAACCCGTTTTTTAGCCGTTTTTTGGCCCAAATTTGCCCAAAAAAAATTTTATTTGAAAGTAGGGCTCCGTCACATTCGAGGGTTTATAGTTGTGCATCTTTGTGCAAAAAATCATAAAGAATCAAAGAGCCAATCTCGAGAAAAACTAGTACCTAAGTAATTGATAATGTGCTTATAAATAAATATCGAATTTGGCCAGTTTTTTTATAAAAACACGCCAAGCAACCAAAATTTCATGTCAAAACACACACATTCATCAAAAGTAAGCCCTCATGAGCTAAAAAAAAACATCTATCTAATAAAAAAATTGAGTAATTTAACTAAGAACATTGATGTATGCTTATTAATAGTAATTCTTATAGATAAACATGCGTTTTTTGAGCCAACAAAATTTTTTTGAAAAAATCAGCTTGAGCCATCTTTTACCTATGATGGTACCCTACTTTCATGCAAAAAATCAGAAAAAGTTAATGATCCAATTTTTCACAAAGTCCAAAAAACCCGTTTTTTAGCCGTTTTTTGGCCCAAATTTGCCCAAAAATTTTTTTTTCGAAAATCGGGCTCCGTCACATTCGAGGGTTTATAGTTACACATCTTTGTGCAAAAAATCAGAAAAAACTAATGAGTCAATCACGAGGAAAGCTAATAACGAACGAACGGACGAACGGACAAAGGTTAATTTATAGGACCTCCACCCCACCGGGGTAGGTCCAAAAAGAGTGTATACAGAAACAGAATAAGAAAAGAATGAAAATGAAAATGAAAACAAAAACGGAGAATAAAACAAAACAAAAAATAATCATTAAAACCTTTTTTCTTTCGAGATTGCAAAAGGGTGATTAAGAATCCCTAAAGCCTACTCTCAAAAACTAACTTAGTAGCTAGTCTTTAACATATAAAATCGGTAGGCAAAATATAAATGCCTTCTTGAGTTTTCAAAATTTTAGTTAGATAATAAATAAAAA
The DNA here is from genome assembly GCF_902728285.1 of Clytia hemisphaerica. Taxonomy (NCBI): domain Eukaryota; kingdom Metazoa; phylum Cnidaria; class Hydrozoa; order Leptothecata; family Clytiidae; genus Clytia; species Clytia hemisphaerica. The sequence continues at coordinate 3,036,852 of NW_027103551.1, forward strand.
AAATTCAATATTATTACCAATAAATTTGGAAGTTGGCTACGACAACTTTTCAGGGAAAAGCCAGCCAAAGATTATCCCCTCTGCTTATAATTATTGCTTATTGTAAAATAAAAACTAGATTAAAAATTTAGACTTTCTGATGATACTAGACCCTCGCATATTCAAGCAATTAATTACAAATTACAAAAGTACAAATACACCTTTTCGATTGTTTATAATTTAATTTACCACCCTAAACTTGATCCAATCCTCTTTTTACACTTTTTTCTATTGTCTTTATGTGCGAGAAAAAGACTGGGGTGGTTTTAGGGTGGCTAAACGGACAAAAAAATGCCAACGCGGCAATTAGCGGCTACGGTAGAAAAGGTGCAAATTCGAATAAGCGAGAGTCAACTGTTATCCATAAAAATGGGAAAAAATAAATGATCGCTTACGATAAGCCATATGCTGCTACTATACCAAACGATTCAAAATGAACACTCGTGATATTTATTCTTAAAAGTTTGCTTACTCTAAAAAGAGGCTCGACATGTTACTTAATGGGAAGTACTTGAATAAGAGTCAACGTGAAATTGTCACAAGATGATTGGTCACAATGTCATTAATTTTGTCACAACAAAGTTAGCGTCAATATTGGGCTGTTCCATTAAAAAACCATACATTTGATATCTTAAAGTAAGGGTGGACGAACTAAAATCAGTCTTTTACCACCTGGAAATTTTAGAATAACTTTTTAATCCCTTGGAAAAATGAAACAAAACCCCCTGGAAATTTTTCTCGGATAACCCTCTGGAAATGTTCGTCCACCCCCTGAAATGGATATAAAATGGAGTGGGACATTATTTGGTCATTAGTGTCATGTCAAGGATTATTTAGGCTGTTTGCTGTCAAGTTTAAGATGTTCTGTTTAATCTCACCCTTCGCATCGTAGTACATGACTTGCATTTTAAGTTTTTTCGAATTCGAATGATCACTCACAGTAAAAAAAAAAAAAAAAACGAGAAAATTCAACTATTTACAAACGTTATTATTTTCTATATAGTTCTGGGGGAAATTAGTTTATGAGAGTCAGGTAACGTTTTGCTGAATAGTAGCCACATCCTAATAGCAAAAACCAGGTGGTCGGAAAGATAAATTTGCTTTATCAAAAGTTCTCAGCTAAAAACGTTACTTTTAAAAAAGCTATAGGAAAAGAAAAAAAAAGGAGTTCAAAAAAAACTAGAAACAAAACTAAAAACACAAGACAAATTTTCAGCCGAAAGAAACTTTAGGCAAAAAAGTTAACCGACGCCAGCAAGCAATTTTAAGACTTCAACAAAGCCTTAACAACAGCATTGACATTGAGATTTCTTAAATCAGTGTACGTTTGACCAGTACCAACAAAAACAATAGGTTGACCAGTCTCATATGTCATGGAAATGGACGCACCCACCTGAATAAATGGTTCACAAAATAAAACATTGCAAAAAAATGCACTTTTCAAAAGTATGACTATCATAATTTGCGATTTGCAATGCAAAATCTTAGTACCTTTCCTTACCCATACTTATGGAACCCCTTATTAAGTGAAGGGGATTTCTTTTTTTCAGATTTTATAGTTGCAATTTTTATTTATCAGATTATATAGTTAAGACGATCTCGTTTGATGGGCTGGGGTTGTAGGAGAGTTTTTCTAAGGAAGTGGTCAGAAAGCATCTACTAGGGGGATGGAGGATTCTAGGGGATGTCAAAATCTTTTCCCAGCCTTAGGGGGGGGGGGTTGGTCTCAAAAAAATTTCATGTCTTTAGGTTCTTTATTAGGAGCGGGGTACCAAAAATATATTGACTGGGGGAGGGGCTTTTTAAAGGATTATAATCTTCTGACTGATTTGTTGTTAACTTTAAATACTTTTTTTAAAGAACCAAAAGTTTTAATCTTCTAGTAGCTTAGCTAAAGTAGCCAGATATTCTGGTTCTGAAGAGTCTGTAATCTAGCGCTCACACTTTGTACTTTATACTGTTTTAAAAGTGTTAGTAAAACAAATGATACACGTTTATCAGAACAAAATATTAAGAACAAGTTAAGAACATTTAAAGCCTTCAAGGACTTGGTGACAACCAATTGAAATCGCACAAAAATACTCACAAAGTGATGAAAATAAGAACGTTTTTAGGGTAAAAATTCAAAAAATTAAGACAAAAAAGGCTTTAAACATTTTATGTTCTTATAAAAAAGTGTAGAAAAACAGGCAGACAGACAGACAGACAGAAAGGATTAGATACAACAGATTGACCAGTAACAGTGAAGACATGTACATATATACATACAATTCAAAATGCCCAACAATATAACTTTGACACAAAAATATTTTTTGAAGAGCTTACAAAAAAAGCGAGTTTTATTGTACAAACAGGTTAATGTTTACTTTTGTCTTGTCAGTCTTGTCATGAATATACGTAGCCTCAGATATAGCATTTATTTGTGTCATATACAAGGACTCGTGTGCAAAAAATGACTTTTTTTCTCTTTCGAAAAGCCGAAATCATTGGTTTTGATGTTTTTTGATTCTTTCATCGTTCACAATTAGTCAAGAATAATTGGTATGGGGGCTAAGCAACAAGGAAATATATTGGAAAATCAATTGCATCAGTCAAATATTTCCTTTTTTTTCATTTGCACTGGTATAAACATAAGTTGTCTAAATAATGCTGAACTTTTTCTTTTCATTACACCAAGTCGTTGATTACACATTTTTTTAATAAGAACATCCAATTTTTTTGAAGCCTACAGATGTTCTTAACTTTTTCATTTTTAAGCCTAAAAATGTTCTTAACATGTTCTTACTTTGACCATTTTGTGGGTATCTTTTACCATTATCCTAAGAAAAATGGTGTTTTTGAGTCCACAAAGCCTTAAAATGTTCCAACTTGTTCTTAACATTTTGGCTATCGAAGCCTTATGTTCTTATATAGTTTGTTCTTACAAAAAAAAACGTGTATACCTACAAATCTATTCTACCAATGAAAAAGGATCAAACTGCTGATTAAGGACTGATAACATAACTGAAAGACCCGCAGGCATCGCTTTAAAGAAAGTCACAATAACCTTGCTCAGCATCAACACAGAATCTAAATACTGCATGATTTTATAACTATCATCCTCTAACACAAAAATGAGATTCTCAGAATTCAAATTCTAACAGGGATAAAAAATAAGAGTTAGAAAATTGCCCATTTCTACATAACAGTGGAGACTCCATAACTCGAAGACGCACAGAGAACACAAATCTCGAGGTATGGAGTAAGATTTATGAGGCATTGTCAACTAAAAGGACCAAAGAACTTGTTCGAGTTAAAGAGACTCCACCGCAGCACTTAAATGGAAAAGGGCCTTGCTGAAAAAGCTCAGCGAAGAAAATCTTACCCAATCCATGTTGTCTAACGTTAACTATATATACTATCAACGTGCAATATTTTTCTTCAAGTATATTTCATTGAGAAACATAAACAAGACGACAAGACGTTATTTGAGAAATCGAAACCATTGTTTTGAAAGAGGTATGCCAAAGGTCAAAACGCTTTATAACGGCAGTTTATTATTGTACAATTATTGTAAGAAAATGTAAGGATAAATTCTTTTTTATCATCATGTCAAGAATTCTAGAATATTCTGCCCTGCTGCCTTTTAACTCATCTGTGATTGTTTTGCAAATAATGTTATCATACGAGTCAGAAATCATTATCTACATTATCTGAACAAACTTTCTGGCACCAATCTAGAGGCGTGTATTGTTCTCAAAAGAGAGTGCTTACTGTATCGACTGTTGGTCTGTTACACATTTTTTTATAAGCAACTCCGATTTTCGTGTCAGGGCTGGGGTTGCTTAGCATTCTAGCTCATTTTCTGAAAAAATTTGCTTTGACCACCCCTGATATTATATTATATTTATGCTTATTTGGTTCATGGCTATCGTTTGCCATTCTTAGATTATTATCTAAAATATCTTTTACTTTATGAAATAGTGAAGAAAGGATTTGGCTAATTTCAGGGCTCGAGCCTAAGCAACCTGGTTGCTTATAAAAAAAGGTGCAACAACAAAAAAGCACTTGCTATCTTAGTATTGTTTGTGTTAGAGTGACGTCAAAGACTATATATTATGACTATGTAAACATTATTCAATTGTCAACTTTTAAGATGGTAAATCACTATTCCATTCTGTCATTCTAAAAACTTCCACATTTTATGACACAATACACTACAAACTGACTAGAGTTATATTTCTTTGAGTATCTGCTTCAGGAATGTAAGTCCTGAGGGTTAGACAAAAGAAGGAAATATCGTCACGAGATTTTATCACTCTAGAGTGTAATAAGTATGTTTTTTAGAGGAGATATCACTTTACATTTGACACTTTTTCCTCTAAGAACAATATCCCTGATATAGTCAACTTCTTTTTAGCGCCCCCATTATCGACCGCTGGGTGGGTGGGGGTAGGTGGTGGCGTTGTCCCCTTTGCCTCCCCTGCCACTACGCTACAGCTCGCAATCCAAAGGCACTGCTTAAAAGTTAATAGGTTCATGTAACGTATATTCCAAAACCGATAGTTTTGGAAATAGTGGATCAAAAAAAAAAAAGAAGAAAGAGAAAATGACTGACCTTATCATCAATGGTGTCAAACTTGGTCAAAACAATACCGTCAATTAAATGTGGATTGTTGACATCAGAATGGTCAGCTAGTGCTTGGTTGAATTTCCGGAGCTGATCAACACCATCATTGCCTACCAGTGCTTCACCGACAAATAAAACCAAGTCTGGTTCATTGATTTTGATCAGCTGTGGATGAAAATATGATAAATTATTATTCACATTATTCAATCAATCAATTTGGAAATTCTGTTTACAGAAGCTACATTCGCGAGTTTATGTATTCTAGATAATCGGGGGAAACGATAGTTGACATGTCTCCAAAATCACCGTCCACCTTGCTCAACTATCGACTTTGTTTTGTATCGATTTCATTTACCGTCGTCGCCCTCGATATCTTCCGATACATAAACTCGGTATTGGCTAAACCCGGGAAGTTTATAAAAAAAGTCTCCATTCACTTGTGGTGAAGCTAACACAATGCAACCTGGTTTTGGAAGACTGTTGATTGACCCATTAATTATTGCAGAAGTGTTTAGTGGTACTCATTGGAAAAGCCTAAATCGAATAGAGAGCTGAGTTGGCTGAGGTCATGGACTGTATATACACAGTGAGAGTTAGATGATAAATGCCATCTCCAGAAATCGAAACCAGACTGCTCACTCGGCTACACAGTGATTAGACTACTGCGCAAAATTGACCTAAAATATCAGTCATTAAACGGGCCTTTGAAAACACAAACGGCGGGCGATATGAGAGGTCCCATGAGCTCCAAGACAAGTTGTGCCAGAAACACTTCTCAGGGGTATCGGAAAATTTGTGAAGGAGAGGAGATCTTATGACAAAATAATTATCTATTCATAACATTAAAAGATAATTACTTCGTAAGAAAATCGCGCTATCCTAAACAAATTTTCCGACATCCCTGAGAACGCTACTGGCTGGCTGATAGTCGACTTGGTCGAGAAGAAAAATAACAGCCTAGACTTCAAACTAAGAATAATATAACCGCTTTTAAAATATTTGAAAGTGATTGAGAAAAGCAAATTCTGCCGAAAGGTTTGTTCACAACCTCGTTCCCTGCGTATTATCAGCTTATTGATGCTTACTGATAGGGCCAGTTAATATTCTCTGGCGTCCATCAGTAACGTAGATATAGCCTGGGAAACACGGGGACGAGGTGCTGTAAGCATCAATTTTGCTAAGCTGTATCAATTCCAGAATACATGTTTTTTTTATAAGCATTGCACTTATAAGCATATATAGGCTAAAGCATATGCTAAACATTACTTTGAGCCTTCATTTTCAGAATTTGTTTGTTTTTGGCTGGATTTTTCGAAATTTCTCTAAAATTTTGCTGTGGATATAAGCATCCCTCAAAGCATTTTTCAGCTTTGTAAATCTCTCGATCTAAGCATTTCCGAGCCAGCTTTTGGATTTGTGTATGCTTATAAAAAACATGTATTGGTCGGAACTTTCCATTGACTATCCCGTATGAACCGCTGGTTTTGAAAATAATTAAAAATAATTACCGAAAATTATTATTAGCCAAAGGTGCATCAATTAGAATTTCAACAAATGATTAAATACATTCCGTTTCAAAATACTTGGGTTTGCAAATGTGATCACGTAAAAAACTGTAATACAGCATGGTATCAAGAGGATGTACTTAGGCAAAAAATGGGTGACCTGGGTTAGGGTTTGGAAGAACAGCACGCACATTCTCAACTTCCCCCAACCCAAGTAACCCCAACCCCTCCCCGGGATGGTATTTATTGAGAGAAATTACCTTAGCAAGTGACCTCATGAGCGGTTCATTATCTTGCATACGTCCTGCTGTATCCACCAATACAACGTCAAAGTTCAAGTCACGTGCTAAAAGGAGAAAGAAAATATGAAATATGTAAAACAATATATCCATCATCCCAAACAAAGTAATTTGATAATACGGCAAAACAGAAACAAATTTGAAGGAAAAACTTTCGCAAGCTCTACAATTCATATCTGGCATAATCTACCGAGGGAATGCCGCGATGCTAAATCGATCGATAGTGTCATTCAAGAGCAGCCTATACTATATGTAGACGTCATTCGCGTTCTTTCTACGCAATTAACGGAATGAAAAATCCCGATTTTTGGTGAGGTGCTTGTTACATTCAAGAGAAGCGAGAAAACATTTTTTCACTTAATTCTTTAATAATTTATTCAATCTTCCTGTTCATTTTTGTTACTGTTCTTGTTTTAAGTTAATAGTGGCCGTTCGTGAAAACAATTCTTGATTTTTCGAAGCCATCCACATTCGTTATTATTAATGCCACATGGAGACTGGGTTCTAGTTCTCCAGATTTGAATAATACCAATACATGTTACATAAATACACGTGTTTTAAGCCTAAAAATCTTCTTATTTTAACAAGTTTGTGAGTAATTTTGTGCAATTTCTAAGAAACTTGGGTATTTTCGAGTCCACAAAGCCTTGAAATGTTTTTAGATTTTTCCTAATATTTTAGCCATCGAAGCCTTAAGTTCCTGTATAGTTTGTTCTTAAAAAAAGTGTACCTCTGTATAATGTTAAGACCATAATGTTTAGATTTTTGTTTCATTACTATGTACTTGTTTTTTATTTATTCTGAGAATAGGGATAACGAATAACGATCGAAAAGTAGACCATACCTAGATTAATTGCTTCCATTGAGACGGCTGCCGCATCTTTGCCGTAACCTTTATCGTAGAGCATTACTTTTTCAGGTTCCTTTTCACCTTTAGGGTGAAGAGCTTTCAATCGGCACTGGTGTGTACGTAATTGTTCCACAGCTCCCGATCGGAATGTATCGCAAGCCGCTATCATGACACGGTGATTGTTCTCCATCAGCCAGAAACAAATCTAATGAATATGAACAATATTTATGGATATATAATTAACAAAAATATTCTTCACTTTTTTCGTTTTTATCAGTTTGAGTTATTTATATATCAATACTTTTCTTTTTCTACAATGACAGATATTACACATCTTAACTTTTTGTTGAGTTGAACTCTCATTTATCAGAAGAGTGCTTGACCAATCGGAATCGGAATCGGAATCGGAAGCATATATATAATATTGTCGAACGAAGTTAATGTGTATTTCACAGGTTTATTGACCTCTACAAAATAAACTATCATAAATAGTGTATCATTTTTAAACTCTCTTTTCAACATTCATGAACTTTCTTGTTTGCCTCGTTTTTATAGAAACTTATTAAAAGTCTGAAGCGATTTGGAATAGCCCGCAGTTTTGACCTGTAAAATTGAGGACGGTAAAATCGCTTGTTTACCGTCGTCCTAGTATTAGTATGAGCAATCAGGATGTAGACAAATCAAAAGCTAACCGTCTCCGTCGCTGAAAAACACAGATAATCGCTACTATACCCTTTTTTATTATAAGAACCATTTTACAAAAACACTTGCCTCAGATTTAGAGCCTCAGAACAATAGCTTTATTGTTTGGAACAATAGAAAATTAAGAACAATCTCAGGCTCAGCCACAATTTTTGCTGGCTCTTATAAAAAACAAGCGTGTAATCGACTTTCCGACGTTAGACGATTAGTAAACCAGAACCAGCCGTCAGTGCTTTGGCATCAAAACAGATTATAGATATCATACACAATATCCATATAATTCACGTTATTATTAAGTGAGAACTTCCACCTAATACGTCACTTTTTCAATTGTTTAAGTGACGTATTGGGTGGACAATTTTAAAAGTTCTTAGAAGACTCTCCAGTGATGCATATCATGAATGGAGGCTCAAAGCCTGTAATGCAGTGCAGTGCATATTACCTTAGCAAGGTTAGTGGATTTTCCCACACCGTTGACACCGCAAAAAACAATGGTGTACGGTTTCCCTTTTCGTTTGGCTTCCATCACGTCACGGAGGATGTCGACACGTTTCTTAGGTGAGAGGATTTGTACCAAGGATTCTTGCATACTGGATCGTACTGCAGATGCCACACCTGAGATTAAACAATATATTTCATCATTACAAAGCTGATAGCCTTTTTGTGGATATTCATTCTAGATATTTGTTGGGATCTGTCATGTCTTTTTGTTTTGTGGTTTTTGTTTACCATGTTTCCATGAATAGTTCAAAGGTTTCATACTTCTATGATAGCAAAACTCCATAATGTTATTATTCATTTAAAAACGTCATCTATCAGCCAAATACGACACCCTGTTGAAGTAAAAAATAAAGTGAAAGTTCTCCTATTATAACGTTTAATACCACAAAGGGATTGGGTCGAATTTACCGAACAGGAGTGACATTAAAACCCATTGCCAATGCAAAATCAATACAAAGACTTCTAACGTATGAATCTTACCAGTAAAAGTACCCAATACTTTTCCTTCTAATTTAGCAGAAACCGAATTGCATAATTTAGAAGCAATATCTGCTGCGACGTTCTTGGCTGAAAATATGAAGAAAAATGGGAAATTACAGTTAGTTTACGTCATAATTCGAATGTCAAGCACATTCGAATTGAACCGCAAAAGAGCTATTATGGCATTGGCTTGTCATCCAAATTGGAAGTGCTGGAGCGTTAGAGACACTAAGACCATTTTAATGGTCAAATATTCCTTCCCTTTTAAAAGTACTGTCTCAAACGTGTAAAAAAGAGGAAAGAAACAACATTAAAAATTTCATATGTGAAAAACCCGAGAATGGTGAAGCCTGATTTATATCCATGGTCAAAAATGGAAAACAAAAATTTTAACTGAAGAAAAGAATTTAAAACAGTATGATTGTAAAAAATTCTTAAAATTTTGCAAATTTAAACCTAATTATAAAAAGGTGTATGGATTCCCCAAGACAATATTCTGGTGAGAGTATTTTATAGAAAAACGCAACAATCTTACAGATCAAATGTTCTTTCATCTTTTCCAAAACAGGAGCAATAGCTTCTGGGGTGATAGCTTTTTGACCGGCAAGTCCTTTGAAGAATGAAAAAACACTCCCACCAGAGCTAGAAAAATAAAATGAATTCTATATTTAGTTCATCGTGGTTGAAGTACTGTTACTCGAAATAAACTCGTAAAGAGTTGAAAATTAAATCTATAATGGTGAAAAGGGCAGCCTAATAAAATTCATAACTACTGTATCGTCGTAAAAGTACAAGATACATTTTATTTAATACATTTAATTTTTTAGATAGAGCGCTGGGGGGGGTAGTCCCAACTGCCGGGAGAATTGACCTCTAAATACCTCAAAAATAGGGTGATTAGTAATTAATGACTAAAACCAGAGAAATTTTAGAGCAAAATATTTTTTGATAGCTGAAAATATTTTCAAAAATAAACGGGGGGGGGGCTAATAAGGTCCGAGGGGGTTTGAAAAGAAATTGGAAAAGTTAACAATCGGGAGAGGGTTTATTAGGCACCTCAGAGTAAATCAGTAAATCAATTGGACTTATAAAGCATACTTGGCAGAGGAGTTATTCTTCTTCTCATCTTCATTTTCATAACCGATGTCTTCCACATCATCACCAACATCGATCGATTTCAAATCTCCTTCCATCTGTCCAACCATAAGTTTCTATAAGGGGAAAAAAAGTTCAAGTTCAGTTCAATGTAGTCGAGCCAGTTGGTCGTAGAACCCGTGAAAATAAACGAAAGACAGTCTGGAGTCCTAGTTCACTGAGCTTTCCATTGTATTCTTTTAAATTCAAAACTTAAAGTGTGAGGAGACTGAATTGTAGTTTACCATGTAGGATTGTTCTCTGAGCTGTTCAAAGTCTTTGTATTCATTTTCTCATAAACAGGAGACTTTTACGTCATTTCCTCCAGGTAGACTCCGCTCATTCATCCCTCGGTGGCAACTCCACCCATTCCTCGGTAGAAATCCACCCATCCCCTGGTAAACTTTATCAACTCTTTGATGGAAACTCAGCCCATTTCTCGATGGCAACTCCACCCATCGCTTTGGTGGCAACTCCACCCATTCTTTTTGTGGCAACTTACCTCTTTTTCAGTGACCAGATCACTGTCACCATTAGTCATAGAAGCACTACTGTTTCCAGCACTGCTGTAATCTAACGTAGCAGCGTCCACATTGCCACCGTTCCACCTGCGATCTGTTTTTCCTTTCTTTTTGTCTGAACGTGGTGAAGCGTTTTTCCTGATAAAATGGAAATGGAGTCACTTAATGATCATATATCATATTGGGTTAAATCGAAGGCACTTTTCAGTAGATAGCTGGGTTGTTTAGAATCTAAATTAATTACTCTTGATTTTTTATTTACTTTTGGGGTATGCTGGCTTTTCAGAAAAACAATCTCTGTTTGAACGACACACAAATGATCGAAAATGTTATAAATGATGCAAGTCTAAAAAAACCCTTAATGACTTATTTAACTTTACGGCTAGCTACGGAGCGCAAAGTGTACTTGCTGGTACTTGATGACTATTTGCTTGATGCTCAGCAATTAAGAGAAGGATCAAGGGTTAGTGGAGCAATCCAGGGAGAAAGAGTGGTATCCTTTCCTACCTTCGGGTAGACAGTTAGAGAAAAGGGAGCCTTCGAACGTCCTAGACGGCGGTCACATACTTACTTTACTATTTAGCTTTACCCTGAAAAATGATTGGTAATCAACATGTTTGATTATTTCACAAATCTGTTGCAGCATAGGTCAGCAAAAGATGTTTAAAAAACTTACGAGTCTGGCTTAGCTGGCTTTTTCTTTCTCAACATTCCTTTCATCAAAAGAGCGCGTTTTTGTTCGATGATTTGGTCTTCTGTCAATTCCATAGTGCCATTGACCACCTCGCCGTTGGTTTGGGGTTGTTCAGTGACTGGGGATGATGGCCTGGCTGGACTTGGTGATTCTTTGGGTGTAGGGGATTTAGGTGCAGTTTTACCTTTCGGAGACTTTGGTGTACCTAAGGTTCAAAAGTAAGATATTGGTTTTCTGAATAATATAAGAATATATGCAAACTTGATTTAGTGCGTGGTATTAAACGATCTGAATAAGAAAATACAGAATGAGAAAATAGTTTTCAGAGCATTTAGGAGTACTTGACTAAATTGTATAGAATGCTCATATTTGTCCTTTATATGTCAAATACACCAAATTTTTAGGTCAATCTTAGCTATCCAACATGAAGCTTCAAGAGATTGACAAACTTAGACAAAACTTGCCCTTATTGATACACTTTCTGGGTTTGTGAAAAAAATTGTTTAGAATAAACGAATGTTGCAATAACAAAATCCAACAATTGTTGAGTTTTATAAAAATGGGGATACAAAAGAATACAAAATATGGAGGTTGGGTAATAGACAAAAAGAGGTACGGGAATGTGCCGATGGAAAGGGTACCTTTTTCATCTCTGCCAGGTCCTAGATAGGGTCGCAAATAAACCCAAGTTTGAAAAGTCAGCCAATACGAGGGCGACTTTTTTGTCAATAATTTTGAGAAAAAGTTCAGAATTTAGTCTCGTTCAGAGTCACTTTCTTGCAAATTTTAAAAGAATAAAAAAAAAGGTGATTTCCACGTAGGGTTTTACAAAACCTCAGTGGCAACCCTAGTCGATCAGTAAGGATGGTAATATCCCCAATGTTAAAACCAACTCACCCGCACCATCGTCTTTTGATTTCGATTTTTTGTCATCTTTTTTAGAAGTGTTTGATAATTCCAACGTTCCACGTTGCATCCTAATTTTGTTAGCTTTATTTGACGTTTCAAACGTCTTCATTTCTCTTTTTTGTACCCTGCTACTGTGCTCGTTTTCCATTAGAATGTTGGTGAATGTTTCATTGAAGTCAAATTCACCGTAGAAATCATTGAGTATCAATCTGTTTTTGTATCGGTCTCGGAATTGTAATTGAATATCACTTAGGAATTTGTCGATATAGGAGAGTTGGAGTATGTTTTGGTACCCAACCTAAATAAATAAAAGAATAGATTAGAAGAAATAACTACTGAACTTTCATGCTGTCTAGTATGGATACAGCATCGTGTAGAAATTTTTCTGTGAAGGCTGTGAAAGCAAGAATAAACAACAAAGTTCACAGCTCTGTGTATCGATTTTGAGAGGTACAGTGAAATCTTTTAGAGCTGAAAATGTCCATTATTTCGGCCAAAATCGCTAAGGGGACGACCATTCATATATTCATTTTAGAGTTCAGTGGGTTGACAAACAAAAATTTGGGTAAAACGAAAATATAATCAAAATTAAAGTTTTAAGCCCCACCTATTTAAAGAAGCTTGTAAGAGTTACTGTAGGAAGTTGATAAAATGAGACGATGTAGAAGGAAAGACTTCTTACCACAAAGACCAATTCAAACTCATTATCAAGTTTATATTTGATGGCCAATTGATTGTGATTGAAGGAACCACTGCCACTTCGTTCCTAAAAACAAAAAAAATTCAAGAAAATTGATAATCAATACAGGTCAATACAAACACTGTTCACTACAAAGTTTTCAATCATCATCAGACCAGGTAAGGCTAGACCAGGTTTTCAATATTTTAACACCGACGAGGTGTGCTGCTGAAGCTCGAAAAATGGTCCCTACGGGGGCTCGTTTTTTAAAAAATGACCCTGAATGGGACTGAAATTTCAAAATGTTCTCAAAATTTTTATAATTTTTTCCAAATTCCCCCAAAAGGTGCCCTACGTATTTCAGGTCATTGAATATGGGAAAAAATGAAATTAAAGAGAGGAACATGGCCAAGTGAAACAGCAATAAAAATTGACATTATAGTCGATTTTTCCAGACTTGTAATCAATAATTCTCTTTTTGGTAATTAAGTTTCATCACCAAATCAAGATTTAAAGATGAAGATAATCCAACTTGATTGCATACGATTGATGAAGATTTCTATTTTTTGTGACAAACTGGGAAGAAGTGCTCTATTTATTGAGCTATTAATCATAATGGTTATCCATTATTGCATTATTACAGGAAAAAGAGAGAATCAATTTCAAAGAATTGATGAAAATTAACGAAAAGTGAGAAAAGAAAGAGGAACACAAAGCAAAAACAAGCTTTAAAAATAGAGGAAATTATAATTCTAAATTGACTTGTTTGAAATATAGATAGAAAAGAAATAACAATTTTTCTCAAAAGACAGTTGTAAACTCTTCAGAAGCGAGACTGGACCTGAAGTTGACATGTATGCTTGCGAGTTGACTCTAAGCTCAATTCCACCTGCTGCCAAAATCATATTCAGCATATTATTTTGTATTTCAGCTCTAGTGGCAGCCCTGGCAAACACATTTTGTCTTAATGTACTCTGTAGAAAATTGCAACAATCAACACCAAACACCATTTTGAAATCCTTAGTTCTCAGTGATTGTCTTATCGGATTTATTGTTCTACCTTTGTTGATCTGGAGAATTAATATACCTTTAGACCAAGAAGATTCTAGAATGACTTCATGGGTCAATTTCATAAATGGTTTCATGAACATTTGGGTATTGAGTTGTTCAACATTTTCGATAATGCTCATTGCATTTGATAGATACATAAATATAACAAAACCCCAAAACTATCTTGCAATTCTTTCAAAAAAAAGAGTGACTTCGATTATGACTTTATTTTGGTTACTGGACTTGCCACTCTGTGTTGCCGCAGAAATAGATATAACAGTTTATTATATAGCAACTCCAATATACCTCATTGGAACAACTATGCTTATTTGTGTATTTTACTATTACATTTGGAAGACTGCACATGACAGTCAAAGACGTGTTGAAAGTTTCTCCAGCAGGGAAATGAAGAGTCAAAGACGCCAATCTAATTTGGCAAAGAAAGCATTGACACTGATCCTTGTGTATCTTGTTATTGTTATGTTATCTATGGCTTATAGTGTTTTCACTTTCTTGACAATGAGGAAAATTATTTTGGTTCCTATAGAATCAGAGATCTATACATTTTGGGTGACAATGTTTTTTGTGACCTCCAACTCTTGTTTGAATCCACTGATATACATTTGGCAAGACCGAGAATTTAAAGTGGCTTGTAAAAGACTTTTTACTCAAATGAGATGTAAAAGAACAACACAAGACCATACATTGAATCAGAAAAGATCGAACAACTTGAATGTAAAAAATGAAGTGCAGGTTTAATTTCACTCAAAATTCACTAAAACGATCCTTGCATAAAACTGAAGAATTTATGCTTGCTGGAAGACACTGTCTAATCTCCAAGTAGATTCTAATTTTTAAAAGCTTGGTGATCTGGCTAAATTTCTCACTCAGATTTAGCCCTATTCATTCTAGGCTTTTAGGGGGAGTTCAGAACTACAGGAGGCTTTTTTGTATTTTCCCTTAACTTTTTGATCTAGTTCGTCTTTTTGAATGAAATTTGGCACAGAAGATTCTTGTCATATAAGTTAGGTTTTTACAAAGAATTTTTTGATGATGTAAAACTTAAAAGATCAACAATTTCCTGAACAATAAAGCCATTGCAAACTAACAAAGCATTTATGAAACAAAAATAAAATCATTCCATAAATTCATGGTTTTTAAAAACAATATTTGACAACTTACTGTCAGAGATGTCACCTTGCTAAACACCTGTTTTAGGCTGGACTTTGTCACTTGACAGACCCTTCCTCAAAACCTCAACCAAATAAATTTATTATTGCCATTTTTGTCTTAAAAATTTCTCACTTTCAAATCTTTTGATTTGAATTAAATAGGTAAAATAATGAAAAGAAAAAAAAAGAAAAAAATTTATTGCCATTTATTTTCTGAGAGATACAAATAGTATATTAAATAATATTAGCCCAGAGGAACTTAGCCATGAAGAGAGCAAGGGAATCATAATCATACTATAAATTGGTGAAATGAGTCTTCATAAAAAAGTGCTCAATGTTACTAGAGCTGTTTAAAGTTAAGAAACACGAGCCTATGCGGTTAAAATTTCCTCAATAAGATCCATACATAACGAAAGTGTTAATCCAAAAAAAACATGTTAAATCTACACTTTCTGATGCAAAGTGACCTGAATTAAAACCATTACTGTACAAGTTTTTGCAACATGTTTAAGAACTAGAATGATATCAAAGTTGATTTTCTTCAATCACCAGATAAAAATCTTTTGAAAACCCAAACATAAGAATGTATACTGTGAAACTGAAAGTGCTCCCTTCCCATAAAGAATACATAATGCAGATTAAAGGTGAATTCCAAAATGAAATTGAATACAATTTCATTCATTTGATTTGACATTTAAAAAGTAAGTAACTTTGGACTGGTGGCATACTGTAGATATAATTTATTTGTATCAAGGTTACTGAAAATTATCTGAAAAACTTTAACAATGTTTATACGTGTTTCTGCAAAAAGTTTTCAGTTAGCTTGAATAAAATTTCTTCATGGTTACTAGCTAAAGATATAAATTTGATACCTTAAAGGAAGAAATTTTGGCGGGAATTTAATTTGGCAGATGGCCGAAAAAGTTTTTTAGATTGAATTTAATTTGGCGGATGGACGAAAAAACTAAATTTGGCGGGAATTTAATTTGGCAAAGGAAAAATTTATCCTTAAAATGGCGTAGAAACAGCAAAAAAAGGCAAAAACACCTTAAAAAAGATCATATTTTCAAAAAGTTCATATTTTCAAAAAGTTTAATTTGGCAGGAATTGAATTTGGCGGATGGCGGAAAAAAGAAATTTTGGCGGGAACTTAATTTGGTGGATTCTGGCCAAATCCGCCAAATTTTCTTTCCACCAAAATTTCTTCCTTTAAGGTAGTTGCTCTCAAAATTGGCAGTTGAATCAGATAATTTTAATAAAGGTTAGGTATTAATTTTCAGGGATTAAATTTGCCGGATTTCACAGCCTCTGTTCTTATTTACAAAAGACCATAAAATAAAATCCTAAGAAAATCTGAAAAGGGTCCTTAAGCGAAAATTGGTCACCATGAAAATATTAAAACATCATCTAATCCGCCACTGTACACAATTTTTTTCTATCGCTGTAATCCACTTCCACTTCCCTGGCAACTAAGAAAGCGGAGATTCTTCAACGAAATGACTGTTATTTCAGACGTACCGTGTCCCGTTGTAACCACCGTCAACATGGTTAAAAACTTTTCACTTCACAGGTGGGTACAACATTGTGTTTGTATTCTATTGGACGTCTGGTTCTAAAAAGTCAAAAAGTTTGTTCAGTTTTATTTTGATTTGAGCAAAGTACGCTCCTACGTTCGTTTAACATCAACACGGTACAGTGTGCAGTAGTGGTATTAGTAGAGAGAGTGTTCGAGTCTGTTCATAATATGTGACAAAACAATTCAAATTGAAATTACTCCAATAGCGTGTGTAATAATAAGCTTTTCTTAGAAGCTTGAAATGTTTTGTCCCAGTCTGGAATCCAGGTAACTAGGGCTGAAAATCTCTGGCGTACATACACATCGAAGTACTGTTCGAGTACTTGCGTATTGGCGTAAAAAATTATTCACAAAATAGCATCAAATACTCCATAATCCATCGTTTTGTCAGACTGTGTGACACTGTCATTGTACATTGAAGATGTCATCCATCTGTCCATTATATTCTGACAATCGTATAAGGTTTGATCCAATATCAGTAGTTTGATAGTTATTCATTCAGTAGCAAACAATGTCCCTCAACTAAATCCAGTTCTAGTCTTGAGCAACTACTTTAAAAAGTTATTAACCACCAAGCAAAAATCTTGTGTGCTGTTTGTTGTTTGTGAAACCCCTGGGTCGAGGGTGTGTGAAACCTTTAAAGCTGTATGGCTGGCAGTGCAAACGGGACTTTCGATTTCTCGCTTGCACAAATGCTCTGTGTAAAATGCACGAAAGTTAAAAAAATATCACGAAAAAAAATCTGAAGAAACAACATGAATATTTTTCTGGCGAGCAAGTCCGCTACGTGAAGCAACAAAAGCCCCTGCGGGGCAATTACTAACTTATTTATTTAAATATTTTTGAGCGCAAATTCAAATATATGGTTGAATAAAAAACAAATGATAGCAGTTCTGTTTTTTCCTCAAACCACCGGGAAAAGTTTTTTTGCCGACTTGGCTATTTTACAACTCTCATAAAAGAACTCCCATAGGAATTCCGAAACATAACCCAATTGGTTAATTTTGGAACGGCTTCATGAAAGTCATAAAATGGCAGATAATCTCAAAAGTTTCTGTGGAAATGTGTGTAATTTATCGATGTTTGTTGTTGATTCTGTAAAGATAAAAGATAACAGGTATAGCTTTTTCTAATCCTGGAATATCGAGGTTCCAGCTACACTGGGTTTCCCTGTTTCCTTATTTATCACAAACAACGCTCTAGGCGCTAAGAGGCTGCACCACGCACATATGACTCCCAATTCATGATATTCATGATATAATGTTTTCTATCAAGAAAGAAAAATAACCAAACTTGCTTTTTACAATACTTGAGTGTGATAAATTGCGTGGGTGCGTGCCTTCGTGGGTCGGAAAAAAATTCGTGGGTCCATGAAAAAAATTCGTGGGTTCTGAAAAAAAATTCGTGGGTCCACAAAAAAAATTCGTGGGTCCATGAAAAAAATTCGTGGGTCCATGAAAAAAATTCAAAGCTATAAAAACAAAAGGGAACTCTTAAACAAAAGATCAGAAATTATTGCGAAGTGCCGCCATATTAACAAATATGTATTGGCAAATTATAAATCAAAAGATTAACTTTTTATTTCCCAATAGAATTTCTTTTTCAAATTTTACGACACGTATTGATTCCCTTGTTAATTACTCTAATTATTATACGATGTATGAATAGGAAGAGAATTTTGTTCAACATTTAGTTTACAACTGACGATTGGAAACATGAAACTTAAAGTATTGTGAGTGTGATAAATTGCGTGGGTTGCGTGCCTTCGTGGGTCGGAAAAAAATTCGTGGGTCCATGAAAAAAATTCGTGGGTTCATGAAAAAAATTCGTGGGTCTCGTAAAAAAATTCGTGGGTCCAGAAAAAAAATTCGTGGGTCGCGTAAAAAAATTCGTGGGTCCATGAAAAAAATTCGTGGGTCCATGAAAAAAATTCGTGGGTCCAGAAAAAAAATTCGTGGGTCCTGAAAAAAATTCGTGGGTCCATGAAAAAAATTCGTGGGTTTTGGTAAATAAAAATTTTATGTATTGCATTTAAGCATTTTTTTCGCATAAAATTTCAACATCAAGATCAAGAACAGAAAAGAATTTGAAGAAAAGAAGAAAGACGGATAAAATGATTTCAGGTAAGTAAATTTTTTTTCGTTCACTTCTTTGACTTTAAGAAAATTCTTATTCATAAAATAATGTTGTGCACTTTGTATTTTAAACTGTATATATAAAGAAACTATCGAAGTAAAGGAAATATTTTTAGATAAACACGAGGTTGAAGGAATTTACTTTAGTTAAAGATTAACAAAAGAAGAAATTTTACGCAAATGAATTACACGATAAGACACGAGCCATAAGGTGTCAAAATATTAATATTTTTATAAAAATAATACAATTTACGCTTTAAATTTAATACAATAGAACAGAAACTTGGGCTCTATTCAAAAGATTTATTACGAAATCCTAGCTATGAAGAGAGAAATATATAATAGCAAATAATAGCAATTTTAACTATTTCATGCAATTGAAAAAAAAAAGATTTCTTCCCATTCCTTTCACCAATTTAGGGCTCAAATTACGGGTTTATTTTTTACAATTTTTTTTCATGGACCATTACTACTACTTGTAAAAACCGGGCTCTTTCTCTAGAAAAATTACGTCATGAATATCAAAAAAATTTCATTTCAATCACCGTGATGGCCAGTATGGCGGTCGCATTGAATTTGAAAGGAAACAAGGTTCATTTCATCATTTTCGGTTCACGCAGGTTCACGGTAAAAAAGGTTTACTAAAGATTTCCTCGCGTGCAAAATGTTGATTTGATTTGGATATCTTCATTGAAAGCATGCTAATTAGATTTTTAATGATGACTACATCGTTAAAGTTTTCTTTTCAAACATAACACTTCACATTAAAAACAAACAACAATTACTCTAAATTTGAGTCTAAGGAAAATAAATAAAAAAGAAAGAACAAGAAGAAAAACAAAACAATTAATAAAACGAGATATCAACATTGATTATCATTGGATATAACTGATAACACAACCAACTTATGCTTGTTTTAAAGACTGAAGACCACACTTAAGCTTTCACACTACAGGTTAGCCCTGGACAATTGAGGTATAACTTTACTTTTTATATACTTCTACCACCCTTTCCGTTATCAAAAAGGGTCCTGTGGCTGGTCACCCAGGCCTTTTGCTAAATCCTGAGGGGCAGCTGCACATGACAGTGAATGGTTTCCCATGTGCAGCTGATCAGGTATCATTTATCCTGAATTATCTGTTTTTGTCTTCCAACTAATCGTTCAACTAGTACCCCGTTGGCAACGAACTACAACTTCTGCTGAAGTTACTAAGTTAAGTACCTACCCAGTCTCTGGTTTGGTGCTGCATAGGGTCCTCCAGGCTTCAGGTACCCCCAATAAAATTAGGTACCCCCAACGATTTAGGTACCCCCAAAGTTGTTTGGATTCTTAGGTAGCCCCCAGGATTTGGTAACCCATTAAATTATGTTTTTTAGGTACCCCCTTTTATTACGTAGCCGATTAGAAGAATTTCTTTTTTTGCATTCTATTCTCTGTAATGATAATTTTGTGTCAGTTGTTGAAAGTATTCAAAGAACACACAAGAGTAAGACATGTCTTTTCCCACAAATCCACATGAAGAAACAAATCTCCAAAATAGGTGAAAATTATTAATATGAAAACAAATTAAAAAATATACTAAATTACATACAATCAAATAACGTATATGGAACTGCATCCAAAAGATTTTCGCAAGTTATAAAAAAACATAACAACTTCAAGCTACCATGTTTGTTATGATAGAATCGCTTGGTCAGCAAAAATGCAATATCGTTATTTATTTATTTATTCAAATTGAACCACTCCACGTCCGTGGGCAAACTACAAATTTCTATTTATAAAAAAAAAACAAAAACAAAAAAATCGTTGAATTTTAATCTCCTTCACTGGAGAAAGGACACAAGAAAGAAAAAGTAGTAAAAACGAAGGGTTTGGTTGAAAATTGAGAAATTGAGTAAAGGTACCCCCACTTAAAGTGGGGGGGGGGGGGTGACACCATGTGCTGTTTGCTTGCAGCCATGCCGAATCGAAAAAACTCTCAATATACTACAGAGAATGTGGTATCAGTTGAGCTCATCAACAGTTGGAAGCAGGTACTTGCTAAACTAGCGGAAGAGGACAACAATAAAACCATTAGAAACTGCATCAGACTTTAAGATCCAGAAAAGCCAACAAAAGACAACATAAAATCATTGAAATCATGCCGAAAGGATCCCATTATGAAAACATTGAATTTCCTGTCGAAAACCATCAATATTATGAACAAGATGATTATAATAAGATGACAATATTAAGACGAAGCAATTGAAAAATTATGTGTGGTTATACAGAGCTATTTTCCAGATATATGCCAAATATGCAACCAGTCATACAGAATTAAAATACATGACAGCTCACTCCTAAAATGCAGCTCTTGCGGACAAGGAGTCCACCAACCGTGCTATCTAAAATTGTTAAAGAGCATGAACTTGATTGATCAAGATGAAGTAATGAGAGATATGATGTATTAAATACCTGGTATGATTTATCTTTGTCAACAGTGTCAGGAAAATACAATCCACTTTCCACACAAAAAAAACCAAAGCTTCAAATACCAGCGTCAATAATGTCAAAAGCAACTCCAAAACACCTTCACAAACAATCACAACACCTGACACCACAAATGTCATGATCTCTCCTAAACAAACACCTGCACCCTCACCTACCAAAAGTATTGCTGACCTCTCTTCAGCCACTTCATTACCCTCTCAACGGCAACGGCGAAGGTCCCTCCCTGCAATTTCAAAGGACTGCTCAATGTCACGAATACCACTTACACCAACTATTATTCTCAACAATGATCCAAAATCAAGCAGAAACCTTGACGATGCTGATCTAGGAAGAACAGATTTCATAAAAAAAAGATTTCTTAGAGAACTTGAGAACTATACAAAGCTCACATCAGAATCTGCAGGGGCCCCTCAAGCATCTGACAAATCTAAAGATCCAAGCCAGACACTGAAAACACCCTAAACCTACCGATTTTATGTTAAAGGTAAATGCATGCACAGTATTTGAGGTAAAAACTGCCAATACAACCACCCAAAAGCTTGCACCAAACTCATGAAGTACGGAAACAAGGGCCCAAGGGGATGTAATGCTGGAACTAATTGCTCCGAATTCCACCCAAGAATGTGCTCCTCTTCAATCAAAAGCGGTACATGCTTCAACACCCATTGCACTTTTGCTCATGTCAAAGGAATGCAAAAAAGACCAGAACCTCAAACAAAGAATCAAGGTGAAACAAATGATTCCTTGGATTTTCTCAAAGTCCTGGACAACTTTCGTCTACAAATGATCTTGTTCATCAACGAAAGTCTCAAACCACCACGACACACCCTTCTCTCCAAAACGTTCCACCAAACACAAGAAATATCCAGGCTACACAACAAACATCTACTACAGGAAAACCTTCCCCCAATACACCAACCAGCAGCTCACCTGCACTGACGACTTTTGCTTTCTTGAACATACAGGATCTATGTCCTCAAACTACACAATCTTGTGTTCCTCATATCAGAGATATTGTGACAATTGAAAATCACCTTTTTATCGGATTAACAGAAACTTGGCTATCATCTAACCACAAAGCTGGAGAACTGGAAATTGAAAGCTACACTCTACATAGAAAGGACCGTGATCGTGCAAAAGCCAAACAAGGTCGATACAGTGGTGTTGTTGCCTTCTACCTGAGGGATGACATCTTTCCTTTGTTCAAGCCCCTACTTGAATTTTCAAATGGTGTTAATGAAGGACTTTTCTTTACTCAAAAGATCTCAACATTATAATTGGCATCTTGTACGGACAGCCAACAAACCCAAACCACAAATCAGACGCACCAGAATTCACAGAGCTGATAACATCAATAGTATCAAAGATTGAAACAATCAATGGTTGCTGTCCTGCCCTTTACATTTGCAGTGATTTTAATATTCCACATACACTATCAAATCAACAGTATATACCTGACAGTGAGCTGTAATAGATCACTCTTAAAAATTTTGGACGATTTCTCACTCCAGTTCAACCTCTCTCAAATTGTAAATAAACCCACGCACACTAACGGAAATATTTTAGATTTTCTTTTGACAAATAATACAGACATGATTTTTAACTACCAAACAACACCTACTATATATTCAGATCACTTCAACATTGAGGTTGTTACACACTTATCCTTTAACAAGACGACATTAACTACTGATTCAGAAAAAAAATTTAACAATGATTTTGACAAATTCAACTTTTACAGTGAAAAAATAGATTGGGAAAAAATTAATAAAACTTTGGATAATATTGATTGGGACAATATTTTAAAAACTTCTGACTCTTAACCCTGATGAGCAATATAATGTATTCATCAAGAAATGCATTGGCGTTATCACCACAAACAGCATTCCACTTCGAAAGCCATTAAAGAAAAAGATTGTTCCACGCGATCGTCGTATTCTTATGCGAAAAAGAAAGAAACTGAAGAAAAGAAAGCCCAACAAGGACACAAAGTCAAAACTGATCGATATTGAGCTAAAATTGCAAACCAGTTATACAAACGAAAGGCAAAATCAAGAGCTAGATGCAATCTCAAAAATCAAAGTGAACCCCAAGTTCTTCTTCTCTTATGCAAAAAGATTTTCTCAAACCAAACCTAAAGTTTGACCGTTATTGGATCCTACTACAAATAAGCTAACAGACAACAATCTTCAGATGGCCAATATACTTCAAGACCAATATACATCTGTATTTACACCACCAAAACCCCAATATAACAACCCCAATCTCAGCCCTTCACAAGCGACCTAGAAACTTGATTATGTTGACTTCACAGAGGAAGATTTCATTAGAGAAATACAAACCCTCTCTCCTAACTCAGCTACTGGTCCAGATGGCTTTCCAGCTATATTTCTCCTTGAAAGCAAGTCACAGCTTGCAAAACCACTCAAGCTGATATGGCAGAATATCCTCGATAAAGGATTCACCCCAAAGATACTTAAAACAAGTTACATCACCCCAATATTTAGAAAAGGAACTCAAGGATTACCAGAAAACTACCGCCCTGTTGCTCTTACATCACATGTAACCAAAGTTATTGAAAAGATTGTAAGAAAAACCGTCCAAGACCACTGAGACCACATGCAAAACCACGAATATTAATTATATTACTAGTCATTTTATTAACACAAATTGAAAAATTTTGTCTTACAGTAATAAAAAACCCCTTTAATCAAAACCAGCCGTGGTGTCCTTGAAAAAGCAATAAAATTTGTGTTAATTTCAAGGCCGTTAGTTGTGAAGCGAATATACATGAGCAAAGCAGTTTTGCTATCGTGTGCATGTATGTATGTCTTTAAATTCTATATACCCAGGGGAGCGCAAGACAAAAACGAAAATTTAATTCCCATCTGCTAAATGTGGATTAGTATTCAGATCCCAGATGTTTCTGTCCAGGTAAGAGGCATTAGAATATCGTTTTGGTAGATTGCATAATTAGGATGGCTTCGTTGAGAAAAAGAATCACTCTACAGCGCCGGTAATCAGGTGTCAGGGCAGACAAAAAGAGATTCTGTTGTTCTTGTGCATTTTTGGCTTCTTTCCTCCCGCCCCATATCAGAAAGCTGATTGGTTCGGAAAACCAGCACGCGGCCAAGGCGTTCAAAAAACACATATGGTGCTCACTCTTAATGGTGCTCCCTTTTAAAGAAGTCGCTGCATTGACTCGCGCAGTGAAAACACAGAAACTTTCGAACCTTTGAATTTATCCAATTTCAAATTATTCAGTGGAAAAGAGATTTGATTGTTTGCCGTTGTTCTTGAAATCTTGACTTGGCTGCTCGAAAATAAATATGTGGGCTCTGGTTGCTTGCTGTTATAAATATACAATACGGCATTTGATGGCCGAGGAAGTAAACTATATTGAGGAAACTTTATAACTTTCATATGATTGTATGAAAAAAGATTTTATAAATATTGTTGGAAATGAAAATGACTTGCAAAATGTCAAAATCTGTGTCTGCCCATATAGATCTCACAACTTTGGGAAAAACAAAATTTAGAGGTTTTACTTGATTCTGGAGGCAAACCCTGGTTGAAGGAATTGTAGGAATCTTCTTAAATTTCAGTTCTTTTCTCTGCTTTTACTTTATATTGATCTTTTGGATTTTATCCCATTGATAGTTTTATTATCATTTTAGAACTTAAAATTTTAAATTTTTGCGTGAATAATGATATAACTTGATACAATATTTCTAACTGGGTATGGTTATTGTACAGTACCTCTGAATATTGAATTTGCATGATGTCGACTTTTATCTATGAAAGATTAAATTCCTCAGTATTTCACATCCCTGCCCCCTGTCTCAATAGACTGACTGGTGTTTTAAAAATGGGGTAGTGCTCGACCCAGAGGATTCTTTTGTTTTGATTGGGTTTTGGTTGTATACACGGGACTCAAAGGGGCACTCACATATCGATTCTTCCCACGACTAACGTCAAATTGACGGGTTAGAGTCTGTGACGCTAAGAAATTTCACCAGAAATATCGATTTTTGAGATGTTTATTCCGTGATAAATGTTACTTTCCATATTTCTTTTCCTCATTTTATATACCTAAATGTTTGTTTGCTTCCCTATTTCATAACATAGAACAATTTTAACCAAAACAAACGACCCGATGTTTATGTCTCGTGGTTTAGACAATCCGCGCGACCCTTAATAAATTTTGTTGATTATGATTATGGAGAAAATTAATTCCGGCAACTTTCCGAAAAGAAGTTAGGAAATTATCTCCATTATTATTAAAATGTAAATTGAGCAAGCCGTAGCAAAATTAAAAATGGCTGAAGAAACAACGATGAAAGTGAAGGAGAGAGTTTCATCGATTTTTGATCATTTTTAAACTTTGACGTTAAGAGGTGGGGGTTGGGGGTTTTCAAATTAGCGTCAATTTGACGTTAGTCGTGTGAAGAATCAATATGTGAGTGACCCCTAAGACCCCAATCACGTCAGAAAAAAGACCTTATCGGGCTCATTACGGTAACCACTGGGACCTCGGGTGGATTCAATACCAGTCTGGAAAGGAGGGAAATGTTATGACGGAGCTGGCGCCAACTTAACTGGGAAAAGTTGAAGATAGCAGATCTCAAACCTCAAATCTACGCCGGAGATATCCGACGCACAAGCCACAATTTCCAGTCTGGATTCAATACCATGAGATCGGGTAACTTGCATCAGTAGTAGTGGACGGCTCATGCATAGCCCTCAAATCAGTATAGACCTAACTCTTCATACAAAAATTACCGGAAACGCATATTTGGACTTTGTACCCTATGCTGCACTCAAGCACTTAAGCCAAAGTCCCGCAAAGGCCGGACAAAAATCAGTTTTTTGAAGTTTGCAAAAAAACGCCACATAGAAGATCTTTCAAATTCAGTATGTGAATAGAGCAGTAAAAAATACAACTTTTCTATTTTTCCTTTTTCTTGCAAAAGTTCTAGGAATGAAAATAAAGGGATAATGATAATTGAATACTATCTATTGATGATCCGCGGCACTATCGTAAAGCTAGAATCGCTTCGCGTACTCTTCGCTTGAGAAAATGATTGACAGATTGAAGTTTTCCACCCTTTCAGGAGCTCGGGGAGCGTTCTTGGCTCAATCCTCGGACCGCGCTAAAAATGGTAAACTGAGCTGTGATAGATCATTTCGATGGAAGTTGTTGGAATGT
>NW_027103551.1:3712968-3804892 GCF_902728285.1 Clytia hemisphaerica
CCCGGAGCCAAATCTCCTGATGGTGTTATTCCTTCTTAGCATATTATGCAAATATTCAATAGGTAAAAGTTAGTTATCGACATTTATATTTATATTTTTACGAGGCGAAAGCGAGTTGAATATACTTCACCGAGGGTTAATTAATCTCAATACAGTAACCAACTTTTACCTATTGTTAAATATATGTTTTATTAAATATATATTATATTATATATTTGGAGGCAAAAACATAACATTAATTATGTCAATAGTCCAAACGTTCACATAAAACACTCCCATATCAAACGTTCAATTTGTTTTCTTTTGTTCTTTTTAATGATTTTCTTAATGACTTGAGTCATCACTTCTAAAGAACATTTTACAACAAAGAATCTTCTTTTTACAAAAAATTGTAATGTTTAACATTATTGATTGAAGCGGGGCAAACCTCAGCACCAGTGAATTCGTGACCAGCAATCACTTTAACATTATAAAATTGTTTTGCTTCGGTATTGACGACAGAATGAATCTCTTCTTCATTGATGCGAATGAAATATCGATATTCACCGTTGCTTATGTATCGTTGATGAATCTCAACATCCATAGTTTCGTTGACTGCTAGGGTGAAAGGAATAATCTGTCGATATGATTTATCTCCGTTGACGGGCGCATTAATTCTCATCTCGTTCAATGTTGGTTTCCCTTTAAAAAAAAATGAAAATTAACTATAATATAGACGGAGAGGTTTTTTAATCTTTTGTCAAATTACGTAATTTCTGCCACCATTTACCCCATGGATAATGATATTTCGTCTGTCGATAGCTTTCTTTGGTCTTCAATTTGTTTCTTCAAATTTCCCTTTCGTAGTAGCTGTTCATGCTATTTACGCTTAATCGATCATTGTTATTAGTCGCTTCAGCAAAACTTTTCTTTCGTGGTACTGTTGTGGTTTGAATTTTTGGAGTCTTGTTATCAACGTCTCTTCTATCTTGGCTGTTAGTTTTTTTTCTAGCGTGGAAAACTGGCTCTGTATTAAATTGGTAATTTGATTTTTATCCTTAATGTATTCCTGACATTTTGCCTGTAGATCATTGACCATTGTGTTTAGTCTGTTTTCGTTCTCATTTTTTGACTTTTATGATGCTTTCGCACGCTTCAATTTTCTTTATAGTAGCTGTGCGTGCAGCTTTTAATTCTTTCCGCTTGATTAGAACTTTTCTACCGAGGTTTTGCTGGAGAGCAACAAGTTTATACACACGTATTTTCGGTAACCTTTATTTAAAAACATATTTAAATGGTAAGGTGGTGGTCCAGTGCATGCATAATGTAGCGTTCGTTGGCATTTATGACATTGAATTCTCATTTTGTCATCATTTTTTTATACATTTATGTTCGGTAAAGCGATTGTTGTCACTCGCATCTTCAGGTGATGTCATTTTTGGTTGAAATTTTGCTGTTTTTTCCATATTTTTGAAATTTTGAAGATACTTATCTTCACAGGAATTTTATTTATTGCAAGATATATTTGAATCTGTACCCAATAGAACACTTGAACTGATTTGGACTTATTTTAGGGGTTTTTTGTGGAAACGTTAGTTTTTTCGCCAAAATTAAAACTATAAGGACTATATTCAAGATGACAACTTTCCTGTCAGTTTGAATGATAAAATTTTGAAGGTGCTGGCTTGAAATTTTCACAGAATTATCTTGATGTACTATTTCATTGATTTCTAAAAAGATTTCACTGAAATATTGTGAAGGCATTTGAGGCACTTTATTATTTTTGAGTTCTTTCAGCCCAGCCATCTTGTGATTGTTTAAATTTCTTATTTTGATCTTTCTTGCACAATGATTTTACAATTCAAGTGTATTATCAACCCTATCAGGGCATATCATTAATGTCTAAAATGCACTGAGAAGTAAGTAGTAACGACAAACCAATAAAATTTACCGTTAAAGGGACATAACAGTATTAGCCTGGATATCCAGGCTTTAAAACTTTTCACAGTCTAGTTTTTTGATATTTTATGTTCTGGTTTACAGTCTGGTCTCCCTAGAGCGATTTGCATTCTCCATATGAGAATGCAGTCCGCTTGCTGCGCTAAGCCGTAAGGACCAATCTACACGGCGCGGAGCAATTCTGAAGCAAAAATAGGATAGTCATCCACTTGCTAGTGAAGATAGAGCTTTCTGTACATGAAAAAGAAGAAAAAACAGAGGCAAGTTCATTTTCCAAGAAAACAAGGTTGGTCATGATAATGCATGCAAACTTGTTTATGGACTTTGGTGTAATCTTTGGATGTTTCAAATGGTTTTAGATCTTGCAAGGTTGCTTTTTATTAATTTCTGTTTTTCTGCCCTGGGTTGGCTAGGAAAGTTTTGGAAACATGGGTTTGTACTTTCATTTTCTAGGGAGACCAAGCTCTATAATTTTAGAACTTTGTATGTTGAGGTAAATTTTGTTTTTTTTTCTAAAATTTTGAGCTTGGATATCCAGGCTATAACAGTACTTGCGAAATTTGTAAACAAACTATATGTAGCGGAACTTTTTGATAAATAACGAGATTGCGCACGGGAATTTTTTGACCCGCATTCCGCGAGATCGTGTTTAATCGCCCGCGCGTGTACGCTCTGTGAATTCTGTCTGCTGTATATGGGTACTGTATGCAAGAAAAAGCTCCTCTCCTCAGTCTTTTGAGACTTTAAGGAGATTGGAGAGTGTCCTAACTCCCCAGATGGAGATTCTAATTTTACAGGCACTAGCAGGGTTTACAGCCCGTTTGCAGCAGTCCCAACTAAAGAGTCCTGCAAATCCCCTGAGAATCGGCGATCGGCTTCCGCATGTTGGAAAAAATGATCTAAAATCATTTGTTAATCATAAGTTAATACCTTGACAGGGTAAATAAGATTATACAGGTCATGGCAAATAATGATATCATATCTTTTATCATTGTTCACTTTATAAATGTCTTGGGTGGCCGAGTGGATAAGGTGGTGGGCTGGTAGGTCTGGAAAGTCATTTTCGAGAGTTCGAATCCTATACGGTGCGTTGGAGTGTTATTTTGTCAGCATTGATCAAACTCTTTCTGGTTTTATGAGGTCTTATTGATATTTATGAAAATTCCCGTTATATTTTTAAGAAACAAAATTTTTTCTAAGTGCTGGTGTCACCTCAGTGCAGTTTGACTCAAGTACAGTATTTCAAAGATTAGGTTGGTTATTAGTGGGTGGAGAGTCAAGATTCAAGAGTCATGACTTTCCCTTCTCTTAGTATTCCAAAACTTTAAACAAACAAAAAAATGCATAAAAATCTACTTTCGTCTTTTTAAATTATTATCACTTTTTTTCAGAACCACAAGTGAAAAGAAAAGCAGCTAAAAAATGATTGGCAGGTCTAAAAAATGATTGACAAGTGCGGGTTTGCTCGTGCGGGTTAAAAATTCTCGTGAGCAATCTCGTTATTTATCAGAATGTGTAGTGGATACGAAATCAAAACAAATGTCACATGTCAAAATAAAAAATCAAACCAAATATGGCTAATTTTGATTGTTCAATCGTTTTACAAGTTTGTTTTGGACACGTGATTTTAATTGTTCTCTTTAATGGCACGTGGTCCGCGCAATGTTTACATTTTACTACTTTAATGTCCCTTTAAAGATGCTACATTACTGATTTCTTGATCAACAAAATAGTCATCAAATACAACAGAGATAGAAAAACAGAAATTGGGATGTTACCATTCCAGTCGCGGCTTTCTTATACTATGGTTTTATGTTCTTTAACACTTTTAACAAAGAATTGCCTTTATAAATTGTCTTTTAATCAAATCCCCCGGGCAAAATCCCTTAAGAGTAATTAAGAATTTAATTGCAAAAATGACGTTATGAACTTTAAAAAGACATTAATAATATATGTTGCATCACCTTCTTTTATAAAAAGTGCTAAGTTTTAATGGGAATTAACCTTTAGTTTCGAATTTTTTTCCAACTGTCTGCAAAGATTTGAACTGTTTTAGATTTTTCGGAAAAATGTTCTAAATTAATGCATCAAAAGTTATGGCTGTTTTTCTATAAAAAATTGGGATGGAAAATTGGTCAAAAAGCACTATTTTAAGGTTTTGAAGCAAATAGGCTTTTAGAAAAAATTTTTCGAAAAATTGATTTTAGTTCGATAAAAGATACATCATTTACCGCAAAAAAAATTCAAAATTTTTTTCTTTGCCGAAAGTAAGCTCTTCAAACTTGAAATATTCTCTTCGCAAAAGTTGCATTTTCTTCTTCATCAAATTTTTTCATTGCAATTCTTTAATTTTCAAACTCATGGATAATTGGCCTAACAGAATATGTATAACTTCCCATAGTTTTGTGTGCTACATCAAGTAGAAATTTATATTTGTAAGTGGTAAATATTAAAAATTCCTTATGGTCAGAGCCCTTAAGGTAGTAATATCAGAAGATTTCTTGATAGAAAAGATACTACCTCCGATCGTAATACTTGGGGTTCTATCCCATAAACATCATTGTTTCCTCCTTTAGTGAGATGAAGGACTGTGCAATAAGAGAATGATCCATCCCCGACATAATCCAACGAATGAAAGCGGATTGAGAATCTGAAAATCCATTCTGGAGATAAAACTGGAATAACTCCGAGTCGGAAGTGCCTTGGTAAGGCTATTTCTAAAAGAAAATGAATACATAAAAAGACTAACAATAAAAGTGTACATGTCAAAGTTAGTTGACTTTTTATTAGAACCCAGTTTATCAGAGTTTTTAGGCTGGACGCGTTCTGAGAAATTCAGCGATTTACAAAATCTGACTAAATAGCTCTGAATCATGTTAAGGTGGTAGTCTACTGAGAAATGGAAAATCATCGAAAAAATTGTCGAATTTTGGTTTTTGGGTGTTTTGAAATCCTTAGGTCTTTCTAAACATCTCCTGGAAATTTCAGAGAGATATCTTTATTTTTCAGGTCGCAGTGAGCATTTTTGTCCTGCTGGGTGCTTGAAAAATCGCCCTTGCAACGGAAAAAATCCCGTTGCTAAGGACTTATTTCTTCAATCTCGGTCGGAACATAGCAATGTGATACACCAAAAGAAAGCTCTTTTTATGCCCTTTTCGAGCGTCAAAATATTATTTTCCGTGGCATTACGTCATCCTTAAAATTAAAGATGGTAGGTTCAGTAGTGTAACACATCAAAACAGGAATCCATCAAAACATATCAAAACAAGCTGAAAAGCAAGCTGTAAGCATGATTTTGCAGATTTCTTGGCAAGTTTTAGATCAAAACTTAATTTCTTTCATGGAAATGATTTGTTTAAATGAAGAATAGACCCTACAGAAGCTATAAAGTTGCTGTACATTGGTTATGTTGCTGGATTTCTACGAAAAACATTTAAGTTGCCGCCATTTTGTTTTGAGCATAGGCGGGGAGGCGGTGTGCTTTTGGTGGCTCACATAATGTTTTGTAGTGGATTTAAATGTAACTGAGATATTTCCAAGCACAACATGATGTAACAGAGATGGAAATGTGCATTATAATGAACTGGACCTAACTTCGGAGACGCACATTCTCATCTGACACCCGCCACTCATAACAGCCTTCCTTCGGTCAAGCCAGCTCATTGCTCATTGTCATCTAGTGTGTGTGAATAAAAATATGCACACAAAAAGTTTTCATGGCTGCAGAGATTCATGCTGGACTTTCAATGAACATTTTGACACACTTATGTGGCTGTTTTCACCCAAATTTGATGTTATCGCAAGATTACCGCAAACTTTGCTATGTATACATGACTTTAGCGCAACATGTTTTTGTTGATTTTTGGATATTTTATAAATTTTTGTGAAATGTTTTACTTTAACTTTTGAAACCTGACTGGTTGGATGAGTATTCAGTGAGGAAATTTTTTGAAAAGAGCTTTCCAGCTTAAAATAATACCCTATTTTGCAGACTTTTGTCTTTTTCTTTGATTTTCTCAAAACGCGTTTCCGGGGGTTTGCTAACGCCTATGCAGGTTTTTCTCAGGATTGAAAAGTGCTAGCTCCATGAAATTTTCAGGGATTGTTTCTTGTACCATTTGGCAGAGGATGAGTGAAGAAAAAATTCAAAAAAATATGTCATTGGTTCTAAATCTCAAAAATCACGTTTTTTAGGTTCCAGACCCCCTGGAAAATAATTATAAATTTTTTTTTCACTCATCCTCTGCCTTTGATGATTACCAACCACCATACCAAAAATCTTTTGCTAAAACGTTTTAGAAGTCTTTAAAAACCTGTATGGAGAAAACTATAGTACGTAACCCCCTGGTCGGTATCACCCCCCGTCTGTGCTATTTTTAGAATTTTTTTTTCATATTTTGCATTGTTAATAGTTTTACTACCATTGTGGAAAGTTTCATTGAGATATCTTAAATATTTCAAAAGTTATTACAAAAAAAGTAAAAAAATGACTTTTTCCATTTCTCAGTAGACTACCACCTTTTAATTGTTTTCGTTACAACAGATTTGTTTGGAGACCAATTTTACGGTTTATTAATTGTAAGAACGCCAATACTATTTTAGACTTTCCTTGAAAAAAAATACTGGGGCATTCAGGAATAAAAAAAAAAGATATCCTCCCCCACCAGTAGTATAAGTGAGTTTTTGTGGTGTGTTTTTCTGCTAATTTTACTGTCCTTGATTTTGCGGGTCAAAACTGCGGGTTTTTTCAAATCACTTAAGTCACTCCGCCGTCCTCAAAACTCCAAATGCATAAACTCAATAAAGACTGAAATATTATTCTTGTAATAAGAGAGTATTTCTTACCTTGTTCGCCAACAAAAGTAACTGCTTCTTGTCCATGATTGTTTTCTGGAATGCCCAAAATCTAAAACGTGAAATGATGCTTAGTTCGTTCTAGACAAGTATATTCTTTGGTGGTTGAACAGAGGCTCAAAAAAACTTTTTTCAAAAATGCATCTACAGGATACTATAATTGGATTAATTTTCAAGAGATTTGATTAGGCGTGGATTTAAGATTTAGAATGGATTTATTTTCGCGAAAATGGCAAAAATTCACGAAAACGTGAAATGAATTGTCGCAGAAATTAACTACCAGTCTAATAAGTTTGGTTTAAATTTTCACGGACGAAATTTTTAGAAAAACTTTAATCACTTCATTGCTGCACGCTGATTGGATAAGAGATGTCGAGAACACCAAAATTTCCAATAAAAGCATTTTTTCCAAAAATTTTGTTCCGTTTTTTAAGGGAGACACTGTAAATAATTTCTTCACAAAAAATTGTTCACGAGCCAAACATTCTATCCTTTTTTAAATCATTTTTTATCATATTTTTCAATTCGAATTATTGATCATTCTGAATTCAGAATTGATTTTCTCTCGATCGAAATTCTATTTCGCGATATTCTAGTGTGAAACATCACTGTTAGTTACTTGAAAAATTCTTTGGGGAAAGAAACAAAATTCATTAATAATTTATTATTGTTTTCAAGCGGGTATAACTTGATATAAGGGAGCGGTCATAAAGTATCTACTAAGGGGGGGGTGGACCAGTAGTAGAGAGAATACCAAAAAGATCGAAACTTGTTGATGCTCGCTGTGGCTTTTGTGGTCTTATGCCTGCTTATGCTGACTAAATTCCTCCTTTTTAGTAACTCTTTTAGGTTGTTTGACCTTTCTCACCAAAAATTTTCGTGCCCCTTTAAAGTAGTGGCGCAAAAGCTTAAATAAGATGATCAGGTAATTTTTCTGAGAAAAATTACCTAATAATCTGATTAGATTATCAGGTACAAAACTTCAATTTCAAGTATCAACAGCTCGTGTATTTCATTTGAGTGGCTTTATTTTTGGTGCTATAATATGGGGCATTTTAGACAGATTAAAAGTTGAAAATTGAAAAACTTTCCGCCGGCGAACCATGGTTGCGCCTCCTTTGTTCAAACCACCTTAACATTTCAAATTACAAAAAGCAAATTCCAAGTTTCTTGACTCAAAGATTCCGGGCGTTACTTTCAACCATACTGCTCTTACAGTTTCATATTTTCACTTAATAATGGAGGGCGCAAATAAGGACAAAAAAAATACCAGGGGCGCCAATTTCATAGTTTGCACCCCCAGAAAATTAAGCCAGGTCGCTACTGGGGAAAATGAGCCGTATTTTTTTCCAAATCTTACAGAAGCTCAGAGAAAACAACTTCATGATATTCTTGTCTTAACCCTGTCATACTTTAACTTAACAGGGCTAAACTATCTCCCTTACCTTATTTTGACATAAAAAACTGTCATACAAACAAATAATACTCTTTGTACCGCATCTGTATGAATTCTTTTTCGCGTAAAAATTTTTCTAGTAGGGGGGGGGTGCGAAAAAATATTGGGCCTTATGAGGGGGGTTCGAAAAATATCCTCCACCCCCTCTTCTAGTAGATACTTTATGACGGCTCCCTAAGCGATACTTTGTATTTGTGTTTGTCTGTGATGGAGACGGTTATCTTCTGATTTGTCTATAAAGCAGTTTTACGGTTCTCGATGTTAAAACTGCAGGATATTTCCAATCATTTCAAACCCTTAAAAGTGAAAATACACAAATTCACCATAACATTTTAAAGGGAGGGATTTCACGGAGGAGTGGAATCTGCTCTTCAGCCGGCGAGGCGACCTTTTTTTCCGATGTGTTCTGAGAGCATATTTCAGCTAGAAATTTTGATCTGTTCGGATCAGGTCTTCGAAAATTAATCTGCTAGAAATGTCTAGAAATGATGGTGTGTTCTGACGAGACAGGGGTATAATCAAGGTCATCTATCGGGTTCTTGTTGTCTAGGTAACCCTAGAAAGCTTCAGAACACATCTTTTAAGGAGACAGGGGTATAATCAAGAAAAAATTGATGTAATCTTGTTGCCTAGTAACCCTGGAAATTTATAGAACACATCTTTTTCGTGGAGAAAAACAAATATCTTACAAGTTTGTCTTGGCGAACTGTTTTTCCTAGATTTTAGAACACATCAAACCATAAAGAAGTAATAAGTTTAGGAAGACAAATAGTGCGATAAAATATATATAGATAGAACACATCATTTGTATAAAAAATTGCAAGGTCATAACATTTTGGACCCGTCGTGCGTCGAGATAAGAACACATATTTCTAAAAAATCCCCTTTCGAAAACATTCGAATCTTGATCAAAACATTCAAAAGCGCATTCGACAATATGCAATGTCTTCTTTTTTTTCTCAATCGAGCGCGAGGGAAACAGGATACGGTTTATATCCCACCTCCACGTGATGTCTTTTGACCAATGAAATCGCGAGAATCTTACTGATGCGGGATAAAATCTTTTTAATGTTGGATTTTGACTGTTGGAAGAAGCAAAGAATATTAAAAATATAGAAACTGATATTTTTAATGTTATGATTATTATTATTATTATTATTCAACAGTTTGTATTTTCATTCTCGTTTTCATGTCCAGTCTTCTTTGTAAGTGTCCTTCTCCAAAACTTCCAGATCATCCACCTTTTCGATAAACATACATTGTCCAAATGGAATACACCTTTTCGACCGTAGTCGCCAATTGCCCCGTGGGCATTTTTTGTCCGCTTTATCCCACTAAAACCATCCTAGTCCTTTATACGTACCTATAGACAATAGAAAAATGTGTCAAAAAAGGATTGGATCGAGTTTAGACGAGGATAATAAAATAATTAAGTGGCACGCGCCTGACCGCGCGGCCACGGTCGAAAATGTGTATTGATGCCCCTATATCCCCATATTTTATTATCTTTTGCTGCATATAAACCATCGCTTAAAAAGCTAAACCTTGAGAGATTCATCCTGAATAAAATACTAAAAAATACGTGCAATTTGTAATATCCACGTTTTTATTTTACAAAAAGTTCGTGTGTTTGACATTTTTAATTGATGCAGGGCAAACTTCAGCACCAGTGAATTCTTGACCAGCAATCACTTTAACATTATAGAATTGTTTTGCTTCGGTATTGACGACAGAATGAATATCTTCTTCATTGATGCGAATGAAATATCGATATTTACCGTTGCTTATGTATCGTTGATGAATCTCAACATCCATAGTTTCGTTGACTGCTAGGGTGAAAGGATAGTTCCATCGATATGAAGTATCACCATTCACGGCTGAATTGATCCTTAAGCTTTCCAGCTTCGGATTACCTAGAAAAGATGTGTTACTAACTGTTAGAAAGCTTCTCTACTTATTGCTCAAAAACTAAGTGGATAATTCCAGGGAAGGGAGGCGCCCTCTCCTTTCTTCGGGTGGACAGCTAAAGAAAAGGGAGCCTTCTGGTCGCATTCGAGTACGGGCGTAAACTTATCGTAACAGTGCTTCCCGATTAAGAGACATGGTTCAATCGTGATAACCAGGTCAACTAATATACAAGCATGCAGATCTTACATAAAAGGAGCGATATTATTTACGACCGATATGGCCGGTTTTGAACCTAAAAAAGTCCCGAACATGACCCAAAAATCCAAAATTTTGTGGCCCGAATATGGCCTGAACATATCCCGAAAATCTTCAGGGTATGTTTGGGTCATACCGTGGGTCCGTTGTTGGACCTACCCCGGTGGGGTGGAGGTCCTATAAATTGACCTTTGTCCGTTCGTTCGTGCGTGCGTTCGTTCGTTCGTTCGTTCGTTCGTTCGTTCGTTCGTTCGTTCGTTCGTTCGTTCGTTCGTTCGTTCGTTCGTTCGTTCGTTCGTTCGTCGTTCGTTCGTTCGTTCGTTCGTTCGTTCGTTCGTTCGTTCGTTCGTTCGTTCGTTCGTTCGTTCGTTCGTTCGTTCGTTCGTTCGTTCGTTCGTTCGTTCGTTCGTTCGTTCGTTCGTTCGTTCGTTCGTTCGTTCGTTCGTTCGTTCGTTCGTTCGTTCGTTCGTTCGTTCGTTCGTTCGTTCGTTCGTTCGTTCGTTCGTTCGTTCGTTCGTTATTAGCTTTCCTCGTGATTGGCTCATTAGTTTTTTCTGATTTTTTGCACACAGATGTGTAACTATAAGCCCTCGAATGTGACGGAGCCCGATTTTCGAGAAAAAAAATTTTTTGGGCAAATTGGGGCCAACGAACGGCTAAAAAACGGGTTTTTTGGACTTTCTGAAAAATTGGATCATTAGCTTTTTCTGATTTTTTGCATCCTATTTTTACCATCATAGGTAAAAGATGGCTCAAGCAGATTTTTTCAAAAAAATTTTGTTGGCTCAAAAAACACATGTTTATCTATAAGAATCACTATTCAGAAGCATACATCAATGTTCTTAGTTAAATTACTCAATTTTTTTATGAGATAAATGTTTTTTTTGCTCAGGAGGGCTTACTTTTGAAGAATGTGTGTGTTTAGACATGAAATTTTGGTTTCTTGGCGTGTTTTTATAGAAAAACTGGCCAAATTCAATATTTATTTATAAGCAAATTATCAATTACTTAGGTATTAGCTTTTCTCGAGATTGGCTCTTTGATTCTTTATGATTTTTTGCACAAAGATGCATAACTATAAACCCTCGAATGTGACGGAGCCCGACTTTCAAAAAAAAAATTGGGGGGCAAATTTGGGCCAACAAACGGCTAAAAAACGGGTTTTTTGGACTTTGTGAAAAATTAGATCATTAACTTTTTCTGATTTTTTGCATGAAAGTAGGGTACCATCATAGGTAAAAGATGGCTCAAGCTAATTTTTCAAAAAAGATTTTTTGGCTCAAAAAACGCATGTTTATCTATAAGAATCACTATTAATAAGCATACATCAATGTTCTTAGCCAAATTACTCAATTTTTTTATGAGAGATGTTTTTTTGCTCACAAAGTCTTGAATAATGAATATGAAAGAACATTTCAAGAGCATGGAATTTTGGTTTCTAAACGTTTTTTTTATAAGAAACAAACGATTAGTTTTAATAGATCGTCACTATTTGTGTTCTGAATGATTGTTTAATGGTCACGCTCATGTAGATATCAATTATATATGTGTTAAATGCATAACCAGGTAGGTCCATAAAAGTATCACTTGTTATTTTCAGTTTGAGCTGAATTATTTATCTTACACCTATGTTCAAAGAATAATTATCAAAAATTGCTTACCTGCGATGGACATACTTGGGGTTCTATCCCCATAATTGGCATTATTCTTCTTCTGGGTGAGGTGGAAAACTGTGCAATAAACGAATGTTCCAACATTATCCAACGAATGCAATCTGATTGAAAATCTGAAAATCCATTCTGGTGACAGGACAGTGATGACACCGAGTTTTGTACCTCTTTTTAAGAGTTTCTCTGAAATAAAAGAAAGCTTTTGCTCTGGTGTCACAAGCCAGTTAAGTATAAAATACACCCATCATCCCTTAGCAGCGTGGTCAGCTTTTGGGGAGATTGGCAACGAAAATACAAGGAAAATTCTTCTCGACGACGGTATTGAAAACACAAGTGTATGATGGGCTTTCGTGAAAAATGTGAGATACCCTTGCATTGAAGTGATAAAGCAAGGTCAAAGCAAAGATATCTTATATAAAACACTAGATAGAGCTACTTACTTCATTCAAGATGGCCAATTATTTTGCTTAAAGTAAACACGCGTAGGGGAAGGAGTGGCAAAATGGCTGCTGAAACGAGCTTTGAAGCAAATTTGAATAATGTCACTGACAGATTAATAAATGTTACAATTCAGGAGGAGGATCAGATTAATGAAGATAAAGATTGTGATAATGTTTTGTTGGTTATAAAGGAAAGGAAAAACAAGAAGCAGGGATGTGATTCAGAAATTTTGCTGAAGGAATGTATGAGAAGATATTCACTTGATGAGAAAAGGTTTAAAACATCAATCGCAAAGCTAATAAACATTGGTTGCATCAAAGAGGTAAAAAGATTAAACCGTATCACTTTCTCTTTACTTCAACCTGGAATACCCAACCCTGTGTTACATTATGACAATGAGGAAATGTTTTCTGATTTTCTTGAATTTAAATTACATGTAACAGAGACACTGGCTTCTCTAAATGAAAGGGTTGAGAGGCAAAATTCAACTTTAGAGATGAAAGAAGTTGTGATAAATTTGCTACAACAGGAGCTTAACAGGACGCAAGAAAGCCTTAAAGTTGCACTCTCACAAAACTCAGAGCTATTAAAATGTTTCTCAAACTCTCCTAAAGAAAAATCTGTTGAAAGTCATAAAGTTGTAGAAACTGTTGATATTATTGACAATGATATGCTAAATGACATTCCTTTTGATTCAAGTGTTGTTGAAAGTATTCCCAAATCGAATGAATACACTTTACAAAACCAACTGTCAAATTTTAGAGAGAAAATGAGAATTGACTATAACTCAAAAAAACAATCAAAAGAAAAAAATTTCCATGATGTGAACAAGAAAGTGTCTAAGCCTGACAAAAAAGTTCGGATAGCTGTTGACAAAAACAAGGACGCTCAAATGAAAAGAGATGAAATAATTGTTTGTGGAGACAGTATTTTGAATAACATTGTAGGAAATGGGCTCTCTAATAAAAATGCTAAAGTTTCTGTGAAAAACTTTCCTGGGGCAAATAGTGATGATATGTTATACCACATTCGACCAATACTTAAAAGGAAACCAAACCACATTATTCTACACGTCGGCACAAACGACATCACAAGTGATGGATGCAACACAGGAGAAAATTTGGACGGAATTCGTAAGCTAATACACGATCATAGCCCCTCAACACAACTAATAATATCAGAAGTGTTGATCAGAGAGGATAGTAAAGATAAGAAAAAGATGGCAGATAAGGTCAAACGTGTTAACTTGGTTATTGGAAAATTTTGTGAAAAATACAATCTCCACTTGATCTCGCACGAGAATATCACCAATAAGATGCTTTCCAGTAGAAAGTTACACCTTAACGGATCAGGTATCTCATGTTTTGCACAAAATTTGAAAAATTTCATTTCCAATACATGTTGATTTGATGCTAAAGCTAATTGTATTGACCAGTCTCTTGTTGTTGATGAAAAAGATGATGAATTTGATAATGGGTCTAATGTTGATGTCTTGAATAATCTAAATGGTATGAACACTGTGGTTAATCTCAAACTTAGAAATCCTACCAATATTCTTCTTGCTTATTTAAATATAAACTCGATAAGAAATAAATTCTCTGATCTTAAAGTTTTTGTTGGTAACGCTTTTGATGTTCTTACTATAGCAGAAACTAAACTCGATGAGTCTTTTCCTAGTGCAGATTTTAAATTTGAGGGTTATCGTTTTCCTCCTTTTCGAATTGATTGTAAATCAAACAGTGGAGGCCTATTAACTTACGTAAAAAGTGACATTCCAGTACGTCAGTTGTCAAAATTTGATATAGACCCTGCTTTACACATCTTGCCTTTGGAACTAAGACTTAAATCTAAAAAACTGCTAGTATTTAATATCTATAGACCTGATAGAATACATGTTGATTTGTTTTTTAATACTTTATCTGAAGCTATTTATCATTATGAACCAGCGTATGATAATATTTATGTCTGTGGTGATTTTAATCTTGAACCTACTGATCCTAAGTTGAGAAATTTTCTTGAATTTTGTGAATTTACCAATATCATGAAATCTAAAACATGCTTTAAATCAGCCCAAGGCACCTGCATTGACCTAATTTTAACAAATACACCAAGCACCATAAAAAAATCAGGAACAGTAGTGACAGGGCTAAGCGATTTCCACAATCTGATTTATTTTATGCTTAAGACAAAGTATGAAAAATTACCACCCAAAATCATAAAATATCGAGATTATAAAAACTTTAACGAAGATGAATTTCTCTATGAGCTTAACACTTGTATATTCAACAATGCACTAAGCAATTATGATGATTTTGAAAATATTTTTACAAATATTTTAGATAGACATGCACCTTTGAAAACCAAATATCTGAGAGCAAATAACAAACCTTATGTTACCAAGAACCTCAGAAAAGCAATCATGCTTAGATCACACCTCAAAGCCTTGGCTCAAAAGACAAAGAAACCTGAGGACAAGGATTGTTATAAGCGTCAAAGAAATTTGGTTGTCAAATTGAACAGAAAAGCAAGGAAAGCTTACTTCATGAGTACAACTAATAAACCAAAACATTTTTGGGATGCGATAAAACCTAAATTCTCAAACAAAAGTTGTGCTAATGATGGAAGAATTCAATTGCTTGAAAATGATATTTTGTTTACATCTGATAATGATATTGCAGATATTTTCAATTCATATTTCAATAGGATAACTGAGAATCTTGACATTCCAAGCTGGGATTGCAATAACATGCCTTTGAAGTCTGATAATTCCTTAACTTCAAAATTTGAAAATCATCCAAGTATTAAGGAAATTCTTAAACACAAAACTTCTGAGGCTAAGTTTGAGTTTTCCCAAATTGGAGAGCAAGACATGCTCAAAGCTATTTTGAGCCTTAAGCCAAAGAAATCTGTAAGTGGAAATATACCGACTCGAGTGCTTAAAATTGCTGCCAGGTCGTGTGTCCCATTTCTAACTTTTTGCTTCAATGACTGTCTTTCATCAGGAACATTTCCTGATAGGCTTAAACTCGCTGACATCATTCCAAGTTTTAAAAAAGGCTCCTCAACTGATAAGTCAAATTACAGACCCATAAGTTTACTTCCTGTCGTCTCCAAGATTTTTGAACGTATCTTAGCAGATCAGCTTAATGAGCATTTGGAATCTTCGTTTTCAAGACTCCTTTGTGGATTTCGGAAGGGGCATAGCACTCAGCATGCCGTATTAAACTTAATAAGAAATTGGCAAAATGCTCTTGCTGATAATAAAAAAGTGGGTGCTGTTCTAATTGACTTATCGAAAGCCTTTGACTGCTTACCTCATGACCTCCTGTTAGCCAAACTTTCAGCGTATGGCCTCGGAAATGACAGCCTTAAACTCATGCACAGTTACCTTAGCAATAGAAAGCACCGTGTTCGTATAGGTTCACATCTTAGTTCTTGGCTTGATATTTTCTTAGGTGTTCCCCAGGGATCTATTTTAGGTCCTTTATTATTCAACATATTCATTAATGATTTATTTTACATTATTCAAGAAATCTCAAACTTTGCCGATGACAATACTTTATCCTCTACTGGCTCGAGTATTGCCGATGTAAATAGAAATTTATTAAACCAATTGAAAATTTTATTAGAGTGGTTTGAGTATAACTCTATGGTTGCTAACCCTTCAAAATTCCAGCTGATATACCCGGGAACATTTAACCAAAATCTCTCTTTGAAAATCAAGGATATTGTCTTAAATAATGTTGAGGTTGTGAAACTTCTAGGGCTCAAAATCGATGATAAGATCTCTCTTCTTCCCCACGTGAGTGAGCTCTGTAAACAATCCAACCAAAAATTAAGGGCTCTTCGTAGGATGAGAAGCTTTCTGTCTGATGATCAAACTAAGATTCTTGTAAACTCTTATATCTTGTCACCTTTTTATTATTGCCCCCTGGTTTGGATGTTTTGTGGTAAAGGGGGAAGCAACCTTATAGACAAATGCCACTACAGAGCACTCCGTGCTATTAAAAACAGTAGTGGTGTTAGTTATGAGGACTTACTAGCAGATTGTAATGTAGAGACTATTCATGCACGCAATCTAAAACTTCTGTCCGTTGAAGTTTTCAAGTCAATCCAGCACATCGGACCTAGCATTATGCATGATATTTTCAATACAGGACAATCTGCTTATACCCTCCGTTCTGGTCATACGTTAGCTTTACCATTATATGAAAAATATGATAGTGTTTTTGCTGTAAATACTTTCGATTTCAGAGCAGTCTCTACCTGGAACAAATTACCATCCAATATTAAGAACCTAGATTCACTAAAATCTTTTAAGGCTGCTCTGAAATCTGTTTCTCCTATATGCACCTGTAAAGGTTGCATTTAGAAATATGGTTGACTCTACTTTTAAATGTGTTTTTAAACTTTATTAATTAATATTTTGTTATTTTTCTTCTTTTTTTTTTTCTTTTTTTTTTACTAAGTTGGATTTAATTAGACTTTATATTCATTTGTAAAATCTAGATTTTTAGTACCCAACTTTAAATAAAGAATAAATAAATAAATAAAAAAAGTAGGGTAGGATAAGCTCTATCTAGTGTTTTATATAGGATAACTGTTGGTTAAAGTTATTCGAATGCTAAAAGTGGTTTGCACTCCATCGCTGAGACTCGGGAAAATGTCTCTAGAGTTTTGGGGTGAGTTAGTTTCATTTAGTAGTAGTCAAAAAATGCCGTGCGCCGAGAATTCATTACCAGTTTCCTAAAATGCTGACTGAGTGGCTAAGGGCTGATAGTTTGCTTTTTATTTCACAAAAATAAATCCCTGAGATTTCTCTTACCTTGTTCGCCAACAAAAGTAACTGCCTCTTGTCCATGATTGTTTTCTGGAATGCCCAAAATCTAAAACATGAAATGTACATCCATTAGCAGAGGTGGTGGGTTCGTTTGTCAAGCCTTTTTCAGACACTCTTTACTTTGACTTGATCTCCTATCGGGTATCGTGAGGCCCACAGCTCAGCATTCTCCGGAATTTAAGCTGTGGAGACGGGCTGTAAGAATTGTCTCAATCACATTAATATCCAAAAAGCACCTATCCCCATCCACCCGGCATTCCTTCTTGATTCTTTAAAGGGGATATTCCAGAATGCTCTTTAGATTAGTAATTTTATCCAGGAGTTTTTCCAAAAAGTGGTACGAAACGATTTGGGGTTCGAAAAACCGTTTTCCCGTCAAAATTTTTGCTAAATCTCGGAATCCCGAAAATTGAAAAAAAAATGATAACACCGTCACACCGGTTTTTAGAGGTTAAAATACCGGTATAATGGCAAAAAATAAGGCTAAATACCGTCACCGTCTGATTTTAAAATACCGTTTTCCCGTCACTTTTTTCGTCAAATCCCGTAATCCCGTACTAAAAAGGACCAATCCCGTCACACCGTAAAAGTACAACCCCCCCCCCCCCGATAAACTCCACTCCTGAACTTTTCGATATAGAGTTTTAAAAAAAAGAAATAAATACCCCTAAATCTACCCACCTCATTGCACTTTGATTGGACGAATAACAGAGGAAGAAAAATCAAGGAGAAAACAAACCACATATTAGAAAATAAGGA
This sequence comes from Clytia hemisphaerica, assembly GCF_902728285.1. NCBI lineage: Eukaryota > Metazoa > Cnidaria > Hydrozoa > Leptothecata > Clytiidae > Clytia > Clytia hemisphaerica. Next base: position 3,731,090 of record NW_027103551.1, read on the forward strand.
AATAAATTTCTCGAGCAGAAATTTCTCGCTATCCTTTCCTGGCAATCCTTTAAGACTGTTTGAAGATGTTTTTATCTCAAGAATTTCTGCTCTATTACTGTTGAATCAAAATTCGGGACGAGATGGAGTTTTTACAAGCTATTATTTGATTTGGTTAGTCGTTCACCAGTAATAAAACAATTTTCTTATTTTTTTTAAAGAACGCGTCATTTTTATTACTTCAAATGGCCAATTATTTAAGTATCTTATAAAAACTCCATCTCATCTGGAAAATTGTGAAAAAATATTTGTACAGTGAATTCTTTGTTTCGATTGGTCACTTCACCTTCAAGCTATTTTAGGCTCGATCTATTGAAGATTGAAACTGAGATAGCAAGGCATCTAATTCAAAAACTGAAGGGCATTTTGATAAAATGTCAGACAACGTAGGAAATCAATTGATAATTTTCAATATTTATAATGTTTTTAAATTTGTACATGCTTTTTTTATAAGCAAGTGTATGCCCCTTGGTCAGGCTCGTGTATACTTAAGTTCTTAAAGCGTCCAGGCATAGCTTATGCTTATTATATGCTTATGAATCATGCTTATGATTAAGCCCCGAGTTAAGTTTTTAGTGAAATTTCAGAAATTTTGTAAAAATTTGTTCAGATTTTGGGAGCAGTAGAATGTAGCTAGCAGTGGAATGTCTTTTTTTACTGACCTCTACCAAACCTTTTTAACCAGATAAAAAATGACAACTTGAAAAATATTCCAGGGGATTCCAGGCTGACATATATGCTTAAGTTATGCGTAAGAACTCTACAACCTGAGCCTCCATATGCTCATAAACGTTATGCTTATAAAAAAACATTAAGTAGTTATTGGACAAATTCTTATAAGCTTGTAAATGTGGTTTCTTGGTAGTTTTTTATTCAAAAGTCTTATTTTTATTTTGTGACGTAACGTCAAAAAGAAGATGCTCAATTGAGATGCCTTGGAGTTTTTACAAGATACTTCACTAATTGGTCATTTAAAGTGATAGAGATGACGCGTTCTTTAGAAAAAGTAATAAGATTCTTTTATTACATCTTAACGACCAACCAAATCAAATAAGAGCTTGTAAAAACTCCAGCTCGTCCCAGATATTGTGAGCTTCAGGATTTAAATTTTTTGTTCATTCTTTTTTTATTGTATAGAGGATGCTCTAACTTGAATATTGAGCTATCATACATCAAGTTTGAAAAAGTAGTTCGAAAGTTATTTCTAAAAAACTGACTTTTTTTCCATGTCGAAATTTAAAAAAATCATTAAAAACAGCAATCACGCTATAAATAAGACAAAATGACAATAGCTCAATTTCATTGTTTTTTTTATTCCTTTTTCTTCTATGTTATATTTTGCCAACAGTTTCTCCATCTTATTTGCATGTCATGAACATTTCCAACCCCAGCAAACTCAATGCAGACCCAAGTTCTTTGAGCAACTAGTCGAGGAATGGTGATCTATTTTTTCAAAAGTTTTCTCACATACCGCACATAACATCAAAACCTCTCTTGGAGATTTCCAAAAAAAGTCTTTCAGCCTTTCCAAAAATATTATCCCATGTGGGAATAGCTTGTTTTACCATATTCTTAAATTCAGTAAAGAGTTTTGATGAGCGCAGTTGTTTTTTTGGTATTTTTATGTGTAAAGAAGGTAAGTGTGAAGAAAAAGGTTTGCTCGCTGTTTTTGATGATTTTTTGAAATTTCGACATGGAAAAAAAGTCAGTTTTTTGGAAATAACTTTCGAACTACTTTTTCAAAATTAATGTATGATGGCTCAAAATTCAAGTTAGAGCATCCTCTATACATTAAAAGAAAAATGAACAAAAAATTTAAATCCTGAAGCTCACAATATCTCGACAAAGTCATATACTTTTTTTTGGTGCACCTGGTAGAAGAATGGATCAACCAACTCAAAGTACTATCTGAGATTGCTAAAGTCCCCCCCCCCCAATCAGCGTATTGTGCATTTACCGCTGGCTTTGTGCACAAGTTCAACTTTATCATTCGTACCAACCCAAACATCAAGCCACTCCTTCAGCCTTTGGAAGATGTCATCCGTCATCATTTCATTACCGCACTGTGCAAAGATAGAACCTGTAATGACCACGAACGCCAATTACTCTCATTACCTGTGAAGCTTGGTGGTTTGGGAATTATCAATGTTTTGGAGACCTGTGAGTTGGAATTCGAAAAATCTGTCAAAGTTACGCGAAACCTTGTCAGAAAGATAGTGAATCAGAACGTCACAAATATCATTGAATCTGATCAAACCGATATCGAATCTAAGACCTCGTTCTTTCAACGAAAGTTCGAAAACTTGAAGTCTGATTCATCTCCAATCGAACTGAAGGCCATCGAAATCGCAACTTCGCATGGTGTTTCAGCGTGGTTGTCATCACTGCCGATCAAGTCAGAAGAGTTCTCGCTGACGAAAAGGGGATTCTTCGATGTGATCTACCTTAGATATGGTTGGAATATGAAAAATCTCCCCAGCGACTGCGTCTGTGGTTCAAAAGTTCAGTGTTATGCTCTTCAATGCAAAGTTGGCGGCTTTATCCACATGCGTCACAATGAGTTGGTGAACATTACCGCAAACTTAACGTCTATAGTTTGCAAAGACGTGGAGAAGGAGCCGGTTCTCCAAAAGCGATTTGACAATGATCTTGATCTCAGTGCTGATATCGCACTGAGATGATTTCGGCAGAGACAAGAGAAGGCATTTCTTGACGTGAGGTGTTTCCCCCCTTTGCAATCGTATTTTAGAACAAGAGAATGGGACACTCACCCCACTGGTTTTCTCCTCAAATGGTGGCTTGAGGAAAGAGACCAAACGACTTTACGCTCGCCTAAGTGAACCTTTGTGTGAAAAAAAACAAATGTACATTTTCAGACACTTATTTTTATGTAAACAGAAAAATTTCATTTAGTTTGATTCGGTCAGCTGTATGGTGTGTTTGAGAGGTTCGAGGTCCTGGAGGCACCAGAGACACTCTACTTTCAATAACACGACAGCTGATGCTGAAACCATAAATTTGTTTTGTAACATCTAATTTTGTTTTATTGTTGTTGGACGTAGATCATCGGGACAAGCTGGAGTTTTAACAAGCTCTTTCTTGATTTGGTTGGTCGTTAGCCTGTAATAAAACAATTTTGTTACTTTTTCTAAAGAACGCGTCATCTCTATTTCTTTAAATGACCAATTAGTGAAGTATCTTATAAAAACTCCAGAACATCTCCAATATCTCGACAAAGTTGTATACTTTTTTTTGGTGCACCCGGTACATAGTTTGATACATAATCGACTTTGAACTCGTCGGTTCCGATTGCTGCACCCAAGTGACGTTTACCCTCTTTGGTGATATTGATATTGGTATCCTTGAAGATCGATTTAGATAGTTCGTATTTATCGGCTTTTACGACCAACCAGGATTTTGAGCCTTTAGGGAAATATCCGAGGTACGGACCGATGCTCTGAAGCTTTGTTCACCATTCAAGAAGAGATTCGAGTTGACCAGCTGCACTCAAATCATCAGCATACGCGACTTGATTGACGTCCTTCGAACTGATGCTTTCTAGCAAAGGGACGAGAGCGAGAGCGTAGAGCGGCATGGCTACTGGGTCCCCTTGAGCTGTACTCTCTGACGAGTTGATTTCATAGCCGCCAGTGATGAAGATTCTCGAATTTGACGAATACGTGTTACTGATGATGGTTGCAATTTCAGGGCAGATTATTTGTACATTATGAATCATCACTTGCCGATTTATACGGTTGAAGGCGTTGTCCGCGTCTACAAACAGGATTTCATCACAGTCAGATTCCTTTGATAGGATCCGCATGGCATGAACAGCAGCTTCACATCCAGACTTCTGGACACAACAAAGCTGAAGATCTCCAACACTTTGCAGTACAGTCGGTCACGACAGATTTCTCGATTAGACGTCTCAGTACTTCACTGATTGCAATAGGTCTCACCCCCGGATTCTTGTCCAGAGGAATTAATTTGTTCAATAGTAGTGATTCGAGTGAGCCGTCTTGCCAAAGTTCAGGTTTTTGACAAAGCTTGCTTGATACTTTAGAAATAGCATAACATAGGTTCAGGCTGTGATTTCCCAACGAAGCAGATGTGAGGATTTTTCTCCAGCCATCAGCACCCAGTGTAGATGGGCTAGCTGCTCCTTTTAGCTGGCAAGCAAGCTTCCTGATCAAGGCTCCATCGATCTTCTGAAAGACATAATCTCCTATTTTGTTGATTAGACCACTTAGCAGGAACTCGTCATGATGGTCTTCTCCGTTGGGATGATTGGTATGAAGAGAGGTCAGCGTTTCCTTTGTTAGATATAGCACTCCACTAGATTCGATGTCGTTAAGAAGTCGGAGTGCGTGGACAATTTTCCCTTTCAGCATCAGATCATTGAATCGTTTTTTCTTCGAACGATTTGGTGCCTCGGCGAAATGAAAGCTGTGATCGAAGATAACGTGCTTTAGTCCCGCTGCTGAGTTCGAAAAAAGTGGCTAGAAAACGATTTTCGTGACACACATCTTAGAACTAACTTTTTTATCAAAAGTTATGGACCTATTTGTGGTCAAAAAGGTGTTTAATTTTGCATAAATTAATGCAGATTGTGGGGAAATTCCCTGTTTTCCATCAGTTTTTGACCACAAATATGCCATGTGTCATGTTTCACAATAAAGTTATGAAACCTGTTCTGGACAACCTATGACCCTAAAATTTTGCACAAGTACTCTTAATAAGATTTTATTAAAAGTCAGAAAGTTACAAGTCGTTTAAAAAATTTTTCTCCGAGATATAAACAAAAGAACTCCAGCTTGGTAGATTCTACAACCCCCCCCCTGGGGCTAATAGGGTTAAATTATTTTTTCACACCAAATTATTTCAGGGTTGGGCTCGGGGAAGACGCGTCTTATTATTATTATCATTGACATTTAATAAAATTTGGAATGTTTTTTAATTCAAAGAATACACGAAAAGGACAGTTTTTTAAGAACAAGGGGAGGAAATTGGCCAAAACCTAAGAACAAGTTAGGAACAATCCTAAAATCCTGAGCCTTACATTTCAGAAATTGTCAAGAAAGTACCGATTTTAACAGTACAGACCTTATTGGAGTTTTTGATTTTTCTAAAAGAGCGATGCATTGTGGGATTGTTTCGAGTATATTACAATAGAATTACCTCAAGTTAAAATGTCGACACATAGATACAGTGCTCCATATATAAGTAGAGTTTTTCAATATCAATGGATTTTCTTAACTTTTTTTGGAAAATCATCCTAAAATATTCTTACGGTATTTCTTAAGTTAGGACCCAATCCAGCCTAAATCTTGCATGTGTTACATATATTGAGCAAAGATTTGGCATTTTGTGAAAGCTTTGAGCATTAGTGGAGGATAATTGGCAATTACTATACTTTCAATCCATAGTACTTTTTCCATCATAGTAACTTTTTCCATACTAGCGTAGCACTTTGTTTCTATCTGTCTAACCCTATTCAACCTAGGCTTTTAGGGGCGGTTCAGAACTAGGGGGGGGGCTTTCCTGTACCACCCCTTAACTTTTGATATAGTGGGTCTTTTTGGATGAAATTTGGCACACAAGATCCTTGTCATCTAAGGTAACTTTTGATAAAAAATTTATTTTGATGACGTCACTTATCATTTCCAAAGTGAGCAAAAACCGAAAATTTCCTTTGTTTTTATAAATAGCTATTGTATTCTAATAAACGCCTTAGAAAAAAGTTGCCTGAGTTGAAAGTGCTTATTTTATCCTAAATATTTAATAAATTACGGTTTAAACGATATATTTGACATAAAAAATAAATTTGTTTTGGAAAAGTGACAATTTTTGTGACACCTTACTGTCAGAAATGTCATCATACTCAAGGTGTGTAATTTTTTAGGTGTCAATTTTTTATTAAAATTTTATAAATTTTATTTTAATAAAAGTTAGGAATTTACAGAAAATTTCATGGCAAAAGCTCTATTATTTCAGGAGCTATGACCAATAATTTAACCTCCGAACAGAAAGAGCCCCCCCCCCCTAGGCCGAATAGGGTTAAGTCTTACACGGTCCGTCAATATCATTCCTCAGTATACCAGCATGTTATTTTTTATAAACTTTCTAGACATTACATATAGAACTTTCAGGTGAAGAGCCAAATGTAAGTTTTGGAAATGCTGGAAATATATCATCATTATTATTATTTACACTGTAAAATGCTCTAAAATTCGGCATTCTTAGGCTACTTAAGGGTAGGTTTTTTGGACTTTGGAAAGTGCACTGTAAGGGTTGATTTGTGAGCAAGTGGGAAAAAGTGCACTGTAAGGGTGTAAAATTTGAGAAAATACCAAATTTTGAGGTAAAATTGAAATGGGCAGAAAATTTCGAAAAATTGCACTATAAGGGTCGATTTTCAGCGAAATTTTTCCTAGAGACCTGATTTTTGGCCGAACGTACGGTCTTCCCCCCCCCTCCCCGGAGCCAAATCTCCTGATGGTGTTATTCCTTCTTAGCATATTATGCAAATATTCAATAGGTAAAAGTTAGTTATCGACATTTATATTTATATTTTTACGAGGCGAAAGCGAGTTGAATATACATCACCGAGGGTTAATTAATCTCAATACAGTAACCAACTTTTACCTATTGTTGAATATATGTTTTATTATATATATTATATTATATATTTGGAGGCAAAAACATAACATTAATTATGTCAATAGTCAAACGTTTCACATAAAACACTCCCCTGATCAAACGTTCAATTGTTTTTCTTTTGTTCTTTTTAATGATTTTCTTAATGACTTGAGTCATCACTTCTAAAGACATTTTACAACAAAGAATCTTCTTTTTACAAAAAATTGTAATGTTTAACATTTTTGATTGAAGCTGGGCAAACCTCAGCACCAGTGAATTCGTGACCAGCAATCACTTTAACATTATAAAATTGTTTTGCTTGGGTATTGACGACAGAATGAATTTCTTCTTCATTGATGCGAATGAAATATCGATATTCACCGTTGCTTATGTATCGTTGATGAATCTCAACATCCATAGTTTCGTTGACTGCTAGGGTGAAAGGAATGTTCTGTCGATATGATTTATCTTCGTTGACGGGCGCATTAATTCTCATCTCGTTCAATGTTGGGTTTCCTTTAAAAAAAATGAAAATTAACTATAATATAGACGGAGAGGTTTTTCATCTTTTGTCAAATTACGTAATTTCTGCCACTCATTTACCCCATGGATAATGATATTTGCGTCTGTCGATAGCTTTCTTTGGTCTTCAATTTGTTCTTCAATTTTCTCCTTTCGTAGTAGCTGTTTCATGCTATTTACGCTTAATCGATCATTGTTATTAGTCGCTTCAGCAAAACTTTTCTTTCGTGGTACTGTTGTGGTTTGAATTTTTGGAGTCTTGTTATTCAACGTCTCTTCTATCTTGGCTGTTAGTTTTGTTTCTAGCGTGGAAAACTGGCTCTGTATTAAATTGGTAATTTGATTTTTATCCTTAATGTATTCCTGACATTTTGCCTGTAGATCATTGACCATTGTGTTTAGTCTGTTTTCGTTCTCATTTTTGACTTTTATTATGCTTTCGCACGCTTCAATTTCTTTATAGTAGCTGTGCGTGCAGCTTTTAATTCTTTCCGCTTGATTATGAACTTTTCTACCGAGGTCTTTTGCTGGAGAGCAACAAGTTATACACACGTATTTTCGGTAACCTTTATTTAAAAACATATTTAAATGGTAAGGTGGTGGTCCAGTGCAGGCATAATGTAGCGTTCGTTGGCATTTATGACATTGAATTCTCATTTTGTCATCATTTTTTATACATTTATGTTCGGTAAAGCGATTGTTGTCACTCGCATCTTCAGGTGATGTCATTTTTGGTTGAAATTTTGCTGTTTTTTCCATATTTTTGAAATTTTGAAGATACTTATCTTCACAGGAATTTTATTTATTGCTAGATATATTTGAATCTGTACCCAATAGAACACTTGAACTGACTTTGGACTTATTTTAGGGGTTTTTTGTGGAAACGTTAGTTTTTCGCCAAAATTAAAACTATAAGGACTATATTCAAGATGACAACTTTCCTGTCAGTTTGAATGATAAATTTTGAAGGTGCTGGCTTGAAATTTTCACAGAATTATCTTGATGTACTATTTCATTGATTTCTAAAAAGATTTCACTGAAATATTGTGAAGGCATTTTGAGGCACTTTATTAATTTTTGAGTTCTTTCAGCCCAGCCATCTTGTGATTGTTTAAATTTCTTATTGTTGATCTTTCTTGCACAATGATTTTACAATTCAAGTGTATTATCAACCCTATCAAGGGCATATCATTAATGTCTAAAATGCACTGAGAAGTAAGTAGTAACGACAAACCAATAAAATTTACCGTTAAAGGGACATAACAGTATTAGCCTGGATATCCAGGCTTTAAACTATTTCACAGTCTAGTTTTTGATATTTTATGTTCTGGTTTACAGTCTGGTCTCCCTAGAGCGATTTGCATTCTCCATATGAGAATGCAGTCCGCTTGCTTGCGCTAAAGCCGTAAGGACCAATCTACACGGCGCGGAGCAATTCTGAAGCAAAAATAGGATAGTCATCCACTTGCTAGTGAAGATAGAGCTTTCTGTTACATGAAAAAGAAGAAAACAGAGGCAAGTTCATTTTCCAAGAAAACAAGGTTGGTCATGATAATGCATGCAAACTTGTTTATGGACTTTGGTGTAATCTTTGGATGTTTCAAATGGTTTTAGATCTTGCAAGGTTGCTTTTTATTAATTTCTGTTTTTCTGCCCTGGGTTGGCTAGGAAAGTTTTGGAAACATGGGTTTGTACTTTCATTTTCTAGGGAGACCAAGCTCTATAATTTTAGAACTTTGTATGTTGAGGTAAATTTTGTTTTTTTTTCTAAAATTTTGAGCTTGGATATCCAGGCTATAACAGTACTTGCGAAATTTGTAAACAAACTATATGTAGCGGAACTTTTTGATAAATAACGAGATTGCGCACGGGAATTTTTTGACCCGCATTCCGCGAGATCGTGTTTAATCGCCCGCGCGTGTACGCTCTGTGAATTCTGTCTGCTGTATATGGGTACTGTATGCAAGAAAAAGCTCCTCTCCTCAGTCTTTTGAGACTTTAAGGAGATTGGAGAGTGTCCTAACTCCCCAGATGGAGATTCTAATTTTACAGGCACTAGCAGGGTTTACAGCCCGTTTGCAGCAGTCCCACTAAAGAGTCCTGCAAATCCCCTGAGAATCGGCGATCGGCTTCCGCATGTTGGAAAAAATGATCTAAAATCATTTGTTAATCATAAGTTAATACCTTGACAGGGTAAATAAGATTATACAGGTCATGGCAAATAATGATATCATATCTTTTATCATTGTTCACTTTATAAATGTCTTGGGTGGCCGAGTGGATAAGGTGGTGGGCTGGTAGGTCTGGAAAGTCATTTTCGAGAGTTCGAATCCTATACGGTGCGTTGGAGTGTTATTTTGTCAGCATTGACCAAACTCTTTCTGGTTTTATGAGGTCTTATTGATATTTATGAAAATTCCCGTTATATTTTTAAGAAACAAAATTTTTTCTAAGTGCTGGTGTCACCTCAGTGCAGTTTGACTCAAGTACAGTATTTCAAAGATTAGGTTGGTTATTAGTGGGTGGAGAGTCAAGATTCAAGACTTTCCCTTCTCTTAGTATTCCAAAACTTTAAACAAACAAAAAAATGCATAAAAATCTACTTTCGTCTTTTTAAATTATTATCACTTTTTTTCAGAACCACAAGTGAAAAGAAAAGCAGCTAAAAAATGATTGGCAGGTCTAAAAAATGATTGAAAAGTGCGGGTTTGCTCGTGCGGGTTAAAAATTCTCGTGAGCAATCTCGTTATTTATCAGAATGTGTAGTGAATACGAAATCAAAACAAATGTCACATGTGAAAATAAAAAATCAAACCAAATATGGCTAATTTTGATTGTTCAATCGTTTTACAAGTTTGTTTTGGACACGTGATTTTAATTGTTCTCTTTAATGGCACGTGGTCCGCGCAATGTTTACATTTTACTACTTTAATGTCCCTTTAAAGATGCTACATTACTGATTTCTTGATCAACAAAATAGTCATCAAATACAACAGAGATAGAAAAACAGAAATTGGGATGTTACCATTCCAGTCGCGGCTTTCTTATACTATGGTTTTATGTTCTTTAACACTTTTAACAAAGAATTGCCTTTATAAATTGTCTTTTAATCAAATCCCCCGGGCAAATCCCTTAAGAGTAATTAAGAATTTAATTGCAAAAATGACGTTATGAACTTTAAAAAGACATTAATAATATATGTTGCATCACCTTCTTTTATAAAAAGTGCTAAGTTTTAATGGGTAATTAACCTTTATGTTTCGAATTTTTTTCAAACTGTCTGCAAAGATTTGAACTGTTTTAGATTTTTCGGAAAAATGTTCTAAATTAATGCATCAAAAGTTATGGCTGTTTTTCTATAAAAAATTGGGATGGAAAATTGGTCAAAAAGCACTATTTTAAAGGTTTTGAAGCAAATAGGCTTTTAGAAAAATTTTTTCGAAAAATTGATTTTAGTTCGATAAAAGATACATCATTTACCGCAAAAAAAATTCAAAATTTTTTTTCTTTGCCGAAAGTAAGCTCTTCAAACTTGAAATATTCTTCTTCGCAAAAGTTTGCATTTTCTTCTTCATCAAATTTTTTCATTGCAATTCTTTAATTTTCAAACTCATGGATAATTGGCCTAACAGAATATGTATAACTTCCCATAGTTTTGTGTGCTACATCAAGTAGAAATTTATATTTTGTAAGTGGTAAATATTAAAAATTCCTTATGGTCAGAGCCCTTAAGGTAGTAATATCAGAAGATTTCTTGATAGAAAAGATACTACCTCCGATCGTAATACTTGGGGTTCTATCCCCATAAACATCATTGTTTCCTCCTTTAGTGAGATGAAGGACTGTGCAATAAGAGAATGATCCATCCCCGACATAATCCAACGAATGAAAGCGGATTGAGAATCTGAAAATCCATTCTGGAGATAAAACTGGAATAACTCCGAGTCGGAAGTGCCTTGGTAAGGCTATTTCTAAAAGAAAATGAATACATAAAAAGACTACCAATAAAAGTGTACATGTCAAAGTTAGTTGACTTTTTATTAGAACCCAGTTTATCAGGGTTTTTAGGCTGGACGCGTTCTGAGAAATTCAGCGATTTACAAAATCTGACTAAATAGCTCTGAATCATGTTAATTGTTTTCGTTACAACAGATTTGTTTGGAGACCAATTTTACGGTTTATTGATTGTAAGAACGCCAATACTATTTTAGACTCTTAAAAAAAATACTGGGGCATTCGGGAATAAAAATAAAGATATCCTCCCCACCAGTAGTATAAGTGAGTTTTTGTGTTGTGTTTTTCTGCTAATTTTACTGTCCTTGATTTTGCGGGTCAAAACTGCGGGTTTTTTCAAATCACTTAAGTCACTCCGCCGTCCTCAAAACTCCAAATGCATAAACTCAATAAAGACTGAAATATTATTCTTGTAATAAGAGAGTATTTCTTACCTTGTTCGCCAACAAAAGTAACTGCTTCTTGTCCATGATTGTTTTCTGGAATGCCCAAAATCTAAAACGTGAAATGATGCTTAGTTCGTTCTAGACAAGTATATTCTTTGGTGGTTGAACAGAGGCTCAAAAAAACTTTTTTCAAAAATGCATCTACAGGATACTATAATTGGATTAATTTTCAAGAGATTTGATTAGGCGTGGATTTAAGATTTAGAATGGATTTATTTTCGCGAAAATGGCAAAAATTCACGAAAACGTGAAATGAATTGTCGCAGAAATTAACTACCAGTCTAATAAGTTTGGTTTAAATTTTCACGGACGAAATTTTTAGAAAAACTTTAATCACTTCATTGCTGCACGCTGATTGGATAAGAGATGTCGAGAACACCAAAATTTCCAATAAAAGCATTTTTTTCCAAAAATTTTGTTCCGTTTTTTAAGGGAGACACTGTAAATAATTTCTTCACAAAAAATTGTTCACGAGCCAAATATTCTATCCTTTTTTAAATCATTTTGTATCATATTTTTAGTGTAATATTTTTCAATTCGAATTATTGATCATTATGAATTCAGAATTGATTTTCTCTCGATCGAAATTCTATTGGGCGACATTCAAGTGTGAAACATCAATGTTAGTTACTTGAAAAATTCTTTGGGGAAAGAAACAAAATTCATTAATAATTTATTATTGTTTTCAAGCGGGTATAACTTGATACAAGGGAGCGGTCATAAAGTATCTACTAGGGGGGTGGAGGATTCTGGGGGGGTTCGAAATTTTTTTCGAGGGTTTAGGGGGGGGGGCCAATTTTTTTTGGGAAACTCAAGAGAAAATGTAGGAAGTCTAATTTCATAGTTTTACGTTTGAAGATTTCAAAAAATTTTCGACCTTACGGCCGACAACTATGGCTGGCCGCATGTAGCAAAATTCAATACTTTTTTATTTTTATTCAATATCCATATTTATATTCAATTTTCTATATTCATGTTCAATTTTCTATATTTATATTCAATTTTCAATATTCATATTCAATTATTTCATATTTTCATTCAATAATTATTGTCAATAAAAAAATATTTGCCAATAAAAAAAATATTGCCAATAAAAAAAGATATTGCCAATAAAAAAAGTATTGCCAATAAAAAAGTATTGCCAATAAAAAAAGTATTGGCAGTAAAAAATTATTGCCAATAAATTTTCTCATTCAATAAGTTTTCAGTAAAGGTTGAATGAAGGTCTCCACAATAGATATATCACGTGATCACTTAAGGAATTCGTGATTGTTTACTTGGAACCTCAGCCATACAACAATGATTGAAAAGCACACAGTGCGCTAGATAAAGCGTAATAAAATGCGCCAAAGCGAATTTTCTACCTCATTTCATTGCTCGGTCCGCCAGATTCAATCCGTCGTCATTTGGTGCACACATTGAGGTTGATTTCACTACCTTATAACCCTGGGGCACTTCATCATTATGGTCCGACCTACGGCATGTGCCGCCTAGGGTAGGTTTTATGAGGTTCTAGAAGTGCATTGTAAGGGTGTACTTTTGAGGAAGTGCACTGTAAGCATGGATATATTTTTGGGCAAAAATGATAATTCAAGACTAAACCAAACTTACTAAAAATTTTCATTCTCTTCTTTTTACTTTCAAAAAGCCCATATTTGTATGATTCTCACCGTTTTTAAATATCCCAGGGTAATTCTTAAGAACAGAGAAAAGAACTACCTGTTTTTTGCACTGTACTGGTGCTGGCTGTCTGAACAGCATTACCTACTGCACTGGGGGAGACAGATACTTACCCTGGAGGGTCAAGAAAAGTACCCAATCTAAACTGTTAAATTGCATTACAGAAGGTTATCAAGCAAGTTTACCAACAGTCCGACAGCCAACCAGCCAACCTCCTTCAGTCCTTTTCTCAAGTTTTGCTTTGCAAGAAACTCACATGTTTATTTTTCGTGCGAAGGAATCACGAATTATATCACGTGACCGGTGTAAAAAATGTTGAAATGTTGTCACGTGATTTTTTTGAAGAGACAAAATACATTCAACGTTTGCTAAAAAATTATTGAATGAGAAAAAAATTATTGGCAATAATTTTTTTATTGGCAATATTTTTTTTATTGGCAATATTTTTTTATTGACAATATTTCTTTTATTGGCAATATCTTTTTTATTGGCAATAATTTTTTTTATTGGCAATATTTTTTTATTGGCAATATTTTTTTTATTGGCAATAATTATTGAATGGAAATATGAAATAATTGAACATGAATATAGAAAATTGAATATAAATATGGATATTGAATAAAAATAAAAAAGTATTGAATTTTGCTACATGCGGCCAGCCATAGACAACTCATAATTGATCTTATTGGATATATGTACATTTCATATTGCCATTATTTGGGCATCATCGCCTTGCCCTTTTGGTTTGTAACATTGATGGAAGTAGATTAGTGGCTCTCACAGCTCATCAGAGTGGTTTGAAAAAGTACTTCTTAAAAGAAATTTGTCAAAACAAAGTGTCTTTTTGCTAAAATGGTGGTGAAAAATATTTAAATTTTCGCCCGTCTGCGCAAACCATGGTTGCGCCTCCTTAGTATTTGCTAATGTCTTCTAACTTACATACTAACTAACAGACACAGGGCTTTGACAGACCCTGGAAAACCTGGAAAATATAGGTTTATAGGAAAATTTCAAACTCAGAAAATTTCATTTTTCAGACTCCTTTTAACAACAGAACAGCTTGTATTTTAGGGTCTTGAGTAACCAATCTTCAAAATTTTCTCGTTAGTAATTGAGATGCCTCTGTAATGTCTGATAAAAAATGGTATTCGACATCTCACCATCAGTTTCAAAATAGACTCAGGGAGATTGTGTACATTATCAGTAATTTTTCAGGGAATCAGTGGCTACCTGGCAGGGGGTGCAGGGGGTGCACCCCCCCAGAAAAATCTGAGAGGGGCGCCAAAAGAGCTTATCAAAAATTTTTTTTGTCAAAAGTTACCTTACGTGACAAAGATCTTGTGTGCCAAATTTCACCCAAAAAGACCAACTAGTTCAAAAGTTAAGGGGTGGTACAGGAAAAGCCCCCCCCCCTAGTTCTGAACCGCCCCTAAAAGCCTAGGTTGAATAGGGTTAACTTGACATAAAAAACTGTCATACAAACAAATAATACTCTTTGTACCGCACCTGTATGAATTCTTTTTCGTGTAAAAATTTTTCTAGTAGGGGGGGGGGGTGCGAAACAATATTGGGCCTTATGAGGGGGGTTCGAAAATTTTTTCCAGGTTAGGGGAGGGGGTGCGAAATTTTTTTTGGATTTTTCAAAATATCCTACCCCCTCTAGTAGATACTTTATGACCGCTCCCTAAGCGATAATTTGTATTTGTGTTTGTCTGTGATGGAGACGGTTATCTTCTGATTTGTCTATAAAGCAGTTTTACGGTTCTCGACGTAAAACTGCAGGATATTTCCAATCATTTCAATGACTCCCCCACCCTAAAAAGTGAAAATACACAAATTCACCATAACATTTTAAAGGGAGGGATTTCACGGAGGAGTGGAATCTGCTCTTCAGCCGGCGAGGCGACCTTTTTTTCCGATGTGTTCTGAGAGCATATTTCAGCTAGAAATTTTCAAGAGCAGCCACCGGCTAGAAATTATGAAATATCTGTTCTTGAGGTCCCTTTCTCCTGGAAAAAACTATCTATTCTGTATCCTGGGCTCTCCTGGATTATATCATCTGTTCTGGGAAAAAATAGGACTCCTGGAAAATGTATATCTGTTCTCTAGAAATATTATGCTCCTGGAAAAATATAACAGCTATTCTTTAAGAAAGTTATAATGCTCCTAGAAAATGAGACCTTTTAAGTAAATAATGAAGCTCCCTGGAAAAAAATGTGGCATCTGGTTGTGTTTTTCACAATTTAGCTCCTGGATTCTTTGAACAGATTGCCCGCTGAAAAATTGTATGTGTTTTTCCTTAAAATGTGCTCCTGGATTTTAAGACATATGTTTTAAAGGCGACCCCTGGATTTTACCTAGGTGTTTTGAGGAAAGTCTCTCCTAGATTTATCCATTAAATTTACTCTCCTGGAAAAAAAGAACAGATATTTCAAAAAAATCTGCCGGCGGCTGCTCTTGAATTTTGATCTGTTCGGATCAGATCTTCGAAAATTAATCTGCTAGAAATGTCTAGAAATGATGGTGTGTTCTGATGAGACAGGGGTATAATCAAGGTCATCTATCGGGTTCTTGTTGTCTAGGTAACCCTAGAAAGCTTCAGAACACATCTTTTAAGGAGACAGGGGTATAATCAAGAAAAAATTGTATAATCTTGTTGCCTAGTAACCCTGGAAATTTTTAGAACACATCTTTTTCGTGGAGAAAAACAAATATCTTACAAGTTTGTCTGGGCGAACTGTTTTTCCTAGATTTTAGAACACATCAAACCATAATATTTCTAAAAAATCTCCTTTCGAAAACATTCGAATCTTGATCAAAACATTCGAAAGCGCATTCGACAATATGCAATGTCTTCTTTTTTTTCTCAATCGAGCGCGAGGGAAAACAGGATATGGTTTATATCCCACCTCCACGTGATGTCTTTTGACCAATGAAATCGCGAGAATCTTACTGATGCGGGATAAAATCTTTTTAATGTTGGATTTTGACTGTTGGAAGAAGCAAAGAATATTAAAAATATAGAAACTGATATTTTTGGACCTACCCCGGTGGGGTAGAGGTCCTATAAATTAACCAATGTCCGTCCGTTCGTTCGTCTGTTCGTCCGTCCGTCTGTTACCAGCTTTTCTCAGGATTGGCTCATTAGTTTTTTTTGATTTTTGGCACCATATGATGCAAAATGGTAATGCCCAAAATGTGACGGAGCCCGATTTTCGAAAAAAATTTATTTCCGGCCGAAAATGCCGGAAATATGCCGGAAAAACCGGTTTATTGGCAAGATTTCATCATTAGTTTTTTCTGATTTTTTGCACAAAGATGCGTATTAGCAATACCCAAAACTTGGCCGAGTCCGATTTTTGAGAAATTTTTTTTTCCGGTCGAAAATGCCGGAAATATGCCGGAAATCGCCATTTTTGCAGATTTTCATCGGACTTTTTCCTTATATTTCGTTGTTTTTTCACACTAAAACATTATTAATAGCAATGTCCACCATAAAGCATGGTTCAATCGTCAATAGAACTGAGTTTTGAAGCCGGAACTTCTAAAAATCGCCGGTGCAGCCCATTTTCGCCGGAAAAACGGTATTTCTTGATTTTCTCGAGCTTTACTTTATATTTTTTTATGAAATTTTGCACACTGATGCAAAATGATAATACCTAAAATGTGACGGAGCCCGATTTTGGAAAAAAAAATTTTCCGGCCGAAAATGCCGGAAATATGCCGGAAAAACAGTTTTTTTGGCATTCTTGATATGCGTAAGTCATTTTTCTAGCGGAAACACCCTAAAAAAGCCGGGATTTGACCTCTCTCTGTTACTAAAAATAGAAACACAGAGGTCAAAAACCGGCTTTTTTGGGTGCTTCCGTTAAAAAATATGACGTCATTTTGACTTACGCATATCAAGAATTTTCTCGAGATTTTATCATTAGTTTTTTCTGATTTTTTGCTCAAAGATGCGTATTAACAATGCCCAAAACATGGCCGAGTCCGATTTTTTAGAAAAAATTTTTTCCGGCCGAAAATGCCGGAAATATGCCGGAAAAACTGTTTTTTTTGGTATTTTCTCGAGATTTTATCATTAGTTTTTGCTGATTTTTTGCTCAAAGATGCGTATTAACAATGCCCAAATTATTGTCGAGTCCGATTTTTGAGAAAAAGATTTTTCCGGCCGAAAATGCCGGAAATATGCCGGAAATTGCCGTTTTTGCAGATTTGAATTGGGCTTTTTCCATACATTTCTTTGTTTTTTCACTTAAAAAAATTATTGATAACAATGCCACCATCAACAAGCATGATTCAATTGTCAATAAAACTTTTGCAATTCTGCAACCGGAACTTTCTATTTCTTTTTTCCCTAAACCCCTCCCCCCCATCAACAATCAATGATGACATTTAATGCATTTTCGCTAAGCGCTATATTTTCTTAATGATTGTTTTTCTCCTTATTGCTATTTAAGTTTCATCATCAGGTAGGTCCATTCAGCATGTTGCTTGTTAATGTTATGATTATTATTGTTGTTATTATTATTCAACAGTTTGTATTTTCATTCTCGTTTTTCATGTCCAGTCTTCTTTGTAAGTGTCCTTCTCCAAAACTTCCAGATCATCCACCTTTTCGATAAACATACATTGTCCAAATGGAATACACCTTTTCGACCGTAGTCGCCAATTGCCCCGTGGGCATTTTTTGTCCGCTTTATCCTACTAAAACCATCCTAGTCCTTTATACGTACCTATAGACAATAGAAAAATGTGTCAAAAAAGGATTGGATCGAGTTTAGATGAGGATAATAAAATGATTAAGTGGCACGCACCTGACCGCGCGGCCACGGTCGAAAATGTGTATTGATGCCCCTATATCCCCATATTTTATTATCTTTTGCTGCATATAAACCATCGCTTAAAAAGCTAACATTAAGAGATTCATCCTGAATAAAATACTAAAAAATACGTGCACTTTGTATATGTAATATCCACGTTTTTATTTTACAAAAAGTTTGTGTGTTTGACATTTTTAATTGATGCAGGGCAAACTCCAGCACCAGCGAATTCTTGACCAGCAAACACTTTAACATTATGAAATTGTTTTGCTTGGGTATTGACGACAGAATGAATCTCTTCTTCATTGATGCGAATGAAATATCGATATTCACCGTTGCTTATGTATCGTTGATGAATTTCAACATCCATAGTTTCGTTGACTGCTAGGGTTAAAGGAATGTTCTGTAGATATGATTTATCTCCGTTGACGGCTGAGTTGATCCTTAAGCTTTCCAGCTTCCGATTACCTAGAAAAGATGTGTTACCAACTGTTAGAAAGGTTCTCTACTTAATACTAAAAAACTAGGTGGATAAATCCAGGGAAGGGAGGTGCCCTCTCCTTTCTTCGGGTGGACAGCTAAAGAAAAGGGACGCTTCTGGTCGCATTCGAGTGCGGGCGCAAACTGACTTATTATAACAGTGCTTTCCGATTAAGAGGTGATATGATTCTAACGTGATAACCAAACTAACTAGAAAGAAAGCAGACATTTCTATTATACATAAGAAACTTTGAAACGATTTTATTTTCAGAGCAAAGATTCGAGCTTAAATATTTTTTGTTCTCCTATTATCTTTATAACATACTCTCTCTAATTCGAGTCTCTACAATTTGAATCTCTCTGTAATTCGAACTGAAACATTGGTCCCCTAAGCTGGAAAGTGGCTCAAAATGCTCTCTGAAATTTGAAGTTTCTCTAATTCAAAGAAAAGTGTTAGTTCCTTAAAGATCGATTAGGGATAGGCAAATGTATTCAAGAAATAAGTATCAAATAGTGCTGACCTGTGATGGTAATACTTGGGGTTCTATCCCCATAATTGACATTATTATTCTCCTGGGTGAGATGGAAAACAGTGCAATACGATTTTAGATCCCCAACATAATCCAACGAATGCAATCTGATTGAAAATTTGAAAATCCATTCTGGTGACAGGACAGAGATGACACCGAGTTTTGTACCTCTTTTTAAGAGTTTCTCTGAAATAAAAGAAAGCTTTTGCTCTGGTGTCAAAACACGTAAAGTATACAATATGGTGGTGGGTGTCCCTTAGCAGCGCGGTCAGCTTTTGGGGAGATTGGTAACGAAAATACAAGGAAAATTCTTCTTGACGACGGTATTGAAAACACAAGTGTATGATGGGCTTTCGTGAAAAATGTGAGATACCCTTGCATTGAAGCAATAAGATAAAGTAAGGTCAAAGCAAAGATATCTTATATAAAAGACTACATAGAGCTACTTACTTCATTCAAGATGGCCAATTATTTTGCTTCAAGTAGGGTAGGATAAGCTCTATCTAGTGTTTTATATAGGATAACTGTGGGTTAAAGTTATTCGAATGCTAATAGTTTGCACTCCATCGCTGAGACTCGGGGAAATGTCTCTAGAGTTTTGGTGAGTTAGTTTCATTTAGTAGTAGTCAAAAAATGCCGTGCGCCGAGAATTCATTACCAGTTTCTTAAAATGCTGACTGAGTGGCTAAGGGTTGATAGTTTGCTTTTTATTTCACAAAAATAAATCCCTGAGATTTCTCTTACCTTGTTCACCAACAAAAGTAACTGCTTCTTGTCCATGATTGTTTTCTGGAATACCCAAAATCTTAAACGTGAATTGTACATCCGTTAGCAGAGGCAGTGGGTTCGTTTGTCAAGCCTTTTTTCAGACACTCTTTACTTTGACTTGATCTCCTATCGGGTACCGTGAGGCCCGGGGGGGTACTAGGGTTGCGAGCTGACGGGGGGGTGCCGCCCGACTTTCGAACTTTGGACCCTTACCGGGACTAAAAAGGAGAAAACAAAGGTAAATTTTGGGAATTTTACGACCCTTAGCGGGACTAATTTGACCAATTTTGACCAAATTTCGATCTTTCAGGGGGTAAAAAGTTGAAATTTTCCTATTTTTCCGACCCTTACTGGGACTAAAATTTGATTTTCTGATTTTTCCGACCCTTAGTGAGACTTTGGAAGTCCAAAAAAGGTACCCTTAAGGGCGGCACATACTGTACCCTCCATTTGCCTAAGTACTCTCCCCCGGGCCGTGAGGCCTACAGCTCAGCATTCTCCGAAATTTAAGCTGTGGAGACGGACTGTAAGAATTGTCTCAATCACATTAATGTCCAAAGAGCACCTATCCCCCCATCCACCCGGCATTCCTTCTTGATTTTTTAAAGGGGATATCCAGAATGCTCTTCAGATTAGTAATTTTATTCAGGAGTTTTTCCAAAAAGTGGTACGAAACGATCCAAAAAAAACAAGTAAATAAACTCCACGTCTGAGCTTTTCGAGTGTAGAGTTAAAAAAAAAATGATTTAATACCCATAAATCTACCCACCTCGAGTGACTTAGGGCAAGTCTCAAAAACCTAACAGTTTACCCTAAGTTTTCGCTACCAATAGCAGCCAGATTCAGAGATCCACTTAGGGCTCTAAAGTACCTCTATACCTTAAGGTTTCAGGGCCCGGTTGTTACGTAATTAAATATTAACCTAAAAATCAATTATTAAAGAAATTGTAATCATGACGTCATAATTTGATCGGATTTGGTGACGTCATGAATCGTATAATCGCGATAATATAAAAAATACATGTCCAAACTTTCCAAAATTTTTACCAAAGATGCATCTAACTGAAATGTAACTTTTTGAAAAAAAAATTTTGGAAAAATTTGATGACGTCAGCAAAAAATTGCATTTTTCGATTTTTTGCATTTTTTGCTGACGTCATCAAAATCTTCAAAAAGATTTTCATTGAAAAGTTTGGCACCATTAAGATGTGTCTTTGGTCCAAATTTGACAAAGATTTAACATGTACTTATAGAGTTAGAGCTAATTTACGATTTATGACGTCATAATTTGATGACGTCACAATTCACACTTTCTTTAATAATTAATTTTTAGGTTGATATTTAATTACGTAACACCGGGTCCTGAAACTTTAAGGTATAGGTCATCTAAAAATCCATAAGTGAATCCCTGAGAATGGGTGCTATTGGTCGTAGACAAGCCCTAACTCACCCGAGACCTCATTGCACTTTGATTGGACGAATAACAGAGGAAGAAAAATCAAGGAGAAAACAAACCACATATTAGAAATTTAGATTTTAAAATTCTCGAGCAGAATTTTCTCGATATCCTTTACTGGCAATCCTTTGACTGTTGAAAGATGTTTTTCTGCTCTGTTACTGTTGAATCCGAATTCGGGACGAGATGGAGTTTTTACAAGCTCTTGTTTGATTTGGTTGGTCGTTAACCAGTAATAAAACCATTTTGTTACTTTTTTTAAAGAACGCGCCATTTTTATTACTTCAAATGACCAATTATTAAATTATCTTATAAAAACTCCATCTCATCTGCAAAATTGTGAAAAAATATTTGTTACAGTGAATTCTTTGTTTCGATTGGTCATTCCACCCTCAAGCTATTTTAGGCTCGATCTATTGAAGATTGAAAATGAGATAGCAAGACATCTATAATTCAAAAACTGAAGGGAATTCTAATAGCATGTCAGCATGTTCATGATGTCGCAGACAACGTAGGAGATCAATCTTCAATATAAATTTGTTATAGTTATCATACGGTACAGAGTACAATATGGGATATATTTTTTCGAGTTCAGATTTTTCGTCATAAAAATATAGAAAACTCTGAACGAGAAAAATATATCTTATATTGTAGTGAAAGTCAACTTGAAAAATATCAACAAGCTTATCTCCCTCCACTTTTGTATTCTTTTGTTTTTCTCTTCCAATATTTTTTATTTTACTTATATTTAGATGAAATCAACGGGTTGTTTTAAAAGGTGGTGATAGATAAACTGACTGTTCAAGCTTTAAATACTCCCCAATAGTAATAACAATGGTTCCAGAATAAAATTTCGCTGAAAAAACAACATTTTCTTGTTTTGTATTCCATACGCGGAAGAATCTCATGTAGCGCCGTCGTTTCACGAAAAATCTTTGCGCGGGCTTTGAAATTTTACAGACCAGAAAACTTATTGTTTATGTTATTTCCCGATATTTTCCAATTGCGGTTAGACAGCCTGCTTTTTTTGCATCAAAAGACCACAGGCTCGTGAGTTTTCATCATTTTGATTGGCTTGTACAAAGATTACATAATTTTAGACCAATGAAATTTTTTTAATGACTTTCGGTTGGAGAAATAATTTTTCGTATTATTTTCCAGTCTGGTCTGTAAATTTTTTCGGGTTAGACCATAAGGTAAACCATTGGGGTACCCCATGGTAAGGCACCACCTTTTAAAACAACCCGAAATCAGCAAAATCCAACCATTTTTGAAGCTTACAGACTTTCCTGAAGTTTCAGCCTCGTTTTAACGATTATACTCGTCTCCAGACCCCCAAAATCGAATTTCTTTGAAAAAATTAAAAATTCTATCAAAAGATATTAACCTTAGGGACGTATTTGCAAAAATTTAGCCAAATCTGACCATTTTTGAAGTCTACAGACTGATTCGAAGTTTAACGGGGAAACAGGTTACGCATTCGATATTTTATCGATAATTTTATCGATTTTAGCCGTTTTTCTAAATCTTCTTCGATTATATCAATTGTTAGTGGAATAATTTGACGAGTTTGAGTATTTACAAGCAAAGAATGTCATAAAAATGAAAATACATGATCTACAAACTGATAAATTCGTTAAAATCGATTAAAATCGATTAAATCGATTAAAGTCAACTTTTAAGTCGATTTACTCGTTACTTGCACGATAATATCGTGGAGACTTTTTGATTTTGGAATCTACACATACAAATTCGCGAGTCTCCATCAAAAAAATTCATATCTCAGAGATGTATCACGAAAATCGTTTTCTAGCCACTTTTTTCGATATCATCAGCGCGACTAATTCTTCATAAACTCTTTTGATAAGCGAAGAGAAAACCTTTCTAATCATAAAATTGTACAAAATATGATCTCTCGCTTACCAAACCCCTTTTTTGAACGTGCTCTTGTATTTGTACGGTACAATATGAAATACAGCATTTGTGTACGCGCTTTTAGCCAATCAGATAAGGAATATTATTCGATAATTACGATGAATATTGAACCCTTAATTCTGGTCTGTAAAATATCTCATATATAGGTATGTCTGTATTTGTAGCTGTTTGTATGTATATTTGCCAGTCTGAAAATTTTGAAGCACCTTGCAGACTTCAAAATGGTCCCGATTTGGCTGAAGTATTGTATACTTCATCCGGGATGAACTTAAATTATTTTTTTCGCACCAAAACATTTCGGGATAATGCTCGGGCAATACGTTCGGTATTATTATTATCATTGACATTTAATAGAAGTTGGAATGTTTTTTAATTCAAAGAATCAAAGAATACACGAAAAGGACAGTTTTTTTTTAAGAACAAGAGGAGGTAATACACCTTATCGGAAATTCCACCTCCTCGCGTTGTTGCTACGCAACACTTTTTGGGAGGTAAACAAAGCGCGATATTGCGGTTTTCAGGCAAAAAGTCTTACAAAACACCCAAAATATTGATGCCAAAAGAGCCTCCAAATCAACTGAAGAACCACCGAAGTTGTTTTTTTTCTCTTTCTAATAGCTTCTGCTAGCATCTTGAAAGCTTTGTTTTGTTTGTTTTTTCAAATTCAGTGTATTTTTAGGAACATATAAAAAAGCCAGATATAAGCAAATGAGTTCTTGTTTTACGCGGAAACTTTTAGCGCTACTCGCGCTACCATTTATGTTTACCTCCCAATTTCAACGGATCCATTTTAGCGCGATTGTTTTTGTGGAATTTCCGATAAGGTGTATTGGTCAAAACCTAAGAACAAGTTAAGAACAATCCTGATCCTTGCATTTCATAAATTGTCAATAAAGTATTGATTTTAAACGTATTTAAAAAATTCAAACTCATTTTAAGTTTTTAAATAAAGAAACTGAACGTATAAGAATATCGTAAGAACATTTAGGCCTAGAAATTTCAAAAAATTATGAACATTCCAGCCTGTGTAAAAGTTTACTGGTTCTTATATCAAAAAAGCGTCTATACAAACATCATGTAAAGAAACGAACTAAATACAGCTTACGGAAATTTCAATATCAGAGGACAACAACGGCGCTGGATATTTAATGCTAAAAGAGAAATCAGTGCTCCACAAACGACTTGATTTTTAATGTTTATCCTTTGACGTCAGTTAACCGGATGAGATGTAGATTGCATTGCCGCCGTAGTGTTAATCACCCGCGCAGTTAAGCGGAGGTCGTAAATTACGTGCGTACGCCTGTTCTTAATGATCTTCTCTTTATTTCTTCCTGATGATGAATTTGCATATGCCGGCACTTTATTTTTTCAACAACAAAACACTTTGACAGAGAATGGTATAACCGCAATCACAGGCATTATGGATACTTAACCGCACGCTGATATAAATTGCGGATTCTTTTCTTTGTGCAGTAATTTCTATTGAGGTTAAAGTATAACAAACCGTTTGTGGTAATTTTTAACAATTTATAATATCAATTTGTGCGTTAACTTGTACATTTGAATTACAGAATACCTTTATATCATTTTTGTTTTGAACACCCCTTTCTGAAATACCTTTTTATCTTCAGCCTCCTTTTCTGAAATACGAGGCTGACATTGTTCTTAATTTGTTCTTAGGTTTAAGCTGATAATGAGCCTTGTGTCCTTAAAATACCGTTTTCATAAAAACTTGTCATCTGAAGAAAGGCACCATCGAGGGAGATATCAGCCAGTTCAATAAGTCAAAATAACATTATCAATTAATCTATGTTCTTGGAATGGAAACAGCTTTCAAAAGTAGGGAAATTTATGAGAAAAAAAACTCAACAACCGTTTAAAATACGAAAATTTGAATCCTTAGTGTTCCTGCATCATTGTGTTCTCTTGGCTTAAATTTCTCATCAACAGATAAATACAGCCATCAATTATTTGAATCAATTCCTATTTGATAATTGGATTGGAGTAATTATGAATCAAGTCTTAAAAACTGTTTGCATTTTTGTTAATTCCATAACCCCGTTCCCAGCATATTCTCCGTCTTTCTCTCCATCTCCGTCTTTCAACTTTACCATGGGTATAGGGTACCTAGAGTGGGGTACCTAGGCAAATGATTTGTGCGGAATAAAAGTCGGATTTTGGACCTTTCAAAGTCTTTAAAAACAACAAAAGATGAAAAAAAGTCGGGATTTTTCTTTTTTTCGACGATTTTGTCTCTCTAAGGTTAGACTGGAGTCGTTTATAATGCGTGTAATACTAATAATACCAATACTAATAATAATAATAATAATACGGGATTTAGTTTGTATAAACGACTGGAAGAATCCGGTGTTCCAGCCTTATAGATACAGGGGCTAGCTACGCAGAAACTTGCGTAGCGAGAAAACAATTTATCAAGCAACAACAAACTCTCAAAACGAAATCAACTCAAATGAAAAAGTTTCAATACACAAATCCACACATATTTTTTTTCTCAAGAATTATTTTGAGCAGGAAAAAATTACAATTGCAATATTGACACTTTTCTTTTGTTTGGAGTTAGTGCACAAAGGTTTCTAGACGACTAAAATTGTTCCATTCATTACTTTTTGCTTTATTTCTACTATGTATAAATTAGTCGTCTAGCTTGCTAGACTACTCTAAGGTTTACTTTTTCGCAAAAAAAAAGACCAAATAAGGGTCACCGACGGAGGGTCCTTTTTACATATAACCCGACATTCCTCCACCCTAGTACCCCCTGGGGCCCTGATACCTGGCTAGGAGGTTACAGTTTAGATTTAACTTATTTATACGCAAGTTAAGAATAAGGTCTTTGTACCGGAGGGAGTTTGTTTGAAGCTTGTCTCAAACGTGTACCGAAGACAATGCTATATTGCAGTTCAATGCAAATTTCTAAAGCATTTATAAAGTTTACTACATGCGATTATCTTAATCCTCAACGTACGTTCGTTTTCCTTCCCTTGACTTTTCATTCTTTAAGCACCTAGTCACTGAGAATGATTCAGCGTAGACGCACTGTTTTTGATGGAAAACAGTTTTCATTCTTTTTATGGCCTAGCTTGCTTTCTAGAATGTTTTTAAAAGGAAGACACACGTTTTGTTAACTTCACATCCCATTGTATAAAGAAGGCTCTTGATTGGTTGATATGTCACCATTACGTCACTTTTACTTTAGAGAGACCAATCCTGACAGACCTTTTTTCGATAAGCTGTTAAGCCATGCTTAAAAAGGAAGAAAACAACGGATTTTCATGTTTAAACGAGAAAAATGAAGAAGAACAGATTTAGAGAAAAAATAGATGCGAAATTTATCATGTCACGTCCTAAGTTATTTCTTGTCTATTGTCAATTAGTCACATAGTAATTAGTTCTTGCAAAAAATAATGATACATTTTCTCTCCGACGCGTTTCTTCTATTTTAATGAGCAGGTTCCGTCATTTTCCGTAAGCTCAAAATGTATGACACAATTTCTTGTTGATCCCGAGATTTCACATTTTCGTCTTGTTTTTATCAGGTATCGATCAAAAGACGGGGGTAATCAAGACTACAATTTACACCTAAGGATGGTTGATCATTTACCCCCTGGTTTGTTGGATGTCATGAAAATGCATAAATATCAGAGCTGGTGGCTAGATAGAGCAAGAATTTATTTTGGAAAGCGAATTTGGGAAGTTTTCTAAGCATCATACAGTATATTGAAGCCAAGCTAGGTACGATCTTTCTATTTTTTTTTCATATTTTTGACAGGTTTTGCAAAATAGACTTTTACTATGTTTTTTTTAGTGTAAGGATCAATTTATCACTATATTACTGTTTTCCTGCTTCTCCTTAGTAAGTGTACTTAAAACGCTGTAGAAAGCATTTGTTACATAAATAAAACTCGTCTGAATCGAAGAGTAAAGTTTCAAATTTAGGCGTGTTAAAGAGTTTTTAGAATGCTCAACTAACATTGGTTTAAGTGTTTGTCTCATCTTTGTTTTAATAGTTGAATGTGATAGTGACCTGATCAAAAATCAGAAATAATCACCAAAGAGTCCTTAAATGATGTTCTATAGGATTTATATAATCTTCTAGAGATTGCCATCCTCTGTACGACATGAAACTTTTAGTATAAAAATTACTTCTTTTCTTTAGTCAAACTAAAATTTTCTTCTTTAGAACATCCAATGTGTATTTTTACATTTGACATTATTCTTTTCTTCCTCAAGTAAACAGGTGACAACAAAAAGATGTTTGTGTGTACTTTGTTGGCTTCTATACTGGTCACAGTGTCCGCTCATTCCTGGATGACCTGCCCACCGTAAGTGAAATAGAGTTTTCAAATCGTCTTTGATTTGAATGCCAGCTACATTACCAGCGTTCAATTACACGTTTTCTTATAAGAACATCTAAAAATTTTAAATTCTTCGAATGTTCTTAACTTTCTAAAAGTGTTCTTAAAATGTTTTTATTTACACGTTTTTGTGAGTATTGCCCATTTTCCCAAGAATTCTTGTGTTTTAGAATCTGTAATGACTGACGTTCTTATTTTGTTCTTAATCTTTTGACCATAGTGATAGTTTACTTTAAATTTTTAACTATTTTACTTCAAATGTTTTGTTTGTTTTAGATCTTTCGTAAATGATGTGATACGTCGCCATGGCGAACAAATTAAAACATGTGAAAGTGATGGCCATGATGGTAAGATGTGGATAGTGCTTTATCATGTTTTTTATCCTTCTCAGCCCATTGAAACGCAAGAGCTGTTACAAATAATACGGAGCATACCTTTTTAATTAACAATCTTGATTCCCACAAATTTCTTTGAAAAATTTCAATATATCCGCGTTGTGTCTCCATGCATCGAGTCCTCTATAACTCGATTTTTCCATTCCCCCATGCCGTTCGAACTATAGAAATTTTACGATATCAATTTTAAAACTTTACGATTCAATTGGTAGACTGGAGTCGTTTATAATGCGTGTAATACTAATAATACCAATACTACTAATAATAATACGGGATTTAGTTTATATAAACGACTGGAAGAATCCGGTGTTCCAGCCTTATAGATACAGGGGCTAGCTACGCAGAAACTTGCGTAGCGAGAAAACAATTTATCAAGCAACAACAAACTCTCAAAACGAAATCAACTCAAATGAAAAACTTTCAATACACAAGTCCACACATACTTTTTTTTCTCAAGAATTATTTTGAGCAGGAAAAAATTATAATTGCAATATTGACACTTTTCTTTTGTTTAGAGTTAGTGCACAAAGGTTTCTAGACGACTAAAATTGTTCCATTCGTTACTTTTTGCTTTATTTCTACTATGTATAAATTAGTCGTCTAGCTTGCTAGACTATTCAATTGGCACATTCTAGCTTTTTGATCGCGAATATTTCTAAACCTTTTTTCATTCTTCACTGCTTTAGCTTACGTGACAACCGTCGAAGCAGGGGATCGACTTAAGGTAACAACAATTTATTTTTCATATTCACACTTCCCAGGGAGGCTTGCGGTACTTCCATTTTTAGCCACATGGACTGTTGTTAGTTCGAACTTTTATTCAGATGTTTCTACAATTAAAATTTATAGAATAGTTCCTTGATTGGAACCTTTTTGCATTTCGAACAAAATTACCTTTTCCCGTCAAAATCCGAATCAACAACTGTAAATCACCATAGTATGATTTTAATCTTTAAAAGTTAAGCTGGGAGCAAACCATCAAACATGGTTCTTCAAACATTTGAACTTTCTTGTTGAATGGTTTGCGCGGCATTTTCCAACATTGTCTCAAACATTTATTTTGTTGCATTACAACGGCTTCTTTCTTTTGTTTATTTTTCAAATCACGCGTTCGAAATCATATTCAATGTTCGATTAGCAATGCAATGTCTTCCTTCTAGGGAAACCCCGAGTTGAATGTTTGAAGAAATTATGAACTTGTTCAAACATTGTTTCAAACATATTTTTTGATCTTTTTGTTGAAAAGATACAATTTTTGACTCCGCAAACCGTCAAACATCGATTTCAAACATGAAACGTCACGATGTTGGAAGAACAATGTTTGACGGTTTGCTCCCAGCTTTAGCGGCTCAGCTTAATTGAAAAAAATTGTAAACCGTGCACTTTGTTGAGAGATGTGAACTTTAGAAGGAAAAAATGTACAGATTTGCGCATCCCCCCCCCCCGTAAATTGAATGGAAAAAAATATATATAACAGATACACGAATCCTATAAAACAGAATAATTTTCTTTCCACAACAAAAGGTTGGATGGACTTCAAACAACCATGCAGGCGGCTTTGTCCGTTTAGCACTCGTTCCGTATGGCCAACGAGAGGACCGAGAAGTGTTGAAGAAAAACGTGTTAAAGTTCGTGTGTTACGGACATGATACACGACCTCATCAAACTCGTTACGGTGATTGTAAGCATCCATGTGACGCAAGACCTGGCTGTGAATACCAATCAAGTGAGAATTCACGGGTTGCAAAATTATATCAATGCAGTCAAAACATGTGACTACTCGAAAAATTTCACGTGATTTTATTCCCATGTTACTTGCATTACAACGTACAGCTGATAACTTTATTAATGTCAATAAATTCGAACCAATCAGAAATAAATGTCATGTAACAAGCACATAAAAATTCCGAGTAAAAGCGTGATTGGTCTTCAGACTTAAATTTTGCAGCCTGTGTATTCATGATATTCATGACGTAATGTTTTCTACGGAAGGTTGTTTTTGTTTAGTCTTTTTTGGGTGCTTTTTGGTTTTCTTGGCGTATTGTCTTATACGGAAGCACCCAGGCGTTTGCCGCTAGTTTTTTTGTTTGAATTCAAAATTAGTGCAATGAAGGTCATAATATATTGAGAATTTTGGTTATTTTAACGTTTTTCAAGATTTAAAGTTCTGGCGAGAAAATCGATTTTGGGCTATCTCTTTAATTTAATCAAATATTTCAATTTGGGAGGGGTTTGCAGACTTCCAGGTTATATTCTGATTCTTATTGGACTATTTTTGAACTTTTGAAGTCTTAAGTCTCATGTTAAAACTCAGAGTTAAAACTCTACCCTTCCAACCTACTTTAGAGCACTTACAAATCGATTGTGGTTCAAAAACTTCCCGGTGGATTTCCCTTTTTTTCTCAAATATTATGACCTTGATTGTGGCTCGAACACCCATTTCTGGGTGCTTATTACGAATTTTCTACCGAAAGGACTTTTTTGTATCTACAGGCCGTAGTAAGGTCTATATCCCTTTTCAACGTTTGTTTCTCTCGTCGAATCAAAATATTATCGAAGCACTTATCTTTGGTATCGTTACATAAAGATTCCAATACACGTTATGCCAAAACATTACCGATCTATTTTGAAGAAAAGTACAAACAAGAATTTTTTAAATCTTTTCCAGACAGGTACGACATCCATCGTTACGACACCACGATAACGATACCGACAAACTTGAAGGACGGTTTCTATGTCCTTCAAACGACTATGCTTGTCGGGAACGACGGCAAACCTTACTACAGTTGTGCCAAATTGTACATTAAGAATGGAAACCAGGCCTTCGACTGTAGTAAAAAGGATTCTGGTATTTTGACTTATTCTTGCTTGAAAACCGGTGGACCATCATTAAAAAATAGTGCCATCGAAGCAGGTAAGGCCCTATCTATATTGTAAAAGTATTTGGGTCAAGTTAAAGGTTCAATTTTCGGAGAAGTACCTGGGTACAGGTAGTGAAGAATTCTTGGTCCTTTACCGATAATTTGTATACCATTTAGGCTGTCGACTCTGCAAGGGGTTGTATACGTCCTTTGAATTAAAAAAAAAAGGGAAAAAAGAAAGTTTGAAGTGACATCTAAGACAAACACCCTGATGGTCAAAACTCAATGAAATCTATAAATGATAGTAATAATATCAAAATAATAATAATCAAAACTTATGACGATCATAATCCCGATTTTCTAAAAAGAGACACTATCTGCTGTAGATTTTGAACCATTCCTTAGACCAGCTACTAAATTGATTGAATTTTCCCTTACAGGCACAGAGCGCGGTGATTTCTGTTACCATTTGGACGGCACTATCGGAGAAGTCGACGACTATTTAGAAGACGTACCGATAAACGTCGAATGTGATCCACGATTGTCATGCGAGAACAGTGTTGATGATAAATGTGTCAATGTTCCTGGTATGAATAGTATCATGGTATGTGTTTTTTTATAAGAACATCCAAAATTTTGTAAGCCTTCGAATGTTCTTAACCTTTTGAATTTTAAGTCTAAAAATGTTCTCATTTTCACCATTTTGTCAAAACTGTTATTTTCTAAGAAATGGGTCCGTAAAGCCTTAAGATGTTCTTAACTTGCTCTTAATATTTTGGGCACTGAAGCCATTTTGTTCTTGTATAGTTTGTTCTTATAATAAAAACAACAAACTAATTAACATACAAACTTGAAGATATTATCTGTTGCCCTCTTAAAACTTGTGTGATGTTATTGTCATCTCGTTGAAGCCTGCTAGCTAGCTAGTTTAGATTATGAAATAACTGCTAATAATTTGTTCGAATTTAGACACCAGAATCTCACCCAAAGAAAGAAGGTTGTCATATTTGGAGTCGAACACCTGATGCAGATCCTACTTGTTCCGACGGGATCAAGAATCGTGATGAAGAAAAAATCGATTGCGGTGGAGCCTTTTGCGAGGCGTGTCCCTTCGTGGAATACAAAGGAGCTTACTACAGGTATGCTCTTATTTCATTTTAAACGGGCCATCTTCTCGATTAGACACTTTGACTCAATTTTGCTGGGACTTAATTTCGCAGATGTCACTATTGGCAAACTGTGTTTTCATGATTTCGTTGCTTTTACTGCCAAATCATGTTGTACCGTGAAAAGCACAGCTCAAAATCATATATTTACGCTGTGCCGACGAATCGAGATTCTATTCATCGCGCAATCAGCGAAGACAAAGGTAACCATGACGACCATCCAAGATCTTGGATGAGCGTCATAGTCGATATTTTTATTCCCGTCGTTGAAAACACAACTTACAAAAAGTCATCAATGCTTTGTAAAAAGAGTCAGTGATAGAGAATCATAACATAAAGTCTGTCTATTATTTCGATTCAATTAAAGTGACATTTCCATAATTAAAAGTTTAGTAATTACTGTTATACATTTGGGGATCATGTAAAAGATTTCTTTCGAAATAAACTCATTTCAACTACACTTGGAGGTTTCTGGGGAATTCGTAAATAGTAAACTGCATACTGATACAATCTGCTAGACATTAATATAGTAATATTTGCTCTTCATCTTTGATTTTTTCTACAGTGATTAGATTGACACATGCGCGATAAAATTTATATTATTTGTCTTCAGAGGTTACTACTTTCTTTGAAAACTTAACCTCTGATACTCAGGGTAATCATGTTGGTTGTTGAAATACGCATTATTAACGCTTCTTTGATGTCAATAAACCATCAAAAAGTAGTTTAACATTTACAATGTATTTTATTAGACGAGTTTTTGAGTTTTGTTTAAAAATATTTCTCAGATAAGGACTTTCCAAATTTCCACGGGGACTTAATTTCGTGGATGACACCCAAAATTTCTAGAAAACTATCTATGGTAATCTGATCTTCCATTTTTCTATCTAGTGCTATTACACGTAAAATTGCATTGTGGGATCGAGGATTGGGAGGTCACATTACCACCACTATTGACGTAACACGAAACATTACAGTTGATCAATGTTGGCAATTAAGTTTACAATTCAAACAAGCCATGTCAATTGATAACGATCCATGGGGTGATGGTATGCTAGTCGAACAACATGAGGATGGTAAGTTCCCAGGTCTCTGCTTCAGGGGAGATCCTACGGTTTAATCAGAGCTGCAAGTTACACCGGCTTCTCATAGACCCACTGGGACTCCTTCCCACCACTGGTAAGATTGGCCTATTGAAGATAATCAAATAGACTAATCCTCACTGCAAAATATTATGCTATTTTTCCCATCCCATCCCAAGAATTTAGATCCCCAGGCATAAAAACATAGAAATATCAATCCCCATCGTGTTCCAGTCCGTTGTTTTTACCCCCACTGGCTGAAAAAATCTTGCCGGGTTTGTGAGAAGGAGCTGTCAAGTTGTCCTAACCAAACAGACCAATGAATTTCTAGAAATGACGAATGTTATATATAAAACCCACTAAGCAATTTTCTTTTTTGAACACTTTCTTTCTTTCTCACTGAAATACAAAAAACTCTTGAAGATCTCAATACTGGTCTAGAATATTATATCCACTCATCCATTTCCTACTTTTTGAAATTTCCAGGAAAAATCGTCAAATTCGAGGAACACAATGACCGCGTGTGGGTTGTACCAAAAGGAACCAAACTGCAGATCACCATGCAATGCTCGAATGCTGAGTACAGGAATGCGAAAGCGAATGGAAAGAGCGAAGAGGAGTTGGATAAACTACGATGGGACGATGAAAAGTTACAATATTTAACCGCTCTTTTCGAAGTCTATGATGATCGATCGGTAAGCCTTCAGATTTCGTAGAATAGCAAACTAGTCTGTTAATTAATAATAAGGGCGGTGGGGCTTCAGATTTCCTTGGGGTTCACAACCAACTTGCTAGCATTACAGTTGACTCTCGCTAATTCGAACTCGAACCAGGGAATCTTATTTGTTCGAATTATAGAGAGATTCGAATCATGAAGAGTATTTTAAGATGCTTTCTCTTTGGGGACTGTAAACAAGCTCGAATAGAAGCTCGAATAAGCGATAGTCTACTGTAGTATGTTTTTGAATTTAAAGGAGAACTCGACGCATTTTTTTTCAAATTCTGATAGCTAGAATTAGCAGTGGTAGAGTTTTGAGGACGTGAATTTTTTGGTCTACCAATTCAATATGCGTCACCTGCATTGGTGAATTTTTTGATTATATTTCGCCAACCTTCGATTTTTATTCCATCGAAGATGGTTTGCACTGATAATCAATTAATCTAGACCTCGATTTTAAAAAATCTCTTTTTTATATTTTCAGAAATGCATTGCAGAGAAAGCAAAACCTTTCTAATTTCAAGTTCTTCAAGTCACAGCTGAATGGTTTCCATTGTGATAACATTGTGATTTTTTTCATAATTATTTTACAAGTATTTATAAGGGATCAGCCCTTTTGTATTTTATTTATATCAACATAAGTTATGATAAAAATAAATATTCCCTAAATTTTCAGTCAAACTGGCTATTTTATATTTATCTGGATTTGATTTGAATGACATATTTAGTCTTACAGTGTGTCCCAAAAAGTTCTCATATAAAGTAAATCATGATTTATGCGGGATCTTATGCCTTGTATACTCAATATTTCAATCTCCAAAAACCTATTAAATCATGTTAGGAATTGAATATTTATTGATTGAACAGAGAATTATTTTGATTTTATTTCAATCATTCTAAGCCCAGTTAAGATAACGAGTTTTGAGGGTTTTACTTTACATAAAAATTTGTCCGCTTTTTTGGGATACTGTGTAGAAGGCTTCAGATTTTCATGTTGTGGCGTCGGCGTCAAGACATTCAATTGAAACATTAAAAATCATAAAAGTCCAAAATGATTCCAATCTCGATCAGATGTTAGATTCAACAGTACTTTGATGGATCAGAATTCCACGACTTGGTCGACGATCAGAACTTCGACTACTATAAAAAGTCATCAGATCTTGACATTTCTCTATCCTTCCAATACAAGTCTTCGAAACCAAAATCTGTAATAATTCTCGTTGGAACCGATAATTTAGTTTGGCGTAAAGTAATACGTTTAAAGTACTGTTACATGTACTTAGAAGTTTTAATACGGTGTTTACATTCAAGATAAAAGAGGTTACTTGATATTTTTGCTGTAAAATTGTCTTTACACCAAAGTAAACATGTAGAATATCCCTGGGAAAGATGCACAAGATAAACACCAAACATACAGCTATAATCAACCTGTTCACACGTTTGTCTCTCTTCTGAACATTCTTCAATTGTGTCCCTGTTAAACTGCGTTCAATTTTCTGAGTAGTCTCTACCAAGGCTCTCCGTATTGTAGCCGCAGTGATAATAAAAATCGCTAAAACGGTGAAATCCCAGCATAAGATTATCGCAACATCGATCTTGTAAAAGAGTTCAGTTTCGTCAACAACTCTACATTCGACGCCGCTAATTTGTAGGAAATACATATACGGCATATGACTCACTATTGCCAAGATTAGAATCACCAATGCAGCGCTGTAGATCACTTTAGCTTGGAATTGTTGTTTGGTAGGAGTCACAATAGCTCTGTATCGATCTATGGCCATGAATAGAATCAAGCCGCATGAAACTGTAGTTGCAATCGGCCCAATAGATTTCAAAAATTTGCAGCCAACAATCCCGAAATGCCATTCATAGTAATTGAAATAAATTAAGTAAATGAACAGAGATGGGTTTGCCACACTAGAGATCAAATCTACTATAGCCAGTAGGAAAATGATTTTAATGATTTTATACTTTTTGTTTTTTAATTTGTATCCGCAAATATAGATGACGAGAGTATTACCAAAGATGCCGAATGCCATATTAAAACTGAACAAGATCATGAATACCCAGTCAATCATGGTGTGAATTTGAGTGTAAGGATCCTCGTGGCTGGTCGAATTCGATGGATTGCGTTGTGGAGAAGAGTCAATGGTTGTGTTCCCAATAAAATTCATTTTTCTTACTGTCTTCTGTTAAGCGCGCTCACTTGGCACTCACTTCAATTTGAAATTTTCTTCTAATAACCTTTTTCTGAAATATAAAGTTGGAACAAATAGGAGATCACCATGGCAATAATTTCAAAACGAGGCAAGTGATGTTTGTGACGTCATTTATGAAAAGGTATATCACGAATCGACCGTCAACGGTGACGGAAGAAATGTAGAATCAGAGTGCAGTAAAATTCTTCTTCAAAAAATAATAAAAACAACCAAAATTAATATCAATCTTTGTGCCAAAGTAACTGAATCCCTGATTCTCACTTAGTATAAGTTCTTTGAAGGACAAACAAGTAGATTTTTCCGTCTTTATATCTAAAACACTCTAAATTAGCGTGTCATAAAGAAAAACTTTAAAACAAACGACCCGATCATTTCAAAAAGAGCTCAGAAAAAATCGATTCAATTAGGTCTGATCATAAAATCTGTTTGTGAAATCGATGTTCGAAAATGTTTTCCAAATAATGAACTTGATAGACAACCTTTTATGGACCATGGGAAAAATTAAGGGGGTAAAATAATGATTTTGATATTAATTATTCAAAATAGGTTTAAAATAAAAATTGATATTTACAGTTTTGAAAGTACTCGTTTTTCATAAAATTTTGAAAAATACATATTATGTTATGACGATCAGTGTATAAAATATTTAAGATATTGTCGAGAGAGGTTTTAATCTCAGAACGTAAGGTGAAATAAGTTCTGATAGCTAACTTTCTAAATTTTTGTAAGAAAATTTAAAACTCGTAAAAATTTACCATTTACCATAAAGCTAAGCTATGGTGCTCGTCCGTAAGCACAGTCCGTAAAATTTCTACATTACATCACTCATCAAAATTAGTTTAGACACAATAAATATGAAGTTTTTCACTATAATTTAAATTGAGTCAATCTAATTTGAAGACTATTCAAGGACCATGCTTTGTGCTTATAAGAAAATACGGAAATGATGTAATCATTTATAAGCTAAGCTTGTAGTTTTACTTTTAAAGTCGTTTATCTTTAATGAACCCTCAAATTTCTCCATCAATATCATAAAAATATTTATTGTAAAATTTTAGAATTTCGGAAAATAAAATACTTGAGGAGATATCCCCTGACTGATAGAAACAGAGAGTAAAACAGAGAAATAGAAACACCAAAAAATTATACTTTCTCAAAGGCTGTTATTCTTCAATGAGTGTAAATATTGACGACCCCCCCCGCCGATTCAGACCAGTGGGAAACAACCACAACATATAAAATGGTGGGTCAATAGCTCCAGAACTTGTTCGAGAAAAAGAGTTTCATGAAATCTTCATTTTTATGGTCTGCTTTGAGGGGACACTGGTTGAATTCTTTACCAACTTTGAAAACTGGTTAAGCATTCAACCATTGATTGCTCACAGTGGACCTGAACTATTTGTCAAGTGGGAATAAAAATTCCTTATTTGTTTGCAGCTTCTACTCTTCGCTACTTTTACACCCCTATCTCAAAGCCCCGATGAAACTTCTCCCCACGATGATAGAAATTATATTGCTCCAAGCAGATGGGGATGGGTTTAGAGTGCAATTTCTTTAATTAAATATTTCCCTACTATAGGGGAATATTTATTAAAACGGCCTTTTTCCGTTTCTTCCATTTTCGATGTTAATGTTTTCTTTATTCGTGCTGCACATTATGACTAGGCTCTTCAGTCACGTGACTAAAAATCGTCGCGAAGATTTAGCGGGGAAAAAAATAGTATCCTTTGCAGGGGTTTTTACCAGCTTTTCATAAAACAAATGATTGTGTGTAAAGGAAAAAACTCGTGTGTAAAGCTCAGAGGACTGCCTCTCGTGTGTGCTGTATTTGTTGTTTTCCCCATAAGGAGAAGAAGAAGGGTGGAGAAAGAAGCTGAAACACATGGAAATCCAATCCATTCCTATCTTGACTTGAGAAGTGTATATATATTTACCCGTTATATCTTAGGAACGCTACTTGTTACGATTTATCTTATGTTAGGACTCTACTCGTTACGATCTAGCATTTATTATTATACAAGATTTTAGCATATCAACAAGTCACAACATTGTCTCCAGTTATTGAACTCATCCTTATACATGGCGCTGCGAGCAGTTTAATCTTACCTACAACCTTCGATTCCTTGACGCTTGTTTCTTCAACAAACCAAGTCTCGGATCTATCATTCGTTTGTTCAAACGTGAACTACTCAAACTGTGTAAGTTATACAAACATTCAAAACAACTTTCACAGACCACTGAAAACTTGTAATTTTACTCGAAGTTATACGATTACACATACACCAAACATATTTGAACTTGCTGCATCATTTTACAGAACATTGTTTACTCAATAATTCTCTTTGTTATCGCAATTATTCACTTTTCGTCGTTTTTGTGAATACTTCGAACACTCTCGCTTGTTGTTGTTCCTTGGTCACACCGCCATCTTGGATTTACGCCATCGTGGTCACACGCCGATTTGCTCTTCAAAGATTTCCCAGCTTCAAAAACGCTACATCGCCGTACCCCGCCTTGAATTACAATGTCGAACCCTGAGGACGCCGCCCGACCCCCGCCCCGACCCCCGCCGGCACCGACGCGACTACCGCCGCTTTAGCCATGGTGCTAGAAATGCAAAATCAGCAGAAAGTCATGCAGGAACAATGGACCCAATTCATGTCCCAAGTCCTCCCTACCGTAGCTCTCAACAACCAAGCACCTGCACCTCCATCTACCAACGAAAGAAACCGATGTTCGAAACCGGACCGGCCGACGATTTCTGCGGATTGCAGTGACAACAAATGGATTATCTTCACGGATGCGTGGAGACGATACAAACAAATGACCCACCTTCAAAACATACAGGATATCAGGAATGAACTACGCTCCACCTGCGATTCCAACGTGAATGAAATGCTTTACAACTTTGTTGGGCCGGACGCCCTCGATAGAGCCAGCGAAGCAGAACTGCTATCACACA
Source organism: Clytia hemisphaerica (assembly GCF_902728285.1). Taxonomy (NCBI): domain Eukaryota; kingdom Metazoa; phylum Cnidaria; class Hydrozoa; order Leptothecata; family Clytiidae; genus Clytia; species Clytia hemisphaerica. The sequence goes on from NW_027103551.1 coordinate 3,770,198, forward strand.
TCAAATCAGTTGCAGTAAAAACGATTCATCCTGAAGTTTACCGACAACAATTCATCTCCATGCGACAAAGTGACAGCGAAACGATCACTCACTTCATCTCCCGCTTAAAATCTCAAGCGATGCTCTGCAACTTTTCACGTAAATGTGACTGCGATGACCAAAACTGTGAAATATCGTATTCCGAAAACATGATTATGTCGCAAGTCATTGCAGGATTATTGAGCTCCTCCCATCGCACAAAAATCTTAAGTGAAATGACTTCCATAGAGACACTTACCCAAATGACAGACCGCCTCCTCACACTCGAAGCAACCGCCCAAGCCACGGAGCACTTCAAGCCATCATTGCCCGCCCAATCAGATGTAAGTGGCGTCAAATCCGACTACCAACGCAACAAACGTAGTGACTTAAGACAGAAATCACAAGGCAACAATCGGCCAAACAATCAGGAAGGAGATCGAAAATGCAGAGGATGTGGATATAACCGTCACCCAAAAGGAAGAGAGCAATGCCCAGCACAAGGCAAAAAATGTAATAACTGTGGAAAACTTAACCATTTCGCTAGTGTTTGCATGAGCAGTAAGACGAACGCCATTCAAGACGCCCCAGAAACATCCGACCAAGCCGAAACATCCTTCCTAGGTAGCATCACCGAGTCCTTATGACTAGATGGCGTACCTCACGGACAATGGGAAAATAATAAATTCATCGAACAAAAGCCATCCCCACAGCCAACAGTAAATATCTCTATTTCACTCAACTCATCTGCACATCAGAAACTTTGTAAATCGTTTTCTTTGAATAAACTTCAACCTACCAAAGTTAGCGCCATCGCTGATACTGGCGCTCAAACATGTACAGCGGGAATAGAACTGCTTTCGCAATTAAATTGCAGTAAAAACGCTTTGATAAAAACTCGACATCGTCTCCGCGCTGTGAATAATAACGACATCAGTATTAAAGGCGCAATCATTGCTGACATCACCGTCGGCACATCGACCACCACAGAAATTGTTTACTTATGTGACAAAGTTAAAGGATTTTTTCTATCAAAAACAGCACTGAAAAACTTGAACATCGTACACTCTACTTTCCCGGAGCAGATTGTAACCAGCCAATTGAATGCAACAGACTCACCAGACGACTCCGTTGCCGAGTGCGGATGCTCACGTCGTTCACCATGTCCACCCATACCTGACACGATTCCGTTCCCAGCGACACCAGAGTATACAGAACAATTAGAGGTTTGGATAAAAACGTACTTTTCGAGTAGTGCATTTAACACTTGCAAACATCAAAAGCTACAAGTGATGACAGGCGAACCGCTAAAAATCCAATTTCGTGAGGACGAAAATCCCGTTTCCGTTCATAAACCGATACCAGTACCACATCACTGGAAAGAATCCGTCAAAGGCCAACTCGATCAAGATGTTAACTTGGGGATAGTCGAACCAATCCCCACTGGGACACCTACAAACTGGTGTTCTCGGATGATTACCGTTCCCAAGAAAGACGGCACACCCCGCCGAACAGTAGATTTGCAAAATTTAAACGCATCTACCAAACGAGAAACTCATTACAGCCAATCACCCTTCAACATCGTAAGCGTAGTTCCACCGCAAACCAAAAAGACAACCCTCGACGCCTGGAACGGATACCACAGCGTTCCATTAGCCAACGACGCAAAGGAAGCAACGACATTCATCACCGAATGGGGCAGATACCGCTACCTCCGTGCACCACAAGGATTCCATGGATCTGGAGACGGGTATACGAAACGCTTTGACGATATAACAAATGACTTTCCCCGTGTCCAACGTTGTGTAGACGACTCGATCCTTTGGGACTCTGACATCGCAACAGCATTTTGGCACACAATGAACTACATTAAACTATGTGCCGACAACGGGATAGTGTTTAATCCCGAGAAATTTCAATTCGCGAAAGACACCGTTGAATTCGCTGGTTTTGTTATCACACCACACGGTTACAAACCAAACCAAAAGATCTTAGAAGGCATTAAAAACTTTCCATCGCCAACCAACATCACCGGTGTTCGATCATGGTTCGGCTTAGTAAACCAAGTTTCCTACGCCTTCGCACAGGCACCCGTCATGACTCCGTTCAGAGAACTCTTGAAACATGATGGAAAATTCTATTGGGATGAGACGTTAGAGCGCGTATTTCAAGAATCGAAACAAAAGATCCTCGACAGCATCGATGAAGGCGTTCGCTCTTTCGAGATAAACCGACAAACCTGCATCACAACCGATTGGAGCAAGACTGGTATCGGCTTCACCCTTCTCCAAAAACATTGTTCGTGTCCTTCAATTAAGCCAACGTGCGGAGAAAACCACTGGAAAACATGCTACGCTGGTTCTCGCTTCACATCCCCCGCAGAGAGCGGATACGCACCAGTCGAAGGCGAAGCACTCGCTTTACTGTTCGCCTTACAATCCTGCCGAATGTTTGTAATGGGATGCCCTAACCTTATTATCGCCGTCGACCACGAGTCTCTGGTACCAATATTTAACAAAAGAGAATTGTTCGAGCTAAAAAACCCAAGACTGTTAGACATCAGAGAAAAGACTCTAATGTATAACTTCCAAGTAATCCACATCCCGGGCAAGAAAAACGTAGGTGCAAACTTCATGTCCCGGATACCGCTTTCACCACCGTCAAACACCTCTGATAAGATCGAGGCTGCTATCTCGGCTTCTATCCACCTCCGTTTCAACCAAAGCAACTCGTGTTCCCTTGAGGACATCTCACGCAAAGCCTCTGAAGACCCCGAGTACATAGATCTCCACCGTACAATTCTCGAGGGATTTCCAACCAACAAGGAAACTTTACCACAACACATCTTACCCTACTGGAAATTGAAAAATGACTTATATTGTGTAGACAATCTAATTATGCTTGACGATCGCGTCCTGATACCACGCGCTCTTCGACGTACCCTACTAGAAGAGTTACACATCGGACACCAAGGCGTCAGCGCAATGAGAGAAAACGCAAAGAGACGATTCTTTTGGCCACAAATGAGCTCACACATACAAAATCACAGGAATCAATGCACCCGATGCAACCAAATCGCACCCTCAAATCGCAAAGATACACCGGAAGTCCCCGATCCGCCGATTTATCCATTCCAACAGACTGTTGCTGACCTCTTTCACATGGCAGGACGCCTGTATATCGTTTATGCAGATCGCTTCTCCGGTTGGCCAGAGGTCGCCTCAACCAAACCTGATGCTACAGCTACCACGGTTATTAACATTCTCCGAAGATATTTCACGAATTTTGGCGTCCCCGAAGAACTGTCATCAGACGGGGGTCGCCATTCACATCTCACGAGTTCGAAAACTTTCTAAGATCTTGGAACGTTTCACATCGAATATCATCTGTCGGCTACCCCCAAAGCAACGGACGAGCAGAAGCTGCAGTTAAGACTGTTAAACGGATATTAACGACCAATATTAGTCAATCTGGGTCACTGGACACCGATAATGTCGCCAAAGCCCTTCTCCTGTACCGAAACACTCCATCACCAGACATGGGAGTCTCACCTTCTGAGCTCCTATTTGGACGCAACATCAGAGACCATCTTCCAGCACCAAGACGTTTCCGGAAAGAATGGATTGACCTAGCTGATATTCGCGAGAACACTTTTACTAGAAGGCACCAACAAGCTTGCACGAAATCACAACGACACCTCCCTGATTTGAAAGTTGGAGACACTGTTTCCATTCAGAACCAAACTGGTAACACTCCGCTTCGATGGGAAAAGACCGGGGTAATCAGCGAAAGTTTACCCCATCGACAATATCGTGTTGTAGTCGATGGTAGCCGCCGTACGACACTACGTAATAGACAGTTTTTACGCCCAATACCAAACGAAACACGCAACGATATCATCGATTTAGACATTCTACGACAAACAAAAGAAGAACATCTTCCCAAAACTAACGGGACAGATCTACCAGCACTCAATCAACCAGAAACAATTCCAACTGAACAAGAGACAACTCAGGCAGACACTTCACCCTCAATCGTCTGCCCTCCGACACCCGTCATCCAAACAAGACGATCAACACGCACTAGAAGACCACCAGAGAGATTTAAAGACTACGTTATGAAATAGACATTTACACACGAAATTACTCGTGTCCATCATTTAGTATATTTAGTTTTTGTTTAAAAAAAAAAAAAAAAAAAAAAAAAAAAAAAAGAGGCATGTATATATATTTACCCGTTATATCTTAGGAACGCTACTTGTTACGATTTATCTTATGTTAGGACTCTACTCGTTACGATCTAGCGTTTATTATTATACAAGATTTTAGCATATCAACAAGTCACAACATTGTCTCCAGTTATTGAACTCATCCTTATACATCTTTAAATGATTTTTTAGCGCAAACATTTTTATATTATGTATTGTCTGTTTGTTTTGTCAGTCATTTTATTTTTCGTTCTTTCCCGTGCGGATGGACGGACGTCTGCACGGCAATTCGGACTTTAGGTGTCGAACCGGGTTCTGGGTCTACTTTTTGAAAATTTGTGTTTTTTGATACTTGTCTTTTGTTATTAGAAGACTTTCCGCAGTCACAACGAGAACGGCAAAACTTGTGAAATAACATATAGGTGTGAAAAAATAGAGAAGTTGCCGTGGTAGCTACTTTTTGTTTCCGCATTTTCTTTTCACAACGACAAGGTTTAAAAAGTAAACATAATATTTCTGTCTATAAAAGAAGATAGCCAGATACAAATTTATCCCATGTCTCTCAAAGTCTTTGCTTCCTCCCATCGATCCGCTAATTCTGCCTTCTTTATTTCCAAGTCTTGCTTTCTTAATTTTTGTTCACTTTTAGTTTTTTTGTGTAAATACTCCATGGTCCCATTTGATCGTCTTTTTTTGGCTGTTCCTCTACTGCTTCCTCCATCTTCGCTGCCGGTTTGCTTTTTCGTTTTTGGTCTCCAACGTTTGCTTCCTAAAGCTAGACTCTCCTGTCTGTGCCACCTCTCGATCTTGTGTTTATTTCTTTTGGTCCTTTTCCTCTGATGCTTTTGTTTCACAGTCTTTAAATTGTTGAATTATATCAGCCAATCTTTGTATTGCCTCTGTTTCTTCAAGAGCACCGATGCCAGATGCTTTCTCTTGTCTACTTCTCTTTGCTTTATACTGTTTTTCCAAATGATTATAACGGCCTTTCAAGGGTCGATCCTTAACTTTGAAATATAAACTCTCCAGTTGGTTTAAGCCAGACGTAATTAAACGAACTTTGTAAATAATCAAACGACGAATGGCCATTCCATAGCAATTGTGCATAGAATTGATCATGGTGTCTGTTATTTTGGTTTATCAGACAGTTTTACAATTTAGGTGACCATTTAACCTTTTTTTAATTTTTCTCCCCTTTCCAATATTCTTTTACTTGTTTGCGGAGCCTGGTACCAAGCCTCTTACGAACGTGACCGACGCATTCTTGTTTGTTTGGTGTGACTTTTTTATTTTTGTAGGGTTCTGCTTCTACTGGGCTTCTACTACCTCTTTAAAAGAAGAAGTATCTCCATCTCTGAGGTATTTGTTATAAATCAAACTTTTGTATGGATCGTTGAACATTATCACCACACCAGCTCCTTCCATCACGCTCGAGCTTTTCGTATGATTTATAGCGCATCTGTGGTCAGCTTTCCATTGATCAAATTCTGCTGTTGTTCCTTTTTTAATTTTCCACATGGCACAACCCCTGCAAAATTTAGACATAACCTCAACATCAATGCGTTTTCCTTTACTTATGGTTGTCACCAAGCCATTCAACGATGCGTGTCCCCTACGTTGCCAGGAACCCTCCAGCGAAACATGACAGTCCCTTGCCTTCTTCAGTTTTCTCTACATCTGATAACACTTCTTTCCCTGCCTTTTCCATACTTTCACTAGCCGCTGATTTGTAAGCAGTCATTAATCTATCATGAAAAGTTTGATTTGCAACACAGTGCATATTGAATAATTGTGAAGAATTTCTCAATGGTTCGTACCCTCTCCCAATTTCCCGAAACATGGTAATCATCTGATAGTTGACAGAAAATGGCCGGCTTCCGTTAGGATATTCATTTGGATCTTTAGCAGGTTTTGATCTATAAATTGGATAGTTCTTTGACAATCATCAATGCTGATTTTGTTCCTTCATCCATAGCCTTTGAAATATCTTCACCTGATACTTGGAGACCAATTGTGGGACGGCCTTTTCCAGCTCAGCCAACTTTTGAAGCCTGAAAATAAGGAATGAAGACAGTATCTTATTAAATAAGATTGGTAATCATCAAACCTTTTTTCCATTCTACAATGTTGATGCGTTGAATTTTTTATTATTTTTATTATTATAGGAGTATATTTCGCAGGTCTATTGACCTCTATGAAACAATCTAATTCAAATTTACAGTTCATCAATAACGGTCTTTTTACATATTTTCTTAAAGTAGAGCTTAGCCCGAGGGCTACCTCTCACTTTCCATATACAGCATTCATCCTTCTCATTTTTCGTTTTCTCTTTAGCTTTTTCATGCCATTCTTTAATGGTTTCACGTTCTTTCTTGGAGAAGTCATCTGTTACACTGAAATTATCTTCGTTTAGTTTATGGACTGAGGCCATAATTCTTTTCTTGTCTTCTTCATTGGCCAACGTTACTTTCAATGGCCGCCATCTTTTCGTCTTGAACATATCATCCTTTCGAGCACCGATTCGTTCTGCAGTGACAACATTTATCTTTAATCCCATACGATTTCCTACAACTTCCTCCACGTAATCTTTGTCACCGGCCCGCTGTTCCTCTTTGTTCTCATCTTTATTTTCACCTAAATGATGGACAATGATGTTACATCTAGTTAAGTTCTTCCAGCGATCTTCTTCTCTTTCTTCTTTTTCATTTTTGATAAATTTCTTGATGATAACCTCCTGTTTCTTCACCTCTTCCTTTGTGATATCTGCATATGTTGCCCGTTTTGGTTCTTTAGCGACGTCTTCTTTGTTCATAGCTATAAGTTCCTCCATTTTATGCAATCTAGTGTTGAAAACAGATTTAAATATTTGCTGACCTCCATCTTGACATTCTGCTTCCGTTATTGTTTGCGTTATTTGGTTACTTCTGACTCTTTGCTTACTTGTTTTGATTTTTTCCAAAAGTATTGGCGTGACTGTAACACATTTTTTACATTCGAAGCGTCGGCTTTTGTATTGCAGACAAAGCTGAATTTGGTATGCAGGAAGCTCCGAACAAGCATAATGAACGAATCTCTGGCATTTCCTACATTGTAACATGTCATTATCCTTTATTATTTCATTCGTGAAGCAATTATTGGCGGTACAGGATCCATATTTTTCAGCATTTTCAATGGATTTTTCATTGATTGTTGCCATTCTTTTTCATTCATTCGCAAGAGCGTGGCCGTACATATTGTATTTGACGTCAATTCAATCGGTGAAGAGTCGGATTCGTCCATGTTTATTTTGAAATTATTCTACTTGTCTCAAAGATTTAAGCCTGTTGCAACAAAAGAAAAACCTTAGGGCACAGACTTTCTTTCTTTATTAGATAGTATAAAAGTCTTACCTTCCAGCATAATCCATCATATCAAGAAGGTTGAAGTTAGGTTTCCCTCAAACAAAGCCTCTAAGCTTGGAGAAAAAAACTTCATTGCTGTCTGAACCAAACAGTGAAACAGAGTATTTGATATTTGGATAATAACGGGTGAAAGATGCAGCAGCGAAGATCAGGCAGTGTCCAGCAATTACAACATCATTTTTAGTTTGCCTTGTGATGAAATGAATGGACTTGTTCATCTCTTCGACTTCAAGGAAAGATTTCCATAAATGGAGGAAGGAGACTGCGCACCAAATGTTAGTGATTCTTTGTAAAATTGTCAACTCTGATTCATCAAAAGCTTTGAGGATATTCTCCCCAATATCAAGAAAAACTCGTGTGCCGATAGTTTCGCCGGTGGAAAATGGTAAAGATAAGATCGAACAACGGGACGCAAAATTCTTTTTGCAGATGCCACATTCTGCTTATCGCGCACGTGAACATAGGTTGCAGATAATTCGCTCGCAAACTTGTACCTAAGAGAAATCAGATTTGATGGCAGGCTGAGTGATATCTTATTGGATACAATTTTTAACAAAAAATACGTGTTTCTTACTCCGTTACTCAAACATTCATTATCCTTGGTATTCTGTGTGTTAAAATTTCAGGGATATCGCTAAAAAGGGGGGCTTTTGTAGGGGTTCGAAATACTGTTTTCCCGTCAAAATTTTTGCTGAATCCCGGAATCCCGAAAATTGAAAAAAATAATAACACTGTCACACCGGTTTGTAGAGGTTAGAATACCGGCATAATGACAAAAAGTAAGGTTAAATACCGTCACCGTCTGATTTTAAAATACCGTTCTCCTGTCACTTTTTTGTCAAAACCCGTAATACCGTTCTAAAAAAAGGTCCAATCCCGTCACACCGTAAAAGTACAAACCCCCCCCCCCCTAAAAAGCTAAAGAAAAGTCAGATAAAACACTATACGTACTTTTCTAAAGTTATCATTAGAAACTCTAATTTGATCAATGAAGTTCCTACAACCAAAAGACGTCTACCATTCAAGAGCTGATTCCTCCGTTTTTTGATCAAGTGCTTCCAATCAGGAAACGGGATTTCTGGTAGTGATTTTCCGTTAATGATTGAAACAAGCTGTGGGAAATATGGAAGCCCGGGGATTTCGATTGTCTTATCTTCATTTTCAGTTTTCGAGAATGTAGTTTGGAAGTACTTGCGTACTTTACCATCCCCATCTGCACCTATTCCGACTATATCGGGGGGGGGGGGTTTGTAAGGGTTCGAAATACCGTTTTCCAGTCAAAATTTTTGCTGAATCTCGGAATCCCGAAAATTGAAAAAATAATAACACCGTCACACCGGCTTGTCCAGGGCAAAATGTACCTAAATACCGTCACCGTCTGATTTTAAAATACCGTTTTCCCGTCCCTTTTTTCGTCAAATCCCGTAATACCGTACTAAAAAAGGGCCAGTCCCGTCACACCGTAAAAGTACAAACCCCCCCTATATCGATGTTAAAAGCTGAACTATAGCAATGTGCTTCATCAAGCCATGTTTCAACTGATATCCAGTTCTCACCTTTTTGTACCGGTGTGACGGTTAGTGTAAAACACAGGTCACGGGTCACAGTTCAGCTTCAATTACTGTAAAACACAAAGAAAATGTTTGAAAAACAGTTGTTAATGTCAAAAATATAATTCCAAAGGTATTTTATTGATCTAAAACTATTTTAAAGCTAAAAATCTACCCAAGTGCTTACCACGTGATTTCGCGTTTTATACCGTGTATAACACGGACCTGTAATACTTGTATTATATATTACATCTATATCACACATGGAAACAAAATATCTTTTCAATGTTATGCGCATGTTACGTACGTATGTTATATACAAAGAATAAAGAAATATTCGAATATCGATCTCACCTTTGCTTTAAACAGCCCCCTATCAGGAAAATAGCTATTTCACAATCACTATGTCATATCTCATTTTATCTCCTGCATCACCTTGGGTATGATAACAAGAATTGATGAAAATAGTGTCAATGAGATTATATTTTATAAATGTTTCAACATTTTTATCCCCTGCTTTGTATTTTTGATAAAATGACGTCACTATTTTCATCTCTCTAAAACAGCTCTCTTGGAGTATTTCTTGATTTCGAAACCTGTCAATCTATATCCACTTGCAGTGTCAGCATCCTATTATGCATGAAGAATATTTTATTGTTAATTGGTGTACAAAACCTCAAACTTTGAGATAACATCATTATTTACATAATTTAAGTGTCATTTGTTGTCAATATTTGGGGTTGATGATTTGTCGCACCAAGTTGTCGACACAAGTGTAGAGGCCAGCTCTGGTTCGAACAATCTAGAATCTGTGCTCTTCTCCTAAGTAAAACCCTTTGCTTGGAGTCAAGTTGCGGGTTTATGGAGAATCGGTATTGGCTTCAGAACTCCCAATGAGCCCCGGTTGTGTTGGTTTCAGTCAGACGGAGACGCCATACTGTTTTCAGAGCAATTTTTTGATATCTCTACAGGAACTAGCAGTAAGTTTTATGTTCTTTGAATATGTTTTTGGGGGTATTTTGACCAATATAGTTTGATTTCCTAAAGATCACAAACAATCGAGGGGTCCCTTTAATAACGGGCACGGGAAGGAACAGTGTTGCCTGTTTTGCTTTCCTTAGATTTGAGTTGGAAATAGTCGCAATTATGTCTTCGGCGTTCTTAACGATTATCTCCTTGTTTGTAGCGAACTCAATAATCCTGTTTGGACGGACGCGTAAAGTTGATATTACTGTCGTAGCGTCCATTGCAATTTTAAATGGTCCTGGAATATATGCGTAAGGTTCATAAAACTTTCTTGTGTATTCAAAAGCGTTCAAGTTTATCAAATTCTGGACGAGCAACTTTGAACATTGTTGAAATACTTGGAGCACCTAAATCATTAATTAGTGGTTTGCAGGTCCACCATAATCGAAGACGACAGCTAGGAAAGATTTTATTTCGTCACTCTAACGTTTACCTGAATAAAACAAATGATGGAAGGTAACTTTTAGATGGAGATTAAAAAACTTTGAAAAATAGAACTGAACAGATTACTTACCACTTGGTTAAATCGATGGTTCCTATATATTTAATCGATGACTCCTATTAGTGGGTGAAAAAATAAGGTAAGATCTACTAGACAATGGAATCGTATAAACGCGTGTGCTGAAGTATTTCACTTATCTGTTCTTCCATGGTTCAATACGAAGTCATTAACAAAATTGAACAATTTGGGTGATTCCTTCGAGATGTTGTGTAAGACTTCAAATGGTATATCATCTTTTTCATAGACCGAGGTTTGAGAATCGTTTTGTGTTTCGAATAGCTTGACGGTACGTTTGAGCTCCTCCACTGTTTCCTGGAACGGATTTTAAAAATTAAATCAATACATGCTTTTTTGAGGCCCATAATCATCGTAGCAACAAAGATTTGACATCTTGAACTTGAGGTCATCGAACGCTGAATCAAACTTTATTCGGACTTTATTTTGGATTGTTATTCATTTTTCGAAGAGTTCCTAGGTTTCACCCAGAATTATAATAAATCGCTCTTATCAGAATTTTGTATTTTTGATTTTCAAAAAAATAGAAATCAAGCGTCTGTTAAAGTTCACTAACCTTTGAACCAACAAAATCAATTATGCTACACAAAGTCTGTTCATTCTTTTCAATCAATTCCCTCTCACCAACAAATGATAACAGTCGTCTTGATACATCTTTAGCTTTCTGGTCAACTTTTTCAATTAAATATTCCGATAAAACATCTTTATGGTATTTTTGAAGTTTGTGTATTTCTTTGTCCCTTTCTTCGTGAATAATTCGAGAAAATTCATTTTCTGTCTTGAGATTCACTTGGACTTGACTACTTTCTTCTCGGTAAATCCGTTTGAAATTGCTCAAAACCAAGTCTGACTTCAATTTTTCTTGTTCTTCTATTTGCTCTTCAACTATAGTTGCATAGTTTGCAAGGCAATTCCCAAGTGCGCGTGTTTTTTCCAAGTCGTCCTAAATTTTGGAAAAAGATTTGTTTGGATAAGTAAAATTGTTGTAAAACATCAGGAATTGGATGGGTGAATCTGGTCCTTAATGGAACTTTGTCAACATTTTACAATATACATAATAGTGTTTCAGATTGGTACCTGGTTTGAAACAGCAGATACTGAAGTTAGACATGATTGGGTAACGGAATGTCTTTCTTCTGAAAAAGAGCAAAGTAATTAGATTGAACCATAGTCCGTTTAAAAAACTCCGGTCTGAAAGCGAGCAAAACAAATTAATTTCTCAAACGCAAGTTCAAGTAAGAAACAATGAAAAGAAACAAAAGACTTTCAGACCAGAGTTTTTTATATTTTTTTATGTCGAACAAGTTAAAATTTCTTCTCTTCACATACATGTATCTAATAAACAAAACAAGAATTGCAAAGATGCAGCCAAAGTTTTCCTGTAAGAAATATCCTTCACTAGGTCACGTATTCACGCCAACCACCTCAAGGAGGTCTGAGTTTTGAAATTTATGAAGTCTTAAAATGAATTGGTTATTTCGAATCTTCGTTTACATTATTGTTGCTTTTCGTATTCATCTTGAAGAATGATTTGATACCATTTTCTAAGATTAAAATAATTTGGCAGGACTTAATCCCAAAAAAAATTGAGAAGTATGATTCAAAACCTGGTTGAAGAGACGCATGTTGGGCACCTCGATTGCGGTTGAGCGACGATGACGATGATAATGTTGATGCTGATCCCAACTGTCTTCGCTTGAGGGACCCCAAGGGTGGCGTCTCTCTTTTAAACAATCCCCATAATCGGATAAGAGACCTTTAAAAAAGTTTCCTCGCTTATAAAATCAGTTTTACACTTACTTTGAAGAAAACAGACTTGCAAATTTTCGTTTAGAAACCAGCCACATTTAAGTTTGTGATTTTTCCCAAGGGAATGCCTCTTTAAAGCTAGCCTGGGAATCCATGCTATGATTTCTTCTTTGATAAACTGATGGCGAAATGTATAGCATGGTACGGGCTGAGAGTTTGAATTTCTCAGATCCTAATAACGGTTGAAAACATAGCCAATCAAATTTTGTTATTCTTTTACTGGTCACACTTTCTTAGAGAAAGTGCAACTTTCGAAATTTGGTTTTTATTTTAGTAAGTGAGGACAGCGCTAAATTCGAATTTCCCACTGTAAAAAATGTGAGTCCAATATTGGCCACAAAGCAGGAATTTAGGGGTGGAATTTACGGGAGGTCGTCAGTAGTCCGACACTTTCTAGTCCGACAGTAAAAATGTCTGACGTTGGGTTTGACGAATGCGTCAGTATTCCGACAGCAATTTTGTCCGAAAACGAGTCAAAAAAAAAACATATAAAAAACGTAATATGAATCGCGGAAGAGGAAGCACATCAAAAGTACCAAAATCCAAAGTTCAGATTTTGAGGTTAGGCCCCTAAACCCGATTTTTCTTAAATTTTGGGAAGCTTGTTAGGATTAGGCTTTGAAGAGTCAAGAAATTGGATTTAGCTGTTTTCACGACCCTTTTTTGGTGACTTACAACCCTGATTGTTCCTTTATTTCAAATTATTTCAAAATGCCGTCAAAATGAACTTTTATTAATATTATATCAGTGAAAAACTCTTATTCAACATTCGACACTCTAAAATCTTTCGTTTTTGGACAAAAGTGACGTCGAAAAAAAAGACTTCCAAATTGTAAATCTATTTTACTGTCGGACTAGAAAGTGTCGTACTAGTGACATGCACCCGGAATTTACAAACGGAAGATTTTTTGTATTTCGTGGAAATCAATTTCGTGTTTAACAAACGAAATCGCGAAAAAGATTCTTCCCATAAGTTATTCATTTTAACCAATCACTTTTCATTGATGCACAGGATTGCAATTTCAAATTTAAATTTACGTATCTGGAATTTTTCACATCATGTTCACTTTGTAATTTTTAGTTTGGGATTCTGAGACGTTCGGGATATTGCATTTCACGATTGGCATTTGAGTTTAAGTTAAATTAGACATGCCTTGGGAACACCAAAATCACAATGTAGAAAAACTTATATAACAAACTTAAAGCTAAAACAACCAACTAGGTTTGGGATAATGCCGTTCCCAAGCTTGTGATATATTAGACTTTGTTATAAAATCAAAAACTTGGTACTGGAAAACTCAAAATTAGATAAGTTTGGGATTTGCAATTTCTCAAACTTGTGATTTTGGGTTTAACTTTAATTAAACCCTTTTAAAACTTTTTTTCTAAAACCTCAAATACAAAAATCTGAGATTATTTCACCTAGAAAGTTTAGATTGGGAAATATCGATTTCACATTTGTGAAAGTCAATTTCCCAAACTTGTACCGCGCATGCGTAAGAAAAACCACAAGTAGAAATTGGGTCAAAACTGTTCAGATTGTATTCAATCATAACTTTATAAGGGTCTATTCGATCAGTGTGTAACACAACGCTAAAGGTGAGGCGTCCTGCAAGTTGATTTAGAATTGAGAAGTGGGGAATTGGGAGTTCTTATACGAAATTTTTTGTTAGAAAGTACAAAGCGTTGCATCTGGAAAGAGTGCCGTATTTGTATTTATATGTAATTGTAAAGACTAATGCAAAATCCTAAAAAATAATTTGTTACAAGTCTAACATGAGTCTTTATTTAATCAGTGTTGTTTAACCTTTAGGCTGGAGAAAAGTATGATAGTAAAATGTTGACTGGTAGCCTTCGGAGTAAAGCTTTCCATTTTGGTGAACGTCAAATAGGAAATGCATTAAGAGAGGTGAACGTTGCAGCTAACAATCAACGTAGAGTTAAGGCTGGTCGTTCCCTTAATCCTCGTGATTATACTGCTGATTACTTTGGTCATAAGATTCACTTTGACCAGAATGAGAAATTGGGAATGTAAGGTGTAATACATGTATGTGCTCGAGATGGGTATTCAGGGATGATAGTGAAATCTGCTACCATACCAATCGAAAACTGCATCACAATATGCGATCATGGACATATAGAAAGAGATGGACGAATCTCTAGAAAGAGATTGACGAATCTCTTATTTTAAAATCCAAGAACCAGGCGCGTTTGCGCTCTATTGTATCGGCACATCAGAAGGAAAAAAGAGGACGTGTAAAAACACGTCGAAAAAATAACGACAGCCTCGTTTAGTCAAACTTTTCCGTTGTTTTCTCTTTTGATTTTTTTGAAGCGAGGCCTCAAAATCAAAACAAACTCAAATCTAAAAATGGCGGTCGCAAGCATGGAAGATAGAGAGAAAAATGAAATTAAACTGTTGTTTGAAAATATTGATGATGAAATAGAAGTAATTATTGAAGATCACAATAAACTTTTTGATTTGAGTGCAGAAGAGTTGGAAGAAAGATTTTCTGAAGAATTCGATCTTGAAGAAATACCATCCCTTCAAGATCATGAAGAAAACAAAACACCACCACAAACTGCCACTACAGAAGTAGAGCCTGAGGCCCCAGTTACAAAGAAACACAAAACAAAATCACCTCCCAAGTTCGTTTGTGATAAATTCAAAATGAAGTATGTTGGACAATCTACTTATGAGAAGCATTTATCAAAGTGTCTTTCTGAAGGAGTTGTGGTTATTGAAAAAGGTAAAGAATTATGCCTGCCCATGATGCAAACTTTGCTATTTTTGTTATGTGTTATTCTTTTACTTTTTTGAATTTTTTTTCATATGATTTTTGCTCGCCTTGCCTTGCCTTGCCTGCACTCACTGTTTTGTTTGTAATTTGTACGTACTTTATAGAAAATTGTTACAATTTAAAATGATAAACCACAAAATATACTGTAATTCCCATTCGCAGATCTGAGTAAGGAAAAACTTTTTTCTTTATTTCTCAGAACTATTTTTTTTTTTTTACAGTAATATATTTCTCAGGTCTATCGACCTCTATGAAATAATCATGCTTAACATTTTACAATTTTACAGTTGTAGGTGCACGGTGGGCCTCTTAACCAGTCGTCTTTACAATATTTCATTTTCAGTAACGAATTTGTTACAGATCTTCTTAAAGTAGAGTTTTGTCCGAGGACTTCCTCTAACCTTATATATCCAGCTGCCATTCTTTTGTAATTTTGTTTTCTCCTTAGCCTTTCTATGCCATTCTTTAATAGTTTCGCGTTCTTTCTTCGAGAAATCGTCGGTTACTCTAAACTCGTCTTTCTCTAATTTGTGGACTGATGCCAGAATCTGACGTTTCTCTTCTTCGTTCTTTAGCACGACTTTCAAGGGTCGCCATCTTTTTGTTTTGAACATTTCGTCCTTCTGCGTTGACGATGTTTACCTTTAATCCCATTTGGTTTTGTACAACTTCTTCAACATAATCCTTATCACCTACACGTTGCTCTTCTAGGTCTTCATGTTTGTTCTCTCCGAGGTTGTGAACAATGATATTGTACTTTGTTAAGTTTAACCATCGTTCTTCTTCTTTCTCTTCTTTGATGAAATTCTTGATCGTTACCTCTTGTTTCTTTAGCTCATCTTTAGTAATGCTAGCGTATGTCTGTTGTTGCTTTGATTCTACATCGTGATCTTTTTTCTTTAGCTCATCTTTAGCGATGCTAGCGTATGTCTGTTGTTGTTTGGATCTTTTAACGACATCATCTTTGTTTACAAGATCGTCGATCTTCTTCTCCAGTCTATCCAGTCTAGTGAAAAGACATTTCTCATCTTGATCTTTCTCTTTACCTTCAGTATTTGTTGCCTTGTTATTGGTCGTTCTTTGTCTTGTTTTGATCTTCTCTAATAATATTGGCGTGACTGTGGTGCATTTTGCACATTCGAATCTTCTTGCTTTGTACTGAAGACTTTGTACTCCGAACAGGCATAGTGAACGAATCTTTGGCACTTCCTACACTGCAAGACATCGTTATCCCGTATTATTTCATTTATAAAGCATTTATTTGGGGTGCAGGATCCATATTTTGATGAAATTTACGTGTTAAGACTTAAGTTTTCGCCATTTTGTTGCACTGTCAAGAGCACAACCGTACAGATTTTATTTGACGTCCAACGTATGGCCAACGTATTAATGGAAGAGTACAATAAGGAAGGACCAGCCATGCTGACCAAAAGTTTTGAAATGGTGAAGGTTAATAAAGTCTTCATGATTCAGAGGGGAAGCAGAGAAACTCTGGAAACAAAGCTCTAAAACTTCCTACAACTATCCTCACAAAAAAGGAAACCACCGACTTCAAAGATTTTGCCTAAATGTTGTCCAAATTTTGTATAGGACTCCTCCAACTGAAGACCAACAAAGCTGCTGCGCGTGAAACCTTCACCGTACCTGCAAAAATGAAAGTTTTAAAAATGCAATGTCAAAACTGGCAGTAAATGATGACGAGGAGGTTTCACTGTTTTTGTTGAACAACATTTTAAAGAGTTTTTTTCAGCTCTCCTTGACTTGGAGGAATGATAAGTTATTAACACGGAATTTTAATAAAATTGATGTCAAGTTGTCAGAAAACTCTGCGGTATGTTGCTGGTTTCATACCATTTTCCCTCTCAAAAAGATTTTGAAATAAACAAGACACTGATATGGGAAAAGTTGTCGTGGAAACTATTGGAACGTGGCGTGCTAATCCCAATGAAAATAAAAAATCTTTTTTGGAATCTTCAAAATCCTGGACCGAAAGGATAAACCGTGGTGGATTATTCCAAGTTAATGATGATTTTTATATATTTATTCGAAGAGTTGAAAATATGGCAAGGACTGTCCTGAATAGCAATTTAATCCTAAACTATAAAGGAGAAGGTTTGAGAGAGGTGTTACTTGAGAAGCTCAATCAAAACGAATTGGTGGATTTAGGCTGGATAGCATGGACCAAGTCTATACAATGTGATTGAATGAAAAAAGCTCTCAAGAAGATTATTTTGAGAAAGTGGGTTTCACTCAGAGCCAGGTCATTTCTAAACTGTTGGATCCGAATGTTAAAGAGGAAAAAAAAATATTTCAGAAAAAGTGAGCCCTGTATGAGAAAGTCTTTACATGGAAAAGGGAAAAGTGGTGATAAATCTGAACATGATCAAGCAGAAAGTAAAAACTAATTTTTTGAATTTATTTTGAATTAAATATTTAAGGCCGTGATACACTTATCAATATTAGATCAATATTCAAAAAGTGTCACTATATATGGATCATAAATGTTATTGAGCTAATATTGCTGAATGTAAGGTAAAAAGTTGAATTTAAATGATGTTGAAATTTATGAAAGTGTATTGAGCGAGAGTTGATTTAAATTGAAATTTTTCAATTTAATTCCTCTTCCCGTCAATATTCAACAATAGAAAGAAAGGAAAAACTATTGATTTCCCTAATGTAAACAAACATTTTCATTCATTTTTTCTCCAAGAGAGAGAGAAAAAATTCTCTTCTTGAACAAAGGGCAAGTGTTCCTATTATTTGCAATATTACCTATAATTTTGAGCAAGTGTAAGGGCCCAAATTATTATAGATCAATATTCTATGATTGGATATAATTTAGATTATTGATAAGTGTAAGGAAGCGATCAAATTTAGATTTATATCCAAATATAGTAACAGTTTTTGAATATTGATTTAATATTGACAAGTGTATCACGGCCTTTACCACTTAATTAATATTTTTGTCAAATGATTTTACTTCTGATAGATACCGGGTGTATGGTGGCCGACGTGAGACATAATGTTTTTTTGAAAAATAAAGAAAAAAAATATAAATATTTAAAAAAAAAGAATTAATCACAAAAAAAATACCAAGAAAAACATTTGAAAAATTAATCACACAAAAAATAAAGAAAAAAAAATGAAACGAAAAAAAAAATGTTCCAATAAAAAATATAAAACGTAGCCGAGATGAGACTGTTATCGGCTCCAACCGCAGTAAAATAAAACTGTATAACACCCTCCAACGTAGATGTTAAACTTGGCATAAGTGAAACATATGCACACGGGCAATTCCCTGCTGTACTGTATTTTAATGGCAAATGGGAATTTCCAAACAACATCTATACTCAAAATGAGACACGAAACATAATGGCTGTAGAAGTTTTTCGTCGAAATAGGTTTTACTGTGCATGAGTTTGTGATCTTAGACTGTGTGTGTGTGTGTGTGTGTGTCAGAAGAGCATATTTTCCAAGTTTTCAAAGAATGATGGCTGCTGGTATCCGGAATGACCCATGGAAAGACGATGAGACTTTAAAGTTAAAACTTGAAGAATACATTTTACAAGGATTGCAGCGTAAGGAAATTATCAGCTATTTGCAAAGGGATTTTGGACAATATTCTTGGACTCCTAGAACTTTAAATAGAAGAATGCAGCATTTTGATATCGAGAGAAATGATCCAAATGTCTCAATTGAAGAGATTAAAGCAGCTGTAGAAAACGAAATGAAAGGACCAGGACAACTGTTAGGTTATAGAGCTCTTCATTTGAAAATACGACAGGAATATGGATCGAATGTAAAACGTGACCTTGTGTATGCTGCAATGGTTGGTATTGATTACGATTCTGTAAAAAGCTGTCAACCAAGAAAGAAACAAAAGAAACAGAAACAAGAACTCAAATCATGTGGACCCAATTGGTTGTTTTCACTGGATGCTCATGATAAACTCACGGATTACCAGAATGATACCTTCCCCATTGCTATCTATGGGTGCATCGATACAGCTAGCAGAAAGATTATGTGGCTCAAAGCATGGGAATCTAACAGTAAGCCTGATTTGATTGGACGGTGGTATTTCGATTACCTTTATAAAACAAGAACATTGCCGAACAGAATTAGGTTGGATAAAGGTACAGAAACCGGAGTCATGGCTACAATGCATTCTTTTTCGAGAAGTGTACAAGAAGATATGACTGGCAACGATGAAAATAATGCTTGTGACAAAGTGTTGTTTGGACCTTCTACGTCTAATAATGTAAAGTAATAAATGTTCTCATATTTCTAGATCGAGCGATGGTGGAAAGAGCTACACGAACGTTTAGAGATGTTTTACAAATCAGGTCTTCGAAATCTTGTAGATACTGGGCATTATGATAGAACTAACGATTTGCATAGGTATTTTTATAGCTATTTTCAATTTTCATGTTTTGAAGATTTATTTATCATTGGAGTAGAAAAAACATCGTTTCATCATGCATGTAATAATTTTAAAATAACCCCACCCTTTCACTTTATTTTAATATTCAGTCTATTCGTACCTATAGTGGCAAAAATCCCCAAAGTAAAGCCAGATGTTATTATAACTAATCATATGTTTGCACGTTTTTAGAAAGATGCTCTCATTCGTTATGGTGCCTGTTATCCAACGCGAAATAGATATTTTAAAAGATAAAGTATGGAATGTTCATCGCGTTCGTTCTCAAAAGGATGTTGCTCTCCCTGCAGGTGTTCCAAATCACATTTATGATTTCCCAGAAGAGTACAACTTAGAACCTGTTAAGAACGAAATGTTCAGATTTTGTCCAATTTAGTTGTAAATAGAAAATTGATTTTAGTGCAGCTTTCCTCCAAACTATGCTTAGCGACAATCATTTCAGTAAGTTATGGAAACCTTATGATAACACAACACATTAATTTCTCTTCTCGTAACATGAAAATGCTCTTGTTGGCTTCATAACTTGCGCTGACGATTGTGAATCTCGCCAGCGAAAGACCCTAATTAAATAGTTTGTACAAATCCCTGTAGAATTTTTGCTATGAAAAGACACTATTGTTTATAGAAAGTACAAAACGATCGGTAGAATTATCAAGAGAGAACATAAGTCATCCGTGTATGAAAACGTCCATTCGATTTTTGGTCAATTTTCAATATTTTGAAAATTGAAAATTGATTTTTTGCAATTTTCAATATTTCAAAAAGTTTAAAAATTGAATTTTGAATTTTGATTCAATTTTAATTTTTTTTTCACGCTCAAGAAAATTGAGAATTGAATATTCATCCAATTTTCAATATTTTTCAGTCTCAAAAAAATTGAAAATATAATTTCGGTCTTATTCTTAATTTTAGAAAAAATGTTGACCTTTAAAATTTATTGAAATTCCAATAGGGATCAAAAGGGAATGGCACTAGTGAGGAGGCCTGGGAACTAAATTCAAAACACAACCTTTTGTCTTTAGGGATCTGGGAGCAAGAGAACAATGATTTTTAAATTATTCATTGTTCGATTGTTATATTTTGTTGTTGAAGCAAGTTTTGAAAAGTGCTTATTTGTTAAGATAAAAACGCAAAGGATGGAGCTTGATCGTGTTAAGAAGCTGGTGCTTGCTGGTAAAACGTACGAAGAAATTTCAAGAATACTGACATCTGAAGCAATTACTAGAAGAGGATTTTCAGCAAGATCTGTAAGACGATTCTGCAATGACAATCAAATTGACAAGAAAAGATTGTTTGGAAGAGACCAAGTAGATAATATTGTAAAGAAGGAGCTTCTAAAGGTATGCATTGAGAAATTTCACTGATATTTGTGTAGTTTGTGACATGTTTCCATTAAACAGACTTCGCGATGTAACTTTGAACAATTAACATATTTGAGATTCTTGTGGTTTTGGCAATGAAGCAGTGTCTGTACATGGCCTGGGCATAGAACCCTGTAGTATTCATTTAGATACCATTTTTTATTTTGATGCTTCTTTGTCATGTCATAGATATTTTCCAATGGGTGTTTGTAAGGAAAATATAATGGAATAATGGTCATATAAACACATTACAAATAGTAGGAAATAAGCTAATCGATTTATTTAAGTGAATCTGGGAAATTGACATATTTTTCTATCAAGGTCGATTGTTGAATATTTTTTAACTTTTGCATTTTATAGGTTGGAAAAAGTTATGGTCGAAAAATGATGACTGGTGCGCTTAGAAGTAACAAAATCAATGTATGCGAAGAGAAAGTTGGGAAATTATTGAAAAGGCTGGACCCTCATTCACAGCGTCAACGACAAGAAACAGCTGGTCGATCCTTAAATCCAAAATGTTACTCTGCTGATTATTTCGGGCACAAAATTCATATCGATCAGAATGAAAAGCTTGTGATGTTTGGAGTGACCCACGTCATGGCTCGAGGTGGTTTCTCCGGAATGATTGTTGCATTCACTAACATGCCCATCAAAAATAACTTAGTTATTTACGATCAGATTTATAAAAAGAGTGCAATGGAGTATGGATTATGGGACCAGGTTAGAATTGACGGTGGTAAAGAATTTGTCTTGATTTGTCATATTCAAGAAATGATCCGGGACCAGCGACGAAACCAATCAATAGAACCTTTTAAATCAACAAAGTCAACTGAGAACAATATCATCGAAAGAATGTGGGTTGAAGTGAATAGCCGAGTTAACTACCCGCTAAAAAGTGCTTTGAACCGATTTATTCAACAAGGTGACATAGACTTCTCATCAGAATACACAAAGTATGCTGTTTCTTGGGTGACCTGTCGCGTATCATACGTTGGATTGAAAAGATTTGTTGACGCATGGAATCATCATTCAATACCTAAGAAAGGACGACCGATTGATTTAATGGCTTCCAACAACAGAGCTGCTTCGGTTTCGAACATGCTAGGAAAAGAAGAAGCTGCAGAACATTACGAATGCGTAACTAGCAGAACTCTGACTCGTGAAAACGAGTTTGGTACCGATCCATTATCACATTGTGCTGAGCTGAGAAAACGGAGAGAAACGGAAATGACGAAAAAGTGTTGATTTGACTCTATTTTTTCGGATGTACAACAACATAATACAACCTCATTTTTATTTTGTATCCAGCATTTCATTGTACTTTCAAATGCATTGTTAGTTTGTTAATATACGTTTATATTATTTAAGAATAGTTTTGTTTCAAACTTTATACTTTTTCTCATTTTTGCTTTACACGCTTTTTTATAAGAATGTCAGGGTGAGATTTGGGGTCTAGAACAAACGAAAAAACACTATTTTTATAAAAAATTAGAAATAAAGTGGTCAAAAGAGGACTGTCAGGTCTTGCTCTTGATAAAAACAAAACCGTACTCCCCATGTTGAGAATATATCATTTCTCTGGAGGTTACGCCTCTGGATTTCCAAGGAAATTTTAGGCCATTCCCCTAAGGAAATTCAACATTTTTTATCTTTTTGCTGCACCCTCTGGATTTCCAAATAAATTGCCTAATATTCAGAGAATCCCCTCGGATTTCCACCCATATTTTCTAAAAACCCCCTGGACAGGAAATCGACATCCTCGACAGGGGGTGTACGATTTTTTTACTACTAATCATGTATTGCTTCAAGAGCACGTATAATACAATTTTCGTCTAGATCAAAGCTAAGAAAACTTTCCTAAAGTTACAAAATTGGCTCTATCAGCTAAAGATTAGCCCTAAAATCCTGACGTTAGATTCAAACAATTTGATAACCCCTTCCCTCGCGATTAAACGCCCCTTCTAAAGACGATCTATCTATCGATGGAATACAAACGTTCACTACTGGTTGTTCGCAACCACTTGGACGATGGAAACAAGGCTTTAGACACAAAGGAGTAATTAAGGAGTTATCACGAGCCTATTTAATGACAAAAATCCCCGAAACATTTCGGCTCCTCCAAAGCCCAGTGAAAAGATTTCTATATTGCTTAAAATTTGTGACCTGACTATAATTATCAAATTTACACACGAAAATATAATCAAAATTCAATACATTATCTTTTTTGTAAGAAGATTGAAATAAAACAATAGGACAAAAGAAAAAAATTGTAGAGTCGTGTATCAATTACAGTCTTACAGGGAATTGAATTTTCAAAAGCCTTTAGGACCTTTTACATCGGAATCGAAATTATCAAATCTATATATTAATACGCTAAAACGTGTGTGTTTACAACGTTATGTAAAAGGTTTTCGAAAATCTAACAAAGCTAGCAAAGCTTCTTCTTCACGGCGTTGAACCATCGTCTTTTTGCACCTTATGCAGATTTCCTACCTTTGAGACGCCAAGATACTATTTTCTACACATCAATATTGGAGCTGGATGGGTTAAAATCAGCCTTCTACACCCAAATATAATTTTTGCTTTTGAAGAATTCTTATTCAGATGCCCGGGGTGGGGGGGGTGTACTAGGGTTGGTGAATGAGGGGTATGTGCAGACGGGACCTCCGAAAACTGACCCTTAGAGAGACTGATTTTTGCTGAAAAGATAACCCTTAGAGAGACTTTTTGAATTTTTTTCGATTTTTGAAAAAAGTCATACCCGAGAGACTTTATTACAATTTTTTCTCTGGAAATCAAAAAATTTCCTAAAAATCCTGAATTTTCCGACCCTTAGAGAGACTTTAAAAGGTGAAAAAACCGACCCTCACCGCCCGCACATACCTATCATCCATTTTTGCCTAAGTACCCCCCCCCCCCGGGTTCAGATGCTCTTTAAAACTTTCTGTTTACAATAGCGGCTCCCTATCACTTTCAAAACTTTTCAAAGTAGCATACGGCTAGTAATTAGTTATTTCAGAGCGCTCATTAAGATTCGAGAGTCAATGGGGAGTCAATGAAGGAAATAAATTTATTTCAACAAACAGAAAGATATCACTTATTTTAAAATGAGATAGGAAATCTAAAATCTACATTTTTGTAATGTTATACAAACAAGTTCTGTAACTTTGAAGTGACAAAAGTTCATGACAAAAGTTTATGAGTCTGGAATGACTGGTAATGTATCGTCAAAGGCTCCACCAAGCCCATCATCTTCATTGTCGTCGATATCAGATTCTTCATTTTCCATAATCTTTATCTGATCGATAAGATTGTCGAATCCACGTAATCTAAATGAATGAGCTAATCCTCTCTCGCATCTGCATTTCGGGCACGTTTTCGCTGACACGTTACTTGAGCCAAAGTGTCGATCTGAGCAGGCCTGGCAACTCACCAATGTACCACATTGTTGGCAGCCCATAGGTTTTAAGGCAGGATATCGGTGGCAAATGCAACAGCTGAAAGCTTCTTCGAGGGAGTGCAAAAACGCAGCAGAAAAGTGGTGTTTGAATGCCAACTTTTTAAATGTTTCTAAAGCACCTTTTATATCTGTTAACTCACCGACTACATTATCCAATGTTGATTCCTCGTGCAAACTTCGCCGGCGTTTATTTGGGGTTGGGCTTGTAGTTTCGATTTCTTCTAAGGATCTACGTCTGCGATTGCTGATGTCTTCTCTAGGGACAGCAAAAACCTTACGGGATCCAACTTTCCAGAATGCGACTCCTGAGCAGAATTAAAAAATAGCACGTATTTAGTTTCATGGCCACAAGGAGCAAAAGCAGTTTTTCAGTTCAGTATTCCTTGGCTCAGTCACTTGTTTTGAAGTACTAGAAAATCCACTTAAACCAGCTTAAACATTGTACTCATTATTTGAGTACTAGTTGATTTTCTCGTTAGTTTGTTGAACTTTCTTTATTGATTTCAAGGTCGTGAATTCGCAAAAAACTTTATTCCTGATTTAGCCAAAATATTTTCTTGATGGAATCACAGAAAAATTTAACGATTTATGGAACTTATTAATGCAAATCAGTCAATTTAAGGTATTATAGAACACGACTCCTCCCCCCAATTCAAATACAGTGTAGTTTAGTGTAGTGGCAAGTCAGACCATTTTGTAGTTCCGCACCCGGTACTAGGAATAGCACTCGTATAGTTCGAATTATAATATACATATTACATCTTTTCCATATTTCTTTTTAGCACAAACTTTTAGTACATAGACTTTTTCAACAGTGAGTTTTTTTTTAATGCATAATGAGCAAAAGGTCTATATAATTCTTAGACAACGCCCCTTAAACCTCGTTTACACTAGAGTTAAAAGTTCCGGATTGCGTTCAAAACTGAAAAATAATTCCGTTTTGGGGACAAATTTTGATAAAAACGCAACGTTTTGAAAACATAAGAGTAGAGTGAAAAACTTTTTTCCATTTTCATGTGAAATATAATTTTTTATTTTTTAAGCAATGTAAACACTTTTGTTACTGCACACAGTACGTATATTTTTTAAATATAATTTTATGTGTAGACGACACCCCAAAACATAACAGGCCATTTGATCAACAAAAACGGAGGAATAGATGAAAACTGAACTATTAGCTCTAGTGTAAACAAGGTTTTAAAGCGACTTCAGCCGTGTGTAAACACCCCTGTCTGGTAAAGTTAAAAATTTAAAAGAGCCACCCCACTAAAAATATGATGGAAGAACAATAGAATTTCATGACCCCATTGAAAAAACTTAATCGTTTGACCCACTCCAGCGGATTAGAAAGTTATAAAATTTCACCTCGCTGAGTTTTCGATACCCACTGGGGTACAGAGACAGGGTTATAGAATTAGATAAATGCCACCACCACGGCCAAATTCGCATTAACCTATTCCCTGAGGTGGATAAAAGTCTAGTTAGAATTTTTCATAATGAAACGATGATTTAAGTTGAAAAGTTTTTACAAACCTCTGGTTCCTTCTTGATCATAGTAGGACAATCCATTTGCGCCGACAAGAACTAAATCATAATCATCGTTTATTTCTTCGTTAACTTTGCCAAGTATGAAAGGAATATTAGCTTGTTCCTCCGAGTACAAATTCACATGTACGCTTAAATTGTGAAAGTGGACGTTTGTCGGCTTTCCATTTTCGCCTACATCAGCTCTGACGACTTTCACGGTGGCTAACGGTTTTCTGGCTATTCTCTGGAGACTAGATGGAGGCTGTCTTGGCGTGGATTGTTGTGCTGAATTGGTAGCCGGGGTGGATGATGTTACATCAGTGCTGCTTGATGGTTGAGGCTGGGATTGGGATGCTTGAGGAACGCCACTTATACACACATTGAAAATCGTTTTGTCCGCATAGTCTCCGAGGTCGAAGTTTGCATGGTCGTTGGTGAATTCGGCATTTGGGCCATGTTTTAGGAAAATTCCAGTTTTGTCAGTAATCTAAAAAAAGAGAGAATTATTTATAACGAATCAACAAGGTCGACGTTTTGTCATTTTTAGCCTTTTCATCTCTGACAGAATCAAATTTTTTTTTACGAAATATAAAAAATATTGTCCGAAAAATCCATTTTTCGTCTCGAAACACCACACCCCGGAGATGCAATGGATTTTGAAAAAACCGTAAAAAAATAACAGAAAAAAAAGAAATCCTAAATTCATTTTTTTTCTAGTGGAATCGAGATATGTAGTAGGGCCAAAATAGCTTTCCACTTTAAGGTGTCTACACCGCTCCGCCTTTACGTATATCATAATACAATGACCAGCTTTATTGCTCAGATATGACAGATGAAATCTTATATCACTTCAGGACTTAGCAAACATACTTTTATACCCCTTTTTCAGAACAATAAAACTTACTTGGAATGATCTCCCAATGTTGCGTTGATTGATTTGACTCAATCTTAATTTCACTTCTGCCGCGCCATAACACAAGGTGAAAGTCTTCATTGTTCGTTACTCACCCAGCTCACGGACGTCCTAACACTTTCAAATGACCGCTTTCAAATGATGCAGCTTTGTAAAAATACGCTCTCTGCTAGTTATAAATATCTCCGAAAATAAAAGCTTTTGAAAAATAACCAATCAGAGGAGAAGGCGCGTAGAAAACAATAGGGAAAGTGACAAAGGAAAGTAAAAATGAGAAACCCAACGATACGCGTTTGTTTATGCAAAATAAATGGTAACAGACACGGGAGAAAATTCTTTAAATATCTCTGGTGGGTATTTCTAAAATGAGACAGGAGATGAAAGTAGGTGTTTACGTAAAATCTACGTCATCACCTTTTCATCTTTTTCTTCTTTGGGTGTGGCTAACAAAAATTTTTTGGAAATGCAAAATTGACTGACAAAAAAGGTCAGCGGCACGGCCAGCGGCACGGTCAGCGGTTCACAAGAAAGAAAGGAAAAAGTATATTATGTTATCATATTTTTGTCGAAAGCACATTTCTTTATTATCTTATTTATTATATATCTTTTACTGTATGATTAGGCTTTTGTTGAAATTACGTCATGGTGATACAATAACTTTCCAATTAACCGCTGACACACAGGCCGTGTGCATTAAATTTAGGCTATTTTAGACAGATTTTAGAGCATCTTTTTCACCAGGGTATTCACCGGGGCGGACTTGACAGGGACGCTAATTTATGGGTGTTATAAATAAATGTTCCAAATTCTTATAACAATTAATATATTCTGTATCGTATCATAACTGCACACATGTTTTCTTCCCAGATCCCCAATGACAAAAGGTTGTGTTTTGGATTTAGTTCCCAGGCCTCCTAATTAGTGCCATTCCCTTTTGACCCCTATTGGAATTTCAATAAATTTTAAAGATCAAAATTTTTTCTAAAATTGAAAATAAGACCGAAATTATTATTATTATTATTATTATTATACAGATTTACAAGCTAGGCTCACGATGGGCCTCTAACCGATCTTCTTTCACATTCCTCTTGTAACAAATTTTTGTGGGTGGTTTTTCCATGCATCATTCAGTTTCTCTTTAAACGACTTAATCGATTGTGCGGATACAACTTCTCTTGGTAGTTTATTCCACGTTGGCACACATCTATAGTAAAACGATTTAGTTTGGGGTCCATTG
Organism: Clytia hemisphaerica; assembly: GCF_902728285.1. Classification (NCBI taxonomy): domain Eukaryota; kingdom Metazoa; phylum Cnidaria; class Hydrozoa; order Leptothecata; family Clytiidae; genus Clytia; species Clytia hemisphaerica. Next base: position 3,798,463 of record NW_027103551.1, read on the forward strand.
AAGCCGTCATTAGCAAAGTTTGGTAAAAGCTCTTTGGAATGTCTTCGTTTAGGACGTGCACGGCTGATTAGTTTTGAAGGTATAGTATCTTTGTCGTAAAAGGAAAGATGTTTATAGACCTGCACCATATCACAAAACTGTCTCCGAAATTCGAGGGTTGGTAATCCAAGCCTTTTTAGCCTTTCACTGTACGGGAGGTGTCGATATATTGGGATAAGTTTTGAAGCTCGTCTTTGGACTCCCTCGAGCATGTTCACATGTTTGCGTAGTTTGGGTGACCAGACTGACTGCGCGTACTCAAGGTGCGGCCTCACAAAGGCGGAGTATAGTGTCGTTATGGTCTTTGGAGTAAGATTATCAAACCCCCTTCTGATAATACCAAGTGTCGAATTCGCTTTGTTTACCTGTTTGGCTATATGTTCTTCAAACATCAGCTCAGCATCCACCAAAACTCCCAAGTCTTTCTCCTCGAAAACATGCTCCAGTTGATTACCAGCGAGAGAATAAGGATGTGTGTGCTTTATGTTAGCTAGTTTGCCAAGTGTTAAAACATGACATTTATCGGGATGGAACTTTAAGAGCCAATCTTTAGACCATTCATTCAATGTGTCTACATCCTTCTGAATGACAAGAGAATCATTGATGGAATTGACCTCTTTGAATATCTTCGTGTCATCTGCAAAAAGTAATAGGTCGGAAACAACTTTGTCAGGAAGATCGTTTATATACAGCACAAAAAGTAGAGGTCCTAATACACTTCCTTGTGGTATACCGCTGATTACATCGTCTAGCTTTGAGTGAGATTGGTTCACTTTCACTAGTTGCTTTCGTCCCTTGAGAAAAGATGTTATCCAATTTTTGGTTGTTCCGGTGATTCCATATCCTTCTAACTTTTTGCAAAGTCGGCGATGCGGCACGGTATCAAACGCTTTCGCGAAATCGAAATATATGCAGTCGACGACTTTACCTTCCGACATACTTTCACAGCATTTGTCTATATACATCAGTAGTTGAGTGACAGTAGAACGTCTGCTGATGAAGCCGTATTGCTTTTTGGATAGCAACTTTAGGTTTGTAAGGTATCTTGTGATATGCTCTCTTAAGATTGACTCCATTAGTTTACAAACTACTGATGTTAGACTCACTGGTCTATAGTTGACTGCTAGATTATGAGCACCTTTGTTTTTGTAAATAGGAGTAACGTGGTTATACTTTCAATTTTTTTGAGACTGAAAAATATTGAAAATTGGATGAATATTCAATTCTCAATTTTTTTGAGCGTGAAAAAAAAATTAAAATTGAATCAAAATTCAAAATTCAATTTTTAAACTTTTTGAAATATTGAAAATTGCTGCAAAAAATCAATTTTCAATTTTCAAAATATTGAAAATTGACCAAAAATCGAATGGACGTTTTCATACACGGATGATAAGTTACAAACAGATTCTAGATAATTGTCTAGAGAAATTAACTTAACAAAGAAAAACAAAATTGGTGCATTACAATTGACAAACTGCACGTAACAGAACCTGATCGTGGTATGTACATATATTTAATACAAAAATTTGATGAAAATTTGAAAATAACATCGGACACCCACATGAAATGCTTTTCAAATTATTTGAACAATTCAAAAGCGAAGTAAAAAAATAAATCCTGGATTTCACTATCTGTATTTCCTATGTTCTGCGAACTTATGATTATAATTTACAATACAATTTCCTTTACATTAGGCTTTCAAGTGAATGACGAACAGTTGAGAGAAGTCGCAGATTATTCAGGGATCCTAGACCATGGAAATGATTTTCTAGACAATGATATGCGTGTACAATTTGAGCAGATTATCCCATACCCAGAGAACATAAAAAATCAGGATTGCTTTACAAAATATCTTTATTTTAAAAACAATTTGTAAATTGTAAAAATGTATGCTAACTGTACGATTACATAAGTTTGATCAGGTGAATATAATTATAAATGACTAACGAATAAATACAGATAAATCTCATTCTTCTTGGTTTTTAACGGCTACCTACGTAAAAATATGATATATGAAGGATATGTGAAGGATATATGGTTACACGATTTCTAATAAGGAACGTATATGATATGACTATATAAAAACATGTTAAAATGACTAAAAAATATAAGTAATTATAATTGACTATTATAAAAAATCATTCACTTCTACTAACTGCTGGCAATGCAAGTTTTTTGCAATAAATATTACAAATGTGTGTATCAAAAAAATTTCTAATCGCCTTCTCTGATAAATTGCCTACACAAAAATTGATATTCCCTTCTTCGCCTTGATCTTCAAAGAATTACTCTGTGGCTATTTCAGGATCAGTGAGATAACCCCCTGAATGTCTGTCACGATCAAATTATGGTTCGACTCTTCCCACGTGTAGTGGACGAAAGCTTCAGCTTTGCTACAAAGATCAAAGTTGACCAAGGCAAAATTTCCAGAAATTGATGGCAACTTTTACTTCCACAAGATATACTTTGGAAAAATGGATGGTCGTGTTTGCACCATTGAGCCATTTCTTGAAGGCAAATTTGAAAAATGGATCAATGATAATGGGGCCATTAAACAAGTCGACCCACAAAGTGACAACCTTGCTAGTAGGTACATTTGCACATTTTTTCTTGCATGGTCCTCGTTGCTGATTTTAAAATTTTTGATAACCTCCTTGGCCCGTTGGTTGTATACTTGATCACCCACCTTTTTCCAGAAAACACTTTCTCTGCACTCTTTGCTGAATATGCAATTTGGAAGTTCACACACCCAATACTTGCCCAACTCCTCTACTTCGATGGTCTCAGTTTTTGATTTCTTTTTAATCAAAGCCCCAAAGTTCATCATTTCCAATGCAGAAAGGCTTTTTGGGAATGTTGACTCTACAGGTTGCAATTTCGTCCTTGGTGATTTTGGTTTCATTGGTGGAGCTGGTGGAACTGATGCAACTGAAGTGAAAAATGATAAATCCTCATTGTTAGTAGCTGCTGCTTTGCGTTTTCTCACCACGGCAGAAGGATTAAGAAAAGAAGATGATAACTTGTCATTTAAAAAGCGGACATAAAAAACGTCAGTTTTTAGCAATTGGTCCATCCGTGTGGCTGACGGTCCTTTATCACAGACCAAGACATCGCAGGGTCGATTGTCTTTAAATTGACGTTTGCAAGCCTCTTTGATATTCTCAACTGAGTATTCGGGATAATCGTACGGAACAAATTCTCTTAGGCCTTTTGGTTGGTACTTCATGGTTGTCTGTTTTGGCTTTGTTTTCATTTTTTGCACTGTTATCTCCTTCGGGGCTACTAAATTGTTGGTGTTTTTAGGTTTTGCTGGCTGTCGTCCACCTGAAAAGGAATAGATCTTTTGGTAGTAGGCTTTCGTTTAAACAATAAACAGATCTTTAGTAAATAAACTAAAATATTTTGCATTCAAATTATTTATGTAATTATAGCTACAACTGATTATCAAACTTTTGGAAAATAAATATTGAATACCTGAGTGACGTTTCTTCTTCATTATTAATTCATAATTGTTGTATTTGTCACGATTTGCCATTTTTGTAATAAATTTAATGGTGAAGCCTTATTCTATTCTAAAACGCGTTGTACTTGAGAACACAGAATCAAAGAGAGTTTAGATTCAAAAAATCTAACACGCGAATTTTGATTCTGCAAGTTTAACAATTAGACAATCTTAATCAGTCTTTTGTTTTTTGCCCTTTCTGTTTACTCTTCGGCACGCGCCATCGATATAGGGACTTTCCCACTCGTTATGGCTCACCTCGGCCATGATTTTTAGCTTCCTAGAAGGAGAGTGCTTTTACCCTGTGGATGTATTAAAAGGTAATGACTTGCTCTCCATATTTGAGGATATTTTGTCTCGTCTCGGCTACGTTAAGGTTTCTAAATATTTTTTTCACATTCGAAATTATTTTGAATTTTTTTTCTATTATTTTCTTAATTTTTATTTATTGATTTATTTTTTTCGTTTTTAATATTTTTTATAATATTTTATTCTGTTTTATTTTATTTAATTTTTTTTTATTTTTTTTTTTCGTTAATATTTTTCAAAAAAACATTATGTCTCACGTCGGCCACCATACGGGTGCGCCACAAAAAGGTTTCACTCTTTGAAACTAATTTTCTCGAAATCTAAAAATTTTAAAAGAACCATTCCTATTTCATGGGAAAGAAGAAAGATAAACTTTGATGGATCATTAATCAAATTTGATTCATTAGATCAAAAGTTATGCTCAATTGAACAAAAAATTTACTTTCAGAAAGTGCTCGAAAACGTTAAAAATCGACCTATCAAATTTTTATTTTAGAATTGGCAATCGCAATAGCCTTTACGGGATTAAGAGCATTTTTCAGTGATTAAATACATAAATTTTAAAACTGATGGGTCAAAATGGTTTAAAATCTTCATCAAATCAAAGTCACTTTAATTCATTTTTAACAAAGTTTTCCTCAATTTTCTGGTTCTAGACTGGATAAAGGCTTTTCTAAGAATAGATGTACCTCGAATCGAAACCCATATTTGATGTATTTTTATGAATTTTATCAGATTTTTTGGCTTTTTTTGACGAATTCTTTTCTTTTTATTGAAATTAAACCTTCCTTTATAAAACAAAAGGTCATTTAAGCATCTAATTATCATTTTTAATGGCTGAAACGAAAATAATGACGCGACATGTAATTATGCTTCTGTATGATGGCCAAAGACTGCCAAGTGATTTTTTTAATAAGAAAAAACAAAAAATAATTATTTTCAAATTGAGATCTTTTTAAAATAATATTTCAATTAAGTTCAAATCAAATCAATTTCAAATCAATTTACTTTTTTTCAAATCAATTTACTTTTTTTTTCAAATCAATTTACTTTTTCACCCAAAACCACTATAAATAGAAATTTTCTCAGTATTTCTGCGAAATGAAATTTCAGGATATAGCTCACAACAACTATCGAACTATACAAACGAAATTTTGTTTGACAATATCTTTTGCATAATATATAAAGGTCATGTTTGACGGTAACATCTTTGTGTAACATTTGCTAACATTTCTAAAAATAGAAGATTTTAAAAATGTGTTCAAGAAGTGTTAACATATGTTACACGCAAACATTTTGTGCGTAAAGGTCGTGGTCCACTTAGCTTTTTTGGTCGCCGCACAACGCGCACGGCTCGATTATTGCATAAATTAAATAAATTAAGCCTTCAAAGGTTGTCACTATGAACGGCGTGGGCTTTTTTGAAAGTTCAAAAATTTCAACTTTGTGCGCAAAGCTGTGCGTCTCTTCTATTGTTCTTTATGAAGTAGCCAATCAGAGAGAAGGTAAACATACTGATTGTGTGTTTTTATTTTCATCATGTACAATTGCTTTTGTTTTGATTTTCTCTTACGCTTAACTTTTTTTAGTTGTCAATGGAAGTATAAAAGTGCTCTGCGCACAATGCGCTCGAGCCGTGCGCATTGAACGGCGACCAAAAAATGCTAAGTGGACTATGACCTTAACATTTGATTTTTTTTATTAAAAAAGAGAGAAAAATCGGCGAAAAAACACGTGTGCACTTGAAGTATCCTTTTAAATTCCCTTTAAATGGCTGCATCCTTTGATTCAAAATGTAGAGTAGCAAATCATTTTTTTTTGGATTTTCTATCTGCGCGTAACATTCGTTAACATTTGAATGTTTCTGAATGTTAATCGATGTTACACGGTAACATTTTGTACAACATTTGCTATTTTTAGAAAATGTTACACAAAAATGTTACAAAGAACGGGCTATATGCTCTCCAGTAAAAGGATATTTATAGAGTGTCTATCACGTTTTTATAAGAACGTCGAAAGAAAAATTTGAAAAGCCAATGAATTAAAAGCCTGGAAGGGCTACAATCAGTGCCATAACATATTGGCACTTTTGGCTAATTTACCATTTTTCGAAGATTGAAGTTCGAGCGAGAATGTCAATTTTGGGCCTTCAACTTGATTTCAACGATTATTTCGATCTGGGAGGGATTTATTGGTTTCTAGGCTATATTTCAAGCCCTACTGGACCATTTTTGAACTTTTGAATCCTCAGATCCTAAGGTCCTAAGTCTTAAGTCTAGCGTTAAAACTCAGAGTTAAAACTCTACCCTTCGAACCTACTTTAGAGCACTTACAAATCGATTGTGGTTTCAAAACACCCCGGTGAATTTCCCTTTTGTGCCAAGTATTTTGTCCCTGATTGTCTTTGAAAATTAAAAATGCCGATTTCTGCTCTGCGGGGGGTCTAAAATTAGGAGAAAACCCCAAAAATTTGAAAATTACCGTTTTCCGACCATTTTGAAGCATTTTCAATAGGTCAAAATCAGTTTTTGGTGAAATATTTCACTTTTTGATAAGGTCCCGTTTACAGAAATCTAAAAA